>NW_026126026.1:0-377983 GCF_943737965.1 Phodopus roborovskii | reverse complement strand
ACATAAAATAAGAAAAAATATTAAATAAAAAATTCTGGTCAAAAATTGGTCTGTATTAATTATTTGGCCAATAATTCAAAATTATGTAACCTCTTTGTGCCATTAGGGTTTTGATTTGGTGGCATATGCTGTGTAGTTGGAATATTGTTTCCTCTGTTATATGATGGTACCATTTAAATTGTTTTTATATTTCTCTGTATTTTAGAAAGCTTCCAGAGTATTGTGTATGTGTATGACTTTTCAAATAGCCTTTACTACTATCTATCCCCATTCATTTTATGATTTCTACACTACCCTCTCATTCTGACCCCATTGATTCTCTACCTTCTGGCTAAGATTTGTTCTTGTAAGAATTTCTTGTGTTTATTACTAACATTCCTTTGTTTTTCATTACATATTTCTTCCACTCTTAGCACTCACTTCAGTATACTTTGGTTCTTTCATTGGAGGAAAAAGCATCTACCTATATTCCTGAGGGGTCTGAGAAGTGTGTCATATTTCATGGATTTAGTTGTTGCAATTTCTCTTTTTCCTTTATCACAAAGCATGCTGTTATGAAGATGCCCTAAAGGATATTCTGCACTACAAACATAATCTTCTACACATCAGTTGTGCAGAAGCAATCCACTTCCCCCTTAGAGTATGGGTCAACAACAACTTGTAACAGTGCTACTCTTATTTTCTTTTTCTTTTCTTTTTTTCTTTTTTTTTTTTTTTTAGCTTATTTACTTAAGGGAATTGTAGAGCCTAAAATTTCAATTCAGTGAAATAT
This sequence comes from Phodopus roborovskii, assembly GCF_943737965.1. Lineage (NCBI taxonomy): Eukaryota > Metazoa > Chordata > Mammalia > Rodentia > Cricetidae > Phodopus > Phodopus roborovskii. The sequence goes on along the minus strand of NW_026126026.1, from coordinate 377,211 downwards.
TTGCTGTGTCTCCTGGTAGGAACACTCCTCTACTGTGGAAAAAGGTACTGGAAACAGGAAGTAAATATACTTGTAATGCATCACTAAGAGTGACAGTGAGTAGAAACATTAACATTTCTATCCCTTGGTCCTTTCATTCAATGAATGCTGTCCTCAGGAAATATAGCACAATATATTTCACATTAATTCAAAGAATATATTGCTTTGTGTAAAACTGTTGAAGTACCACAGAATGTATTTAGGGACTGTATTAACTAGGGTTCACCAGAGTGACAGAACTTAAGGATTGAAGCTCTCTCATATATATATATATATATATATATATATATATATATATATGTGTGTGTGTGTGTGTGTGTGTGTGTGTGTGTGTGTGTGTGTGTGTGTGTGTGTATAATATTGGAATGATTTACAGGCTTCAGTCCAACTTATCCAATGGGTAGAAGTGAATTAAAATAAAGGAATCTAGTATTTGCTCAGTCTCACAGGGGTGGGTGTCTTGGCTGGTCTTCTGTATATTTTGAAATAATAAACAATAATGCTTCAATGCCAGTGAAGATATGGATTGCTATCAGGGCAAAAGTAAGCAGGCAGAGAACAAGAGCTTCCTTCTGTGTCCTTATATAGGCTTCCAGCAGAAGGTGTAACCCAGATGAAAGGTGTGTCTTCTTGTGTCAATATCAAAACTGAAGTTGTTTGTATTCCTCCATTAATATTTGGATCTGGGTCACAGGTGTGTCTTTTACCTAAAAGGTCCATATCAAAAGGGGATTCATGCACTTCAAACTATGGCAAAAAATACCTCACACATATGCCCTCAATTTCTGGATAGTAGTTCATTCCAGATGTAGTCAAGTTGAAAATAAAGAATACCCATCTCTGTAATCCTCTGGACCTACCATAAACTCTAAATGAGCCAAACTCTATTAACCACCAATTTCAAGTGGAGGAACACACTATTTTGGGGATCTACCCTAACTATGTCAATCAGAACCAATATCCTTATAGAATTCTATTTCTTTTCCCCCATTATATAGTCATATTATTAAAAGACTGTATGTTCATCTTTTATGAATTTGAGAAAGGGTAGAAATAAATTTCATTTATTTTTTCACAAGGTCCTTTTTCAAGGGATCTTATCCATTCCTTCGTTCAACTGGCCCAAGTTTGAAAATTGATTGGTTAACTGGGACTTCCTATAGAGTCGATCTAATATACAGCATTTCCTTCATTTCAAGAGTTTTTCTGCTAATATTGACTGAACATAAACTTACTAGGGTTTGTACCTTTTCAGAAAATAACATTCATAATGAAAAGGTAACAGAGGTCCATTCCAGTATGGCTATTATTGATGCCCATTATGGTAACTTTACAGTGCTTTTCTGTGGCCCAGTTAAATAAAAAACAAAACAACAACAACAAAAAAAACAAAAAACAAAACAAAACAAACCAAAAAAAAAAAAAAAAAAAAAACATCCAGTTGACCAATGTCTACAAACCTAAAGTGAGGAACAAGGTAAAACAAAATGACAAAGCTCTCTAAATTTTCAGGTGTCACTATTACCATTTTGTGAATTACAGAATTAATGAGTATTCTTTTGGAACCTACCATTACAGATGAAAGGGCTTTTAAATGTGTTAGCTTGAGGATCCAAATGCACTAACTTTATTTTTTTTAATAAACAGTATGACCAGACTGTCAGACATCTCTAGCCTATCCACATTAGGCCATATTTGAGAAATATTTGAAATAGCCAGTCATATAAGCATTTTACATCTTTTTGTGTCATTTAACTTCCACTTTGAAATCAGCATATTAGGTTCATGGCAAGAAACTACTCCCAATAAGGTTTATGTTCCTTTATATATTTTTCCAACACCATTAAAACTGATTGCCACACATATTCCCCAGAATATTGCTTGAATTCATTAGAAAACTCTCCTTGTACCATAGTCCCTACATCATTTCTAAAAGCATATTTAGACTTGAACCTAGCTGTAAAATTAGAGGTATCAGTTGGTAGAGACTGGGGTAAATCAGTGCTGTCTTGCCAGGTATCAACTTTAAGAATGTCACTTATGGGTTTTCAGGAAAATAAATATTAATTATGGCAGATGATGGCAGATAGGGCCACACAATGTCTGAATGTGTGGATGTAAATATATCTTCACTATGAGTGTGGAGAACTACTTCCTGAAAGAAAATAAACCACTCAGAGTCTAAGATTGCAAAGTTCTTGGCCTCATTTAATAAAGAATAATTTTCTGCATTTTTATTTCCTGGTATATACATACATTTTCATTTATTTGAAAATGTTATACATGATATGACATATATTTATCATATCTACACTGTCTCCCTCCCAATTTTATGCCCTAATATTTTCTTTATAGTGTGTTTAATTTTGGAAAATGTATTTCCCCAAATAATCCACAATGACTGAAAACCATTGGTAATTCTATATCAACCTCCTTCTCAACTACTGGTGTTAGAAACATGTGCCACCATGAATAGCTTGTAGTCCCCTTCATTAAATAATTACAAAGCCAAGGAAATGAAAACATATTCTGTCTATAACAAAATGTAGGATATTAATATGAGCATTCAATCTTTTATTTCAGGTACTGAGCACCATGCCAAGAATTCTGAGACTTTATGTATTTTGTTTAATATAAGATAAATGTTCCAAAGGTTTGTATACAAATATATATTTTTCCCAAAATTATTTGATGAAGAGGCTGTTTCTTGACATCATACATATTCTTATATAATCATTTATCTGGGTGTACATTTTACAACTAATACTTTGGGAATGAAGGGATGGCACAGTGTTTAAAAATGTATGCTGCTCTTACTGAGGATGCAAGTTCAGTAATCAAAACTTTATGGTATCTCACAGTCATCTGTAATGCTAGCTCCAAAGGAATCTGGTGCCTTCTTCTGTGTATTTGCACTCTTGTTTACATAACCTCACACAGATACACAAAAAATATACATAATGAAAAATAAAAGTAAATCCTGACTCAGTGGTTAAGAGAACTTGTTTCTTATGCAAAGGAACAAGATTCAATGCTCACAACCCTCAATGCCTCCAGCTCCTGGAGAACAGACACCTCTTGTGTTCGTCATGGGTACAAGACACATATGTGGTACTCACAAAAGCATGCAATTAAAACAGTCATGTACATAAAATAACAAAAATTTATAAATCTTTCTATTTTTCTTTTTTGGAACATAGATTGTTTCTCATACAATACATAATGATTACATTTCCCCCTCCTCTAATTTTTCCAGTGCCTCCCCACCTCTTTTCCCATCTGGATCCCCTCCACTTCTGGCTGTTGTTAGAAAAGGACAAGGTCCTATGATATAAAAAACAAAACATGAAATACGTAAGTTTATACTTTGAGTAGTTAGAAAATTGTTTTTCTACTCTTATCCATTGTTATGCAGAAAATTGCTATTTGACACATTTTAAAATTATTAATTTCCTAATTTTTCAATAGATTTTATTTTTCTTTGTTTTTCAAATTAATAATATCAAATTTTGTTGACTTTACTTATTGAAGATAGAAGTTTTTAATCATTTCTGTAATAATGATAAACAGAATCTCTCTGATTTTTCCTTTCCTCTGTGTTTTCTGCTTTCAGAATTGTGATATGATGTAATAGCTCTTGCTATTTTACAAAGAATAGGAACACCATTACTGAAGGGACCAAGAGCCCCAAGAGTACCTGGCACATGAAGGAATACTACCTATGGTAGATTACTATTATGTACCATGAAAGACATCCTGTGATAATTCATTATGGTTGTGATAAATACAAGAAAATAATAGTTGGGTAGTAAGATATGGTTGTTGTTAAAATTAATACTTCAAATAAAAGAAATGAAAGGATTATAATAAACACAATTATTTGACTAGTGTGAAATTTTGTGTTATAATATTTTATTGTCCAAAGAAAACCTTCCCTTATGAAAAGATCCTTTCTGTTTCTTAATTTTAGTCAAGTAAAAGTTTGAGCACAATGTTATAAACATTTGGTAAAACAGAAGCTATTGTCATGATATATTTGTATTTCTCGAATAAAAAGTCTAATTTGATACAGAGAAATGATCTTATCTCTCACAATTTATGTCAAGAACATCTGTGTTCCTCTTGTTAGGTACTCTGGGGACCAAGTAAGTTATGCTAAAAAATGCTTCATCTACTTTTGTCCTGAGCAGGTACTTCATACTTGAAAATACAATTAAATTAGAAAATTAACGTAACATTAACATTGTACTAATTCACTGTTTTCATCCCATCAACTCACAATACATTCAATAACTTAAGCCTAAAATGTCATGAAATTCTTACTCAGAAATCAGTGATATTATTTAATTTGATTTTCACAGATCCCATCCACAGTAAGTGCATGTACACATTTATAATTGTTTATCTTTTTAGAGAGCCAAGTGTCATTTTTTTGCCAGCTGTTAACCCCAGGCCACAACAATATAATTAGTTTTGGTAATTATTTGTAGTTCTTCAGCAATAATTGAAATCATTGCTTCCTTACATCAATCTGGAATTAAATTGATGTGTTATTCTCATGTAAGAACTTGTGACCTTACAGTTAACATACTCAATACATATGTTCTTCCAAATTAAATATATATTTCACATCTTTCTTTTCTATAGGATGGCATTATAATCAAAACGTTGCAAAACACATTTGACTGCAAAGCATTGGGGTATATTACTCACACTAAGTAGACTAGTTTAAAATGACAATTTCTAACATATAAATGAACACTGATGAAATAAATGCAGTGATAAGGAAATGATTCTAAATGTCTTGAGCTTTTTCAAGGTCTTTCATCAGCAGTGAATATATTTTTCACATTAATAAGTCAAATGTCAGTTTAAACTTTAAGTAGCTTCTCAGATTACTATTTAAATTAGTAGGATTTAAGTATAGATTCATTACAATGGTTTTAACCTCATTATTCTTAGATTTGTGTACAAAATTATTAAATATCATTGACTTCTCATCAGGAATAAATGCCTAGTTTTGTGTTTCTTACATATTAGTTTTATTGTATTGTGCTGGTCGTTTATCTATGAATATTTCTTTTTTATTATTTAATATTATTTTTATTTTACATATCAATCCAAGTTCCCTTTAAATCCTGTCATGCAATGCACCCCAAAGCCCCAGTTACAACACCCATCCACTCCTCGGGGAGGGTGAGGCCTTCCATGAGAGATCATCAAATTCTCTCAAGTCATTTGGCGTAGGGCCTACGCCTACCTCTGTTTCTCTAGGCAAAGGTAGTATTCCTCCATAGGGAATAAGCTCCTGAAGTCTGTTCATGCACTAGGGATACATCCTCGTTCCGCTGCCAGAAGTCCCATAGACTGCTCAGTCCTCCTACCTGACATCTACTTTCAGGGGGCCTTGTTTGGTCCAATGTCAGTTCTGTGGCTGTCAGACTTATGTTCATGTTTGCTCTCTTGTTCATGTCAGTTGTTTCTGTGGGTTTTTCCAGTGTGGGCTTGGTATTGACTCCTTTGTTTGTTACTCCCCCCTCTCTAAAATTAGATTTCAGGAGTTTGGCTCAGTGCTTAGCTGTGGATATCTGCTTTTGTTTCCATCAGCTACTGGATTAAAGCTATAGGATGCCATTTAAGGTAGTAATCCTTCTCATTAGAGGGAAAGGGCATTTAAGTTAGCCTCTCCACTATTGCTTAGATTCCTAGCTGGGGCCATTCGTTTGGATCTCTGTACAATTCCCTTCTGTCAGATATCGCTTTAAACATATAATAGCTCCAACTATTGAAGTGTCTCTTTCCTTGCTCTCTTCTATTGATCTCCCCATTCAATTTTCCTGATCCCTCATATTTTCCTCCCACTCCTCTTCTCCTATCCTTTTTCTCCCACCTCTCCCCAATGCTTCCAATTTGTTGAGAGGTGTTTGTTCCTTTAACTTTCACTGGGGGATTGTATAGATAGCTCTCTGAAGGTCCTCATTGTTTCATAGCTTCTCTGGAGGCATGGGTGGTAGTCTGGAAAACAATTGCTCTATGTATAATATCAGCATATGAGCAAGTACATACCATGTTTGACTTTCTGTGACTGGGTTTCAGCATTCTGGATGGTTTCTTCTAGTTCCATCCATTTTCCTGTGAATTTTGTGATTCCATTGTTTTGGGTTTTTTTTTTTTTTTTTTTTTTTTTTTTTTTTCCACTGAGTAATACTCAATTGTGTAAATGTACCACATTTTCTGTATCTATTTTTTTTAGTTGAGGGACATATAGGTTGCTTCCAAGATCTGGCTATTATAAATAATGCTTCTATGTACATTGTTGAATAGATGTCCTTTTTATAGGAATATGCATCATTTGGGTATATGCATAAGAATGGAATTGCTAGATCTTGAAATAGACTGGTCCCCATTTTCTGGAGGAATAACCATACTGACTTCCAAAGTATTAGTATAAGTTTGAACTCCTACCATCAATGGTGGAATGTTTCCTTTCTTGAGATGCTCTTCAGCATGAACTGTCACTAGTGATTTTCACTTTATCTATTCTGAAGGGTGTGTGATGGTATCTCAGAGCTGTTTGGATTTGCATTTCCTTGATAGCTAAGGATGTTGAGGAATTTATTAAGTTTCCTTCAGCCATTTTAGATTACTCTATTGAGAATTCTCTGTTTAGTTCTTATCCCAATTTTTTTTATTGGATTATTTGGTGTTTTAGTGGCTAGCTTCTTGTGTTCTTTGCATATGTTGAAAATCAGCTCTCTGTCAGATGTGGGGTTATTGCAGATCTTTTCCAATTCTGTCGGCTGCCATTTTGACTTGTTGATTATGTCCTTTGCCTTACAGAAGCTTCTCTGTTTCAGGAGGTCCCATTTATTAATTGTTGATCTTAGTATATGTGCTACTGGCATTATGTTCAGGGAGTGTTCTCTTGTGTCAATTCCTTCAAGAGTACCTCCCATTTACTCTTCTAAGAGGTTCATTGAGTCTATATTTATGTTGTGGTCTTTGATTCATTTGAACTTAAATTTTGTGCATGGTGATAGATACGGATCTATCTGTAATGTTCTACATTTCAGCATCCAGTTGTGCCAATACCATTAATTGAAGATGCTTTATTTATTCCCTAGTTTTAGTTTCTTTGTCAAAAATCAGATATTCATAGGTGTGCGGGTTAATTTCTGGCATTTCAATTCACTTCCATTGGTCTCTCTGTCTGTTTTTGTGACAATATCAATTTGTTTTCATTATGATAGCTGTATATTAGAGCATGAAGTCAGAGATGGTGCTGCCTCCAGAAATTCCTTTATTGTACAGGGTTGTTTTGCCTATCCTGGGGCTTTTGTTTTTCCATATAATGTAGAGTATTGTCCTTTCAAGGTCTGTAAGAAGTGTGCTGGGATTTTGATGAGAATTGAATTGCATTAAATCTGTAGATTGTTTTTGGCAAGATTGTCATTTTTACTATGTTGATACTACCTATCCAAGGGCCTGGGAGATCTTTGCATTTTTCCGGTATCTTCTTTAATTTCTTTCTTTAAAGCCACAAAGTTCTTCCCATATAGGTCTGTCACTTGTTTGGTTAGAGTTACCCCAAAATATTTTATGTTGTTTGTGGCTATTATAAAGGGTGATATTTCTGTGATTTCTTCTCAGCCCCTTTGTTGTCTGTAAATAGTAAGGCTACTGAATTTTTGAGTTAATAATGTATCTTGCCACTTTCATGAAGATTTTTATCAGCTGTAGGAGTTCCCTGGTAGAATTCTTCTGGTCATATATGCAACTATCATATCATCTGCAAAGTCGAAGTTTTACTTCTTCCTTTCCAGTTTGTATCCCCTTGATCTCCTTTTGCTGTCTTATTGCTCTAGCAAGAACTTCAAGTATAATCTTGAAGAGACACAGAAAGAGTAAACAAGTCTGTCTCATTCATGTTTGTGGAGGAATCACATTTCATAGAAAAATAATGGAGAATTTCCCATCTTATTATGAGCATAATTTTATCCTATTCACAAATTCAAATGACTTCAGAAAAGTAAAGAGAAAATTATATGTAAATATCCTTCAAAATTACTGTTATAAATAGTTCTAACAAACAATATATTATCAAACAAAATTACATTAATAAATGAAACATTACATAATGCCAAGAAAATTTTCTACCACAAAAGCTTGATAACATTATGTTACAACTGTCAATGTAATCACTATTTTAGCTTATGAAAATAACTCACAAGAAAACATCAATTGGTGCCTAGACATTTGAAAGTTTTCATAGTATTGATGATGTAAAGTCCTAATCAGTGATATGTAATTATATATTTATAATATATTCAGATAATAAAATGAAACTGAAAAGAATCACTAAGCTTGAAGCAATTCTACTGACCTCAAAATCAACCAACAAATGCCCAATATACCCACTCATTTTCAATATGCTATTCAAAGTACATGGTTTAATGCCTTTAGTTCACCTTTATCTTTATTTTTTCTGCTTTTGGGCTGCCATACTAAAAACTGTTCTCAGTACTACAATTTTTTGCAATGACTTTGGTCAAATTCAACATAATCAGATAAGCATATGATAACTAATACCTCTAAAATTGTGGTCCAAAATATAGTTTCATTCTCAAAAATATCGTTAAGTATACCTGATATATACATTTAAATCACGGTAGTAGAAATGGACCCATCAACCAAAGAAAATATTAAGTCAAAAAATTCCTTGAGCCTGGCATTGGTGACACATGCCTTTAATCCCAGCACTCAAGAGGCAGAGGCAGACAGATCTCTCTCAGTTCAAGGCCAGCCCAGTATAAAGAGAGTTCCAGGACAGGCTCCAAAACAATACAGAGAAATTCTGCCTTGAAAAACAAAACACAAGAAAAAATATTCCTGAAGCAAAATATCCATGGAATTTGGGAAACTGTCAAAAGAAATCAAAAAGGATAATAGGAATAATGAAAGGAGAATAATCTCAGCTTCAAGGCCCAGAAATTATTGTCTACAAAATCAAGACAAGCTTTCTCAATCTAGAGAGATTCTGATAAAGTTAAAAGAAGCATATATAAGACCAAATAGACTGAAGCAGAAAAGAAAGTACCCTAAGCACATAATAATAAAAAATGAATGAATAAATAATATTAAAACCTCCAAGGAATAAAGAGCAATTTACACATAGTAGGAGACTATAGATGACTCTCCATATTACTATATTCAGCAAAATTTACAAACAGCATAGATTAGGAAGTCAACATATTTCATGATAACTCAAATTTTAACAATATCTATCTCAGAATTCAGCCTTATAGAATGTCCTAGAAGGAACAGTCCAAGCAAAGTAGGTTAACTATACCCAGAAAATACAGGAAATTAAAAATTCTCACAAGAAACCAAACTAAGGTACACACACACACACACACACACACACACACACACACACACACACACACAGTGAAACTACCACCAACAACAAAATAACAGTAATCAACAATCATTGAAGTCTTCTGTCACTTAATACCTATTACCTCAATTCTTACATAAAAGTCACAGTCTCACAGCATGTATCTATCTTTCTGCTTGCTGCATAAAAGAAATAAACTTCAAATCAAGGGATAAAAGTTGAAAAGAATATTCCAAATAAGTGGATCTATGAACCAAGCTGGTATAACATTCAAATATAAAGCAAAATAAACTTCAAACAAAAATTAGTTAAAGATAATGGGAATTACTGGACAAAATCATCAGCATAACAACCCCCCAAGGTGATATTTCAATTCCTATTGAATTGAAATATCAGGAGTCCCACTTTTATAAATTAAACACAACTACAAATTAAATCACACATTGACTCTCCCAGACTGATATCTGAAGTCTTTGGTACACCACTCTCACCAGTGTACAGGTCATCCAAACAAAAATTAAATGGAAAATCTGGAGCTAACTGACATTTAAATAAAATAATCCTAATATATATTTAGAGAACATTCTTCTCCAACACCAAAGAGTGTACTTTCTTTTGAGAACCTCACAGATTTTACATAAAATTGCCCACATTTTCAGACACAAAGCAAGTCTCAACAGATATATGAAGAAATTGAAATAAATCCCTGCATACTATGAGACTACCCCATATTAAATCTGGGTATCAAAAACAGAAGCAAAAGAAAGCATACAAACTTTTGGAAACTGAATAGTTGTCTACTTAATGAAAAAAAATGGATCAAGAAAGAAATTGAGAAAGTAATTAAGCACTTTCTACAATTCAATGAAAATAATTAAACTACACATCTCAACATAGGTGACACAATGAAAGTGGTGCTAAGAGGAAAGTTCATCTCATTAAGTTCCTTCATTAAAAAAAAAAAACATGGAGAGGTCTTATACTAACAACAGCACAACAGAATGCCCTAGAACAAAAAGAAGTAAGCACAGGCAGAAATAATCAAACTAAGGCTGAAATCAATCAAATAGAAACAAATAGAACAATCCATTAAACAATGAAACCAGAAGTTGGGTCTTTTGAAAAATCAGCCAGATAAACCAATGATTATCCAAACTGCTTAAAAGATGGAGAAAGTATATCCAAATTAAAAAATACTAAGAAATAAAAGGAGTATAAAAACAGACACAGAAGAAAAGTAGGGAATCATAAAAACATATTTTAAAAACAGTACTCTAGCAAAGGTGAACATTTAAAAGAACTGTATATTTTTTCTCTATGTATCACTCGCAAATATTAAGTTAAGATCAGATAAAAAAATTTTTAAATAGGTCTATACTTCATAGTGAGATATAAGTAGTCATTTCAATTCTCTGAAACAAAATAAAATAACGCAGGAATGCATAGCTTTTTCCATATGTCTCTACCCTACTTACAAAGAAGATCTAATACTAGTGCTTTCTAATAATTCCACAAAAATAGAGACAGAAAGAACATTTCCCAATTCATTCTATGAAGCCACAGCTATCCTGATACCCAGACTACATAAAGACTTAGTAATGAAAGAAATTTACTGAACAACTTCCTCTACAATTGAAATTGTAAAACTACTCAATAAAATACTTTCAAACCAAATACAACAGCAAATCAATAAGATCATCTACCATGATTAAGTAAGCTTCATCCCACAGTTGTAAAGATGTTTCAATATACAACATTCAGTAAGTGTAATGTACCATAAAATCCCCTAAAGACAAAACACACATAATCATCTGACTTGATCCAAAAATTTCTGTAACAAAACTCAACACCTCTTAAGGATAAAAGTCCTGGAGAGATGAGAGATTCAAGGAATCCACCTAAACATAATAAAGACAATTTACAGCAAGCCTATAACCAACATCATATATAAACCATGAGAAACCCAAAGCACATCCACTAAAACCAAGAATAATGCAAGGTTGTCCCCTCTCTGTATCTATTCAATATAGTACTTGAACTTCTAAGTAGAGTAATAGGAAAACTGAAGATCAAGGGGTTACAAATTGGAAATGAAGAATTCAAATTATCATTTTTAATTTCAGAAGATAAGATTCTGTACATGTGAGACCATGAAAATTATAACAGGAAATTCCTACAGCTGGTAAATATTTTCAGAAAATATGTTGGATACAAGAACAACTAAAGGCCTACAAACTAATAATAAAGGAATTGAGAAAGAAACCATCAAAACCCACACTTCACAACAGTTTCAAATAACACATAATTGTTTTAGAGATTTAACCAAGAAAGTGGAAAACATATATGACACAGACTTTAAGTCTTTGCAGAAAGGAATTGAATAATACATCCTAAAACCTGAATTGGAAAGCCTGGGGTCTGCATTGATCGGCATTTGTAGGTCTTAACCTGGTATTTTTAGATTCCTAACTGTGGGAGTGGATGCATCACTGAGTCTTTTGTCTACTCTTCGAATTTTCCTTCTGTTAGGTTTCCTTGTCTAGCTTAGCACGAGGGCTCCTGATAATTTGTTTTGCTTTGCCCTGTTTGTTTGTTATCTTTTGGAGGCCTGCTATATTTTGTTGGGCCACACAGGTTGAGTGGATCTGGAGAGGAGGGATGTGTGGACTGCTGGGAGGAATGGAGAAAAAACTGTGGTTGGGATGTGTTGTACGAAGAAAAGAATGTATTTTTAAGTAATATCTTTATACATGTACACACATAAGAAAATATTTATCAAGTTTTTGTCATACTGGTAAAATATTGAAAAACATAGTCCTCTTTATTTGAAGACTCATTGTTTTATATGTGTTGAATCACTTGTATGGATCTCTAATATCAAAATCACACCCATAATTAATGATAATTTGTAGACTTCTGTAAGTCAAGGAAAGTAGTCACCAAACATATATCCTTGAAATTCACCAAGGTATGACTATATTTTCTTACTTTAGTTTTGACACTGTAAGTGAAAAGAATTTTATGGCTTACTTTATGCCTAGTAACAATTTTTTCCAAGTCTCTGTTTGTATCCGTTTTATGTTTAAAATGGCACAAAAACATAATGTTGAACTATATATTAAATGAATATCCTCATTTATATAACTATGACCTAATCCATGATATATCATTTATAATTAGGCAGAAAGATTGTAAGAGCTAGATGATATAAGAACAGCAAAATAATATGACATAACATATCCATCCTAATCATAAACACACATCATCTGTTACCACATGTTTGCACAGGGACACACACACATACATATACATAAGAAATACTTAGGAGTAGGAATGGAATATCTGTAATAAATAGTGTCAGCAACAGTCATATAGGCATAAAAGAGGATAGTGTGGAATGAGTATGATTTAATGCATTCTGTACATGAATATAAATGTCCACAAATTAAATTACATCAATATAAGAAGAACCCTTAATGTGTTCTATAAAGAAATATGTTTTAGACAATCTCTTCTCTAGGAGTGACAGTACTTCTTATTGTGGATTTAATATAAATGAATTAACAATATGAATTAAAACAGAAATCTTTATATAGAAACTCATGCAGTAAAGTTATATATTGTCCCATTATTGAAAATATGACTAGGGGATTTCAATAATATTATTCTGTATTTCACTTAACATTAGTGTTTCAATATTCTCAAATTCTCCTTTTTTCAGTGATTCTATATGACATACAATCATGACAAATGAGAATTAATTTGATATGTAGAGAGAATATGGGTTCTACCACATATTGTGGATTCTTCAGAGGCAAAGACAGCAGAAATTTTATTCCTCCTTTCCAGAAATGGAAATCTTTAGACATATAAATATTTCTTACAAATTTCCATTCTAGTTATTTGGATTTCTTTTAATTACTTTTTTTATTTTCCTCTCCATCCCTCCCTCCTTCCCTCTTAACCTTTCTCCTCCCTAACATGCACCCTGAGCACTCTCCCCTCATGTCCCCCACCCCAATTCCACATAAAGGGCAATGCTATTCAGGTGTGGTCAAGGACTTAGCAGTCTAAGGGACCTCAGACAGTGGAACCAGGATGTATTCCTGGTGCACATAAGGACCTTGCGGACACATCACCCATGAGGGGATACTCCCTTAACCTACAGACAGGAGAGAGGTCCTAGTCCCTACTTCAACTGACTTGTTATTTGTATTAACTAGTAAAAAGATTTTATGTTTTACGCAACAATAAACTCTATCTGTTCTGTTAGATAAAGATAATTTTGAAAAATTTACTTCTTTTAATTTATAAGATTAATATAATTACATTATTCTTCCTTCCTATACTTCCCTGCCAACCCTCCCACATATATCCCTTATATTCTTTCCAAATCATGATCCTTTCATATTAATTATTTGTTTATGTATGTATTTGCAGACTGGATTCATCATGGTGCATTTAATAAAGATTAAAATGCTAACATTTTAAGATGCCAGTTGTCTCAGGTTTGCATGTGACTTTCATAATAGTTTCTGAGAACAGGCCTATAGTTGAAGAGAATTCATGCCACTAACATAAAACTCTGGTTATGGCCATATGATGGCTTTTATCATTAATAATAAAGATATTTATAACCAACATATCCAAGTTGAAAGATTTACATACTCAAGAATGGCAAGGGAAGAGTGAAGATATTTAATTCTTTTGAGGATTTCAAATATAAGTAAATGGCTGTTATCATCATTTATATTTTCCTCTCTGCATTTCATCCGTAGCACTCTTCCAGTGTCCTCCTGCTATCTTTTCTGCAATTTGTGACATTTACAGTTGACACACACAGAGATAGACACACAAATACACATACAAATTTAAGGTTTCATTTCTTTCTTTTTTTTCCATTTTTTTATTTTATTTTGTATAACCAAGTCCATTTAAATGAAAACAAACATTTATAGACAATATTTGGGAATTTGGGCGTTGTTCTTTCCAAACTACTTCCTGCTGGTAAGGGGTGTTTCCATGGGGGATTCGAAGAAGATTCAGAAATCCTGGCTGTAGTCTGTCATGCTGCTTTGTCCAGCTGTTTTGAATGTAGGATCACCTGGTACTCTGTTTCAGGTGGTCTGGCTTGATCAAACCACATTAGTCTGGAAGGAATCCACATCTTTTCATTTTCTGTGGAAACAAAAATAGAAATCATTTTCCCCAGTAACTTGTCCTTGAACACAAATTTTGGAGTCAAAGCATTTTTTTAATTTATTATTTTACATGTCGATCCCAGTTCCCTCTCCCTCCCTCCCTCCCTGCCTCCCAACATCCCTCACTCCCTCCCTTCCTCCCACCCTGTCCCTCCCTTTTACCCTCTCTGCCTTCTCACATGCACTTTAACATCCCTCCCATCCACTTACCCCAATTACATATATAGGGGAATATCATCCAGTAGGGGTCATGTAGGTCTGACAAATCATGGGAAGTAGGGACTAGGGCTTCTTTCCTGTCTCTAGATTAAGGCAGTTATCCCTCCATGGGGGATGTCTTCACAAAGTCCTTTTGTGCTCCAGGGATACATCCTGGCTCCACTGTCTGAGGTCCCTTAGACTGCTCAGTCCTTCTGGCTCAAACCCATATTCGGGGGGCCTGAGTCAGTCCCATGCTGGCTTCCCAGCTATTAGTCTGGTGGCCTGTTAGCTCCTCCTTGTTCAGGTAAGCTGTCTGTATGTGTTTCTGCCACCTGGTCTTGTCCTCTCCCTCTGCATCTGAGTTCTACTTTGACTCAGTGTTTATGTATGGGTGTTTGCTCCTGTTTCCAACAGGCATTAGTTGAGGGCTCCATGGATAAGTTAGTTGTTGATCTCACTCTCCAGGAAGGGCATTTATGATAGACTTTCCACAAAAGCTCAAATTGTTAGTTGGCTGCAGTCTTGTAGTTCTCTAGACATTTATTTGTGTTCAATTTTATCTTCAAACCAATATTGGCTCCCTATTTTATGCGCTCTCTCTCTCTCTCTCTCTCTCTCTCTCTCTCTCTCTCTCTCCCTCTCTCTATCTCAGTCTTGTCTTCTATTCCTACGCAGGCTCAATCTTCCTGGTTGCACATGTTTTCCATTCCTTCCCCTTGTTTTCTCCTAATTCAATCTCCATTTGCTGCCCCCCACTTCCCCTGAGCTCTGGGTGACTTGTCCCTTCCCAGTTCTATGAGGAACTTTATATGAATCTCTTAGAATACACTTTGTATCCTAGTTCTTCTGGTGGTGTGAATTATAGGCTGATGATCCTTTGATTTATGTCTAAAATCCATATATGAGTGAGTACATACTGTGTTCCTCTTTTTGTGACCGGGTTACCTCATTTAGGATGGTTTTTTCAAGTGCCATCCACTTGCCTGCGAATTTCAAGATACCATTATATTTTTTCTGCAGAGTAGTATTCCATTCAGTAGATTTGCCACATCTTCATTAATCATTTTTCAATTGAGGGGCATCTAGGTTTTTTTCCAGGTTCTTTCTATTACAAATAGTGCTGCTATGAACATAGTTGGACAGATGTCTTTCTTGCATGGATGTGAATCCTTTGGGTATATGCCTAACAGGGGGATTGCCAGTAACTGTAGTAAACTAATTTCCATTTTCCTGAGGAACCGCCATAATGATCTCCAAAATGGCTGTATGAGTTTGCACTCCCACCAGCAGTGGAGGAGGGTTCCCCTTTCTCCACATCCTCTCCAACATGAGTCATCATTGGTGTTTCTAATTTTATTCGTTCTGACAGGAGTAAGATCTTATCTCAAAGTTGTTTTGATTTGCATTTCCCTGATAGCTAGGGATGTGGAGCATTTTCTTACGTGTCTTTCAGCCTTTTTGATTTCCTCCATTGAGAATTCTTTCATCAGTTCTGTACCCTATTTTGTAATAGGGTTATTTGGAGTTGTGTTGACTAGTTTCTTGAGTTCTTTGTATATTTTTGAGATCAGCCCTTTGTCGGATATAGGATTGGTGAAAATCTTTTCTCAGTCTGTGGGCTGCCTTTTGGTCTTGTCTACTGTGTCCTTTGCTTTACATAAACTTCTAAGTTTGAAGAGGTGGGATTTATTTGTCTCAGTGTCTGTAATATCTAACAAGTTAGACTTCAAAACAAAATTAATCAAAAGAGATTGAAAGACCAAAATAGTAATGTTAATGATGGGATGACCTGGAAACCAATATCTGTTCCTTGGAATTTGCTAACTTCCTCTCACAAGCCCTGAGATAAGAAGAATTCACACTGCCCCTCCTTTCCTGTGAGTGAACAGATGGTAAATAGGGTCCTTAGGAAACAAGGAGATAGCTGCTACTCTGGTTTGCCCAGACAAAATTAATTATGACACCTTGAGGCCCTAAGGTCTGTTGACCATAATAGCAGACCATCCTGCCGCCAAGGGTCACATACTCAATGGACAGAGGTTCCCATCTCCTCCCTAAGCTTGTGGGTTTGCCTTTAAAAACACCTGGGCCCAGGGGAGGGGGCTTCGTCTATCCTGCATGCTGGAGGAGCCCGTTTGCGCAAATGTTTCCTGTTCATTAAAGCCTCTTGCGTTTTGCAGCAACTGGACTGGATATTGAGTTCTTGGGGTATGGACTGAACCTGGAAGACTCCTCATTCTGAGGGTCTTATAAGATGAAGATGGTCATTTCATATTCATTGCAGGAGAAATTCATCAACACAAAGTCTCACTTCTGATCATCTATGCCCCTAATACAAAGGCACCCACATTCGTAAAAGAAACACTGCTAAAACTCAAAGCTCATATGAAACCCCACACACTTATAATGAGATACTTGAATACACTACTCTCAACACTAGACAGGACCACAAATCAGAAACTCAACAAGGAAAAAAAAGAACTAACAGAAGTTATGTCTCAACTGGGTTTAACAGACATCTATAGAACATTCCATCCAAAGACAAAAGAATATACCTTCTTCTCTGCTCCACATGGAACCTTCTCTAAAATCAACCACATACTAGGTGGCATAACAAACCTCAACAGATACAAGAGAACAAGAATAGTCCCCTGTATCTTATCGGTCCACCATCCTTTAAATTGGAATTCAACAACAACACAAATAGCAGAAAACTTGCAAACTCATGGAAACTGAACAATGTGCAATTGCAACACACCTGGGTCAAAGAAGAAATAAAGAAAAAAATATAAGGACTTTCTAATATTCAAAGAGAATGGGGACACCACATACCTGAAATTATGGGACACCTTGAAAGCAGTGCTACTAGGGAAGTTCATTGCACTAAGTGTCCATATGAAGAAAACAGAGGATAGTCACATAAGAGAATTAACAGCACAACTGAAAGCCTTAGAACAGAGAGAAGGAGATTCACCCCATAGGAGTAGACGCCAGGAAATAATCAACTTGAGGTCTGAAATCAACAAAATAGAAACCATGAAAACAATACAAAAAAATCAATGCAAGGAAGAGTTGGTTTTTTGAGAAAATCAACAAGATAGACAAACCTTTATCCAAATTAACAAAAAGCAGAGAGAGAGAGAGAGAGAGAGAGAGAGAGAGAGAGAGAGAGAACATGCATATTAATAAAATCAGAAATGAAAATGGGAACATAACAACAGATAGAGAGGAAATCCAGACAATTGTCAGGTCATACTTTGAAAATGTGTATTCCACAAAAATTGAAATTTCAAAGGAAATGGACAAATTTCTGCATAACTATCACTTACCAAAATTAAATCAAGAACTGACAAACAACTTAAATAGTACTATAACCTGCAATGAAATAGAAGCAGTCATCGAAAGCCTTCCAACCAAAAAAAGCCCAGGTCCAGATGGATTCAATGCAGAATTTTACCAGACTTTCAAACAAGAACTAATACCACTACTCCTCAAACTGTTCCACAAGATAGAAACAGAAGATTCATTGCCAAACTCTTTTTGTGAGGCCACAATAACCTTGGTACCCAAGCCTCACAAAGACACAACTAAGAAAGAAAACTACAGACCAATATCCCTGATGAACATCGATGCAAAAATACTCAAAAAAAATACTGGCAAACCCGAATTCAAGAATACATCAGAGAAATCATCCACCATGACCAAGTAGGCTTCATCCCTGGAATGCAAGGATGGTCTAACATATGAAAATCTATCAACATGTTCCACCATATAAACAAACAGAAAAAGGAAAACCATGTGATTATCTCCCTAGATGCAGAAAAAGCCTTCAACAAAATTCAACATCCTTTCATGATAAAGGTCTAGGAGAGGTCAGGGATAACAGGAACATACCGAAACATAGTAAGAGCAATCTACAGCAAACCAACTGCCAACATCAA
The DNA here is from genome assembly GCF_943737965.1 of Phodopus roborovskii. Taxonomy (NCBI): domain Eukaryota; kingdom Metazoa; phylum Chordata; class Mammalia; order Rodentia; family Cricetidae; genus Phodopus; species Phodopus roborovskii. The sequence continues at coordinate 358,432 of NW_026126026.1, read as the reverse complement.
ACTGAATGGAGAGAAACTTAAGCCAATTCCTCTAAAATCAGGAACAAGACAAGGCTGTCCTCTCTCTCCATATATCTTCAATATCGTACTAGAAATTCTAGCTAATGCTATAAGACAACAAAAGGAGATCAAGGGGATCCAAACTGGAAAGGAAGAAGTCTCTATTTGCAGATGATATGATAGTTTACATAAGCAACCCAATAAACTCTACCAGGGAACTCCTACAGCTGATAAACACCTTCAGCAAACTATCAGGACACAAGATAAAACTCAAAAAATCAGTAGCCCTACTTTTTTCAGAAAACAAAGAGACAGAGAAGAAATCAGAGAAACATCACCCTTTACAATAGCCACAAGCAACATAAAGTATCTGGGTGTAACACTTACCAAACAAGTAAAAGACTTATATAATAAGAACTTTGTGGCTCTAAAGAAAGAAATTAAAGAAGATACCAGAAAATGGAAAGATCTCCCATGCTCTTGGATAGGTAGGATAAGCATAGTAAAAATGGCAATCTTGCCCAAATCAATCTACAGATTCAATGCAATCCCCATTAAAATCCCACCACAATTCTTCACCGACCTTGCAAGGATAATAATCAACTTTATATGGAAAAACAAAAGACCCAGGATAGCTAAAACAACCCTATACAATAAAAGAACTTCAGGAGGCATCACCATTCCTGACTTTAAGCTCTACTACAGAGCTATATTTCTGAAAACAGCCTGGTATTGGCACATAAATAGACATGTAGACCAATGGAATCGAATTGAAAATCTTGATATTAACCCACACACCTATGAACATCTGATTTTCGACAAAACGGTTTTATTTATTTCTTTTGTTTGTGTTTCTTTCGGGAAATACTTGTGTGCCATTGGCTCAAATATTAATGCCACTGGACAATTTAAAAAAAACTGGTTCTATTTCTCCTTGAGTTTCTGGGAGAAAATGTAGTTTTCCTGGCTCATAGGGTAAGCACTGCCACATTCTGTGCCATCTCATTTGCCCCAGATATACGTGTTAAACAGAAAAATATATATTTCCCTATTTTATCTTATTTCTGCCTGCATATAACATTAAAAATTCAGTAGTTGATATTAAGGTTATAGTTAAATAGGCCTGTGTCTCTTTTACAGATTTTTAAAATGGTAAAAGAAATAATTCCACATAAATTAATGGGTATTCTAAATTTTAGGTTTTCACAAATCCTTTTATTTTAATAAGTTCTCATGCTTTGATCTGAGATACCTTCTTTAAATGTAACCAACAAGTCAGTAATTATTCAATAGGCACTTTTTCTCCATTGTTTGTCTTCAAAAATACTTTAGTACCACTTTAGGAATTTCAGTTGTAATGTGTTGAAGTATATTTTCTTGATATATTTATTTAATTCATTGTATATTCAAATTTAAGTTAATCCCTTCTAAATGCCAATACTGAGAATTTAATGTAATGATAACTTTAAGACATCCAGTATGTTGAATTTTCTGTTTATGGAAATGTAATTATCAGGCCATTCATCAGAATAAAGACAATTCAAAAAATTCGATTTCTCTAGAGAGTCATTGCTAGTTGTATTTAAATTGAAGTAAAGATACTGTGCTTTTCTATTGAGAAAAATTTCTATTCATTTCTTAACATAACAAAAATCTTCAAATAGTGATTAAAAATTCAAGATTCTAATAGGTTATTAATGCTTCTCAATATTTTGCCAAAACAAATATTTACACATCAAGAATATATTTTGAAATTATTACATATTAATAAGTTAGCAACCATATGCTATCACTCATAGTCCTGTTTTGCAATCTTTATTATTTAATTAATTTATGAATATATTCAGTGTCATTTAAATTAATTTTTAAATAATGGAGAGTACATGTATGTTTTTAAAATAATGACTGTTAAAAGTTGAAATTAATGCCTTTCTGAGCACAAGAAGAAATTATAATTCATAATTTTATTGTGTAAAATATTTTTTGCATATGCTTCCCATTTTTATTTTTGCAAAACAGTTTTTTATTGACATTTTTTCAGTTTATGTACTAGCCCATTTCCCCTCTATACCTTGTGCCCATTCCCACCTGCCCCATCCCACCCTTCATCCACTGCTCTGAGAGTCTAAGTCCTTTCTTGGTTAGTCAAGAAAATCTGGTATACTAAGTTGAGGCAAGACCATGCCCCTCCCCACTGCGTCAACGTTTACCAAGTTATACCACCATAGGAAATAGAGTTAAAAAAAAACATTATTCATGTACCCAGGATTAAACCTGATCCCACTGCCATGGCCACTTCCAACAGATCAAGCCACATAACTGTCACCCACTTGCAGCGGGTCTAGTTTGGTTCCCTACACATTCTCCAGCTGTCAGTTCAGAGTCTGAGAGTTTCCACAAGCTCAAGCAGCTGTCTCTGTAGTTTTTCTAATCATGATTTTGACCTGTTTTGCTCAAATGATCCTTCCCCCCTCTCTTCAACTAACCTCCAGAAGCTCAGCCCAGTGCTTGGCTGTGGGTCACTATATCTGCTTTCATCAGTAACTAAATGAAAACTCTGACATGACAATTATGGTAGTCATCATTCTGATTATAGGAGAATGCCTGTTCAGAAACCCTCTCCAGTAATGCAGAGAGACTTTGTGGATTTCTTGGATTACTGATAGAATGTATACAAAATTATATCTGCTTACATATATTCAGTTTGTATATATTCGAATGATGTCTCAACAATATCATGGTTTTGTTACATAAATAAATTTTATGGAGTGGTATATAATTAGGATGACTTAAAACACTATTATATTAAATCATTTTCTAAGAAATATTTTATTTATGATTGACTTTTGTTTTAAGCTTTTATTTATTTGATGTGCTCCTATATATAACACATATGACATAAAGAGTAGATTATATCTTTGAAATTACACACTATGTACTTTACTTTTATGTCTGTGTATATATTCTTTAATATTCATCTATTTGTAGTAAAGCCAGCTTTCTATATGAATATTATTGTGTCTGTGTATGCTTAATTTTTAACACAAAGTAGTGTTTCAAGGCATGTTCACATCAATATGAACATTATTCCCCAAGAGCAAGATGTAAAAATAACTAAAGTGCTTATAAATGAAAGTATTTAGACAGTACATGCTACATACTGTTCTAGCTTGTTTTCTATTGCAGTGACGAAACACTGGCAAAATGCAACTTGGGGAGGGAAGTATTTATTTTCCTTCTAATTCCACTACATATTCCTTCATGAGAAATGTTAGAATGTGGAGAGAAGAACTGAAGCAGAGATCATGGAGGAACAATTTTCATTTGATTGCTTTCAAGGCTAATTGTCAGCTACCATTCTTACATAGCCTACGCTCACCTAGGTAGGAATAGCAATGCTCATAGTTGTTCATACCCACTCACATCAATTAGCCTTCAAGAAAATGTCCCATTGATATGAACTCATACAGGACATTTTCATAGAGGAGGGTTTTCAATTGAGGTTCACTTCTCAGGTGCGACCAGTTGACAAGCAAGACTTGCCATCACATATACACAATTCAATACTTGTTAACCTTTGAAGAAAAGGATGCTCTATTATCGAAAATATTGTGGATGACCACAGAGAAAATTTTGCTGGCGAAATATGCAAGACACAGATAAACTCATGGCATATACATGTAAATTCTAAAAGAAATTAAGTCATGACATAGAAAATACAGTGCTGGAACAAGTGGAAGACAAATATGGAGAGCTTATTTTAAATTACCAAAAATACAATAGAAAGGAAGAATAATTTCTGGAATTTTAATGAATAAGAAAGTATAGTTAGTCATAAATTATATTTCAAAATGTCTAAAAAGAGTTTAAATTATTTTGCTACAAATATTAAGAATTTGAGTTGTATATATTTGTTTATGATCTAATGAAGCTTGTGCAAAAATAAGAATATAAAGTTAGTCACAACTTTATTTCAGAAGCCATGCTGAGTTATCCAAAGAAGCTGGGCACTGGTGATGCACAACTTTAACCCCAGCACAAAGGAGGTATATAACACAGGATCTCAGGATCTCTTTTGGGTATTCAGTATCAGTATTTGGGATTCAGTATGAGGTAAGAACTAGTTAGTAGCTGTCTTCTTTGTTTTTCTGAACTTAAGCTTGGACCCCTTATCTCTGTCTTGTTTTTATTACTCTTGATACATATACTAATTAGTTTAATTTTATAATGTACAAAAGGATTGAAACATTATTACATAATGGTTATTTGTCAGGGAGGTGAAATTGAAAAAATAATTAGTGACTATGGTAAATAATTTAATGTTCCATAATTTAATGTATTTATGTATGTATTTATGCAACATGATACATATGACATCGTCCATGAACTCAATCTAGGCAAATGTCTTGAATATATCTCTGACACAGACCATGGAAGACCAGATCCCAGATTTGCTCTAGGGAAATAAGGAGACAGCCTCGGAGCAGCAGGAAATAGGAAGATTCTTATCTGAGGTTTGCTAGACTTTTCTATCTGAAGGGAAAGTTAAACAAGCACACATTCTGCTGATAATCTAAGAAAAAAGGTACAAGCACTTTCTTTTCTAATGGTAACCTTCTATTTTATTTCAATTTATATAATATCTTTATTTCTTGAATATCACATTTTATAAACATACATTTCTCTATATATCTCTTTTCTCATGACCATATATTTTTCTTTTACATACATTTCCATTTTACCTACATTCCTCTTTACTATACTGCTTCATTTTCTTTTTGCCTCCACAGTTGCAAATCTCCACACAGCCACAACTATGCAGTAGACTTATTCATACAGCTCCCTCTCACACCGATACACACATACTTCTTTTACATTATTCACTGACTCTTTACTCAATCAATCTCACTCATTTATTCTCTCACAATTCTTCTTTATCTCCCACACTTCTCTCTGCCACAACCCCCTTCTCCTCCATATCTCTGCCTTGCTCCTCCTCTCTGCTGCCTCTGCTCCTTTGTCTCACCACTCCTTCTATCCTACCTCTCCTGTTCTGCAGTCTTTGCCCTCTGATGTCTCTCCTCTCTCACAGCCAAACTCTAGACAACAAAATATTAAAGCTTTTAAGGACCAGACCCATTCTCACCACACATGATATGTCACATACTTTCTCTTTGGCTAGGAATGTCACATTGTCTCAAGCACAAAACTTTCTCAGGGAGAAAGTGGCATTGGAAATCTAGATGGAGCTATAACAATTTATTAGCTAGACCTTGAATGGTAGGGAGAATGTACAGAATAAAGTTGCTACAAGCTGCTACCTTGAATCAATAAAACAACACCTGGATAAATGACCATGTATTTGACTCTAAGATAAACAAGATAATTGTCTCCATAGGCAACCAGTCTGCTTTGAATTTTTTCTGAAATCTACAGTAGCTGTCTTTGTAAAATGCTGTCTTTGTGTCAGTCTCAGTATGTAAAATACAGGCAGAAATCATCCGCCTGATAATCCACAGCTATATGTGTACCCAACAAGCATAAAACAAATCAACACAGGGCTTGGAAAGATCCCCACAGCTGTTCTAATTAGGCAGGCATGCAACTGGCACCCAGGAATGTTACAGGAATAACCAGACATACAGTCAATAACCTCAAGGCTTTGTCAAATGGGGCTCTTCAACCATATCCAGTGAGTTGGCTTTGCCAAAACTCCCCACAATATGTAGTAAGTCCACCTACTAAATACTAGTTGTATATTATTGTATAGTCCTATGGCCCTCTGCATATATTATTGTGCTAAAGGAATAAGAAATATGCAAATATAGTAGTTATTTCAACTATTTTTTCTATGATTTATTTTGTGACTGTGAAAGGGTGGTTTGTATAGCACAGTGCAGTTAGGATTCAATTTGTGAAATGGTCATATCTTTAAAAAAAATTCTTTTGTGCACCACTGTCACAGCAGGTAAATACAGGTGAATGAGATAAGATGGCAAAGTAATTACTTTATTCAATAAAATGAAAAGTAAATTTCCCTGGTTAAAAAAAATCCCCTGCATTTTAAAATAAGCAAAAGAGTTCATTTTGGAAAAAACAAACAAACAAACAAACAAACAAACAAAAAAGAAAACAAAATCAAAAGAACTTCTTCCAAAAACACCATAGTCTGTCAAGTTTTTAGCAATACACTATTATCAAATATAATGAAAATTATATTCAATTTATTAAAATTTTTCTGGCATGCATTTAAATATTTTGTATTTTAAATGCAATTATTTTCATTTATAATTTTTTTCTGTTAGAAAATAATACAATTTCTTCCTTCCCTTCCTCTACTCCATCCAATTTCTTCCATGTTTTCCTTGACACTTCATCTTTAATTGATTGACACTGTTTTGTGTGTGTGTATATATATATATATATATATATATATATATATATGTGTGTGTGTGTGTGTGTGTGTGTGTGTGTGTGTGTGCATAAATACATGCTTATAACTTTGTTTAGTCTTGCATGAAATTGTATAATTTCTGGGCTGGTCAACTGAGGGGGTTATCTTTGGGAGATAATTCTCTGTCTTTCAGCAATAATGGGTTACATTTATTTATTTTGTCTAAGAGTAAGACTCTAGGATAGAGTCTCCTCCTATATGAGCATGTCAGTTGGTATTTACGTTGCTCTAATCTTTTCTAGTTTAATTTAACATGATCGAATATTATAAGGCAATTCACACTAATAAAACTAGCAATTTATCTTTAAAATGTCATAGGTAATTCAAGTTTTAAATTTTAGGAAACATATTAAACTTAATTTATGTAATGACATGGGAAAATGGCTCAATATACCTACCTATCACTAAAATAGTTTTATTAATATAATTAAAGACACATTGTATCATTTCTATTATATCAGATTCTTGGTGACTATCTACTAGAAATCCACTTATATGGAGTTAGATGATAGAATTTCCAATCACATGATTACATAATTATATAATACTACGTAGTGTAAATCCTGAACTTTAAAATGGGTACATGTCTTTATTATAGAGTGAACAGGTAAGCCATTATAATTTTCAAAATTTTAATGCATATTTATGATTTCTGAATGATGATGGCTTAGTTTCTTCTGATAGAAAAAAACAAAATAAATTATTTGAAAAACATAATACTATTTTTTTGCAGGTATCTCTTTGCATTATATAATCATCTTTATTTTGCTAGAATATCATTATGATGTACACTTATACTTAAAGGCTCCAAAGCATTACTCAGTATTGCTATGCTTTTAATCATGATACATGGAAGGAAAAATTTGTTAAAGAAGTTTGTACAGGGCAAAGAAACAATTTCAATTTCTTGAGTGTCCTAATCCTGACAATGGAGTTTTATGTTGTTTAAAACCTTCTCTCCCAATTTAAGAAGATATAAATAGTTATAAATTAAAGATGATTCAACCACAGCCATCATGATTGAAGCCTAATCATAAAACTATGGAAGTGAGTAACTTTATTTCTTGCCTACTACCTATGTACCTTTATTTGTATCTGTTATAACTGTTTTCTGTAGATCAGATGAAAACATATTCTCTTGCAAAATTTTCTATAATTGACAAATGCTTATTTTTAAAACAAGTGTAAAATTAGTCAGATGCCAGAATGTTATAAATAAATGAAACACATGTGAGTACTAGTGCATTAGCTTATCCAAATCAGAGATTGAAGCTAAATCCTACAGTTACTTAAAATATCAATTAAAAAATTCATAAAATGCAAATTAGAAATACATATTATCATTCTACCTATGATTGTATTCTATTTTCATAATGTTTTAAAATCATAGAAATGAGAAACTGTAGTATTGTTTTAGGGCATAATTCAGATATGGAGAGTATTTCTTTTAATTATAGAAAAAAAAACAAGTAGTTGAAACAAAACAAAGTTTAAAAATATTTGTGTTTTGTTCAATATAAATTGCAAATTTTAAGCAGACCCATGTCTAAATCAGTGATTTCAGCAATACCCAGAGACTTCTCAGAATCACTACTTCTACATAGTCATTCATCTGTAGAACAAAAGTATCTGAAGGAGAATCCGATCATGTGGATTGAACCAGAACCTCCATGTGATTCAGGAACTTGCTTAAAATTAAGAAGCATTCTTAAGATAACTGGGCAATGTTTGCTATCAGGGATGGGTACTAAAACATATACTAACCATTTATATAATATAATATGTATTTGTACAGCATGTATTCTTTCATTTCATATGTTAAATATATACTGGTTATCAGATAAAGCCAAGTAGGGTGGTTATTAAGCACATTTGAAATTCATCACTTATTTTCAACTGGTTATTTTTTTTAAATATCTATACAATTATTTCAAATTATAAATAAATCCTAGTTAATAAGTTTTAACATCTTTTTTAAAGTTAAATTGGCAGCTCATTTAAAATGTGACTGGGATAAAAGGATAACACATCGAGCATACACATGCAAGGAAAACAAATTGAAAATTTTGTATGCATTAATTTTACCTGGAAATAATCATGGATGAGAAGAAAAAAATTTTACTGATGTTCTTGTACTTAGGATGGACATTCTAACAGAAATTGTTTCCTATCAAAAATGTAAATCCTTTCACACAAATGGTTTTTCAGAAATACATGCTGTCTTGTTTTATCATATTTGTAATATTCATGTCTGCTTGACGTTTCACAATCTTCTTCATATTTATTTTTTTCCCTTTGAGGTTTCAGTAATGAAACACAGAGAGTCTCCCATAATAAGCAATGTCTCTACCACTGGTCTACATGCCCTAACCCTCTTCTATATTCTATATGCTATAATGGTAATTGGAAAACCCACCTTATTCTTGACATTTGGTACAATGATTCTCCTGCCAGAATGACTTTTGTGACTCTATTTATTTTGTTAATGAGGACTATGAGTTTGCTATTCATATAATAGTTGGATTATAATCAGGAGGTTTAATTACATGTTTATCCTTCCAGAATATTTACTTTTTTGCATTAATATAAAAGAAAGAGAAAAAATAGGACAGATAATTGGTCTTACTAGGTTGTTTATGAGACAGTACCACTATTTCCATGGCACTTATGCACTGTGCTATTTTATGAAAAAAGGAAACACACAATAATCATATATATGTGTCTTCATATTTACATTAAATCTTTAATGTGATTAATGTAGTAAGGAATATCATACTCATTATGTCTTCTTTGAAATTATTTTCCTTATGAAAAATCTTTTAAAATCTCCGTGCATGATCTGTTCCTTAATTCTATTCCACAAATCTCTTCCCCAGCTCTGCAATAGAATATGCATGGAAGCCCTGCTAGCACCTCATTCCCTTCTCATGTGGATCTTCCTCTTCTGCCTTCTTTCCAGTTGTTATTTTCCCAAGAATCTAAACCAAGCAGGCAACCCCTATTACCCAAAGGGTCTCAATTCATGGAAACAAGAAGGCTGAAGGACGATCTACACCTCTTCTTTACTCCTCCAGATCTAATGATTTCCAGTCTTATCAACAACACTGTAACAGAAAACCTTCTCCAGTTTCTGTGGCCCTATCTTCAATAGAACACAAAGATCTTCTGCTCCAATATTCCTTCCCCCAACTTATCACAGTTTGTGAGTATCCAACTCCAGTAGGCATTTACTTTGAATACCCCAGCTGAGATGGCCAGGGAAACAAGTAAGCTAACTGAAAATGTTCAACCATCCCTCCAATCTCTCAAATCCAATACCTCAGGCACCCCTCTTGCATTTCTTCTTCCTATTTGTTGTTTTTTCCCACCCCACCCTCAAATCCAACAAGTATTCTCTACTAACCCATTGACCACTGTGCCAGAAAAGCAGTTGGGGAACCTGAAGATGTTCCTTTTCCTTCTTTCTTCTGGAAGCTATTGTCCAATCTCTTTCCTAGGGCTATAGCAGACCCTCTGCATGACTCCTTTTCACTGTCTCCACCTATTCCAAGGAGAAGAAATGGATAGATCTTTTTGATCAGTACAATTTTTTCCCTCATTTGAACCTCTTCATTCAACTAAATTATCCCATTCATGATACCCAGCTCACAATACAAGAAACACAATTATCTGGGAAACAGAGTAGCCATAACTATCAGGTTCACAGAAAAGTTTATACTAGGTGGCACAAAGATATTACACTCTATGAAAAATATCCAGTGGAAACCAAAAGCAGGGAGCAAAACCCTCACCTAAAACAGACAAACAAATTAGCATCTAGACCTGTAATCATCCATATCATAGATGCCTAGATGCAAGAATAAAGTAATATAATAACATCTAGTACAATATATCTCCACTAGAGTCCAGCTATCCTACCACAGCAGCCCTTGAATATTCAAGCAGAGTTGAAACACAATGAAAAGAACTTAAATCTACCTGTATGAAGATAATAAATTTTCTTAAAGAGGAAATTAATAAATTCTTAAAGAATTACAGGAAAATACAAACAACATTATGGAAAGTATTTTAAAATCCCTTAAAGAAACCCAGGAAAATGCCCAGGAAAGAATTCCCACAGAAAGATTCTTCTGCCTCTGTTTACCCAGAACCAATTCCAAAATCACTTCCCATGCTCTGTAGTAGTACAACTGTGATGACCTGTTCCCATCTCCTACAAATTACACAGATATTCATCTTCTAACCCCCTTTCCACCTCACTCATTGCTTTGAAACTGCAAACAAGCCTAATAAATACATTAAGCTAACAAACATATCCCTCCACTTGGTGTAATAATTAGTATGTGAGCATATCCACACCTCTCCTTTTTTCCCCCAGAACCAATCTTCTAGTCTTATCCCCTTCTCTCTAGCAGAAAGCCTGTTATTGTCTCCCTTTCCTCCATGACACCCCAACTAATCCCAAAGCCCTACACCTCCAAGCTTCTGTCTCCCAACTCCATTCCATATGTTAGCCTCCAACAACAGTATACGTTTCCTGTGAACACACTGGTTGAGCAAGGACAGGGAAATAGTCAGAAGTGGCATCACACTCTTCTGAAATACACAGAGGGAACAGGAAACAAGGAATAAACATTTGCACAATGAAGGCAAACCCAGAAATCAGCAATGAATATTTGTGAACTAGTTTCCTTGATACTATTTGATATTACCCAGAAATAAGAAACACTCTACATGTCCTTCAGTATAAGAATGGATAAAGAAGGATAAATAATGGAGTATTACTTTCTGTTTTTTTAAAAAAAAATGTATTATGAAATTTATAGGCAATTTGATTTAACTAGAAAAAAAAATAATCCTTTCTGAGTGAGATAACTCACACTGGGGAGATTAATAAGATATGTATGATGGGAGATAGAATTCTGTAATTATGTTTCACTTACTGGTTAGTGAATAAGGCACTGTTAGCCAATAGGAAAGCATGATAGGCAGGACAAAGAGACAAGGAGGATTCTGGTACATGTAGTAGAGAGAATTCAAGAGGCAGGACTTGAAAGTAGAGGTCTGAACCCTCTCTCTGGTAACATGGAAACAGTTAGATTAATAGAAATGGGTTAATATTCAAGACTGAGCCATCCAATAAGAAACCAGTAACTGGCCAACAGCTTTATGTCTAATAAAGTATATCTGTGTGTTATTTGGGGCTGGCACAGCTGTGGGACCAGGCTGGCAGGAAAACCTACTCTTAAAATATGGTATCTTCAACATGGCTACTAAGAACTTTCACTTAAAACTTGACAAAAGCTTAAAAAGGGGCTTTAGAAACAAAAGAACAGAGACAAGCAAGGCTTCTTGGTAGCAACATTTTTCTCGGTTGGGCTCTGTTTTGCTAGAGACAAGCAGAGATTTGTGTGTCTCCATTAAGGGAGGTTTCCTGACTCGGCATAAGCAGCAAAAAAAAAAAAAAAAAAAAAAAAAAAAAAAAAAATGCAAGGCTTTTAAAGAGTTCTGCTAACAACTAGAGTGAGTATAGGAGAGCTGACAATGGCAGTGTTCATATCTACAAGCCAGCACCATAAACCAAGTCAGTGAACACAACTCTCAGATCTGGCCATCTTAGATAGACCACAGTAATATAGCCATGCCTTTCATTTGACCAATCTTGTTTGCCAGATAAAGACTAATGGCCAGAAGAAGGTAAAGATTTACAGTAAAGACAGATTTAGATTAAGAAAATAATCTAAAGGTTTACAGTGTGTTTTGAAGTGTACATAGGCTTGAGAGAGAAAAGGAAACAGGATAAAATGGTTTTAAAAAGAATAATAAAAAGAGAGTAGCTGAATATGGTGGCACACACCTTTAATTCCAGAATGCGGGAGGCAGAGGCAAACAGAACTTTGTGATTTCAAAGTAAACATGCTGTACGGAGTGAATTCCAGGGCAGCCAAAGTTACACAGAGAAACTCTGTTTCAATAAATAAAAAAATAAAAATAGAAGATTTATAGTAATAAAAAGCCACATAAAAATAGAAACAACAAAAAGATTTTGGATACTATATGCTATTGTATTAAATTATTTTACTGATCAGGAAATAACAACTGTTAAAACAAATGCTGCTGGTTTACTCCAATTTTTATATTTTACAAATGCTTTGACTCCAAAATTTAAGTCTAAGGATAGGAGGATAGATTACTTAGGAAAAGGCATTCTATTTATGTTTCCACAGAAAATAAAAAGCTGTAGATTCCTTCCAGACTAACATGGTTTGATCAAGCAAGACCCCGTGAAGCATTCTCCAGGGAACAATGCATCCTTGTAGACCACTACTGCCAGGATTTCTGTGTCTTCTTAGGATCCCCATGGCAGAACCCCCTACCAGCAGGAAGCAGTTTGGAAATAATGACATCCAAATTTCCAAATATTGTTTATAAATGTTTGCTTTCATTTAAATAGACTTGGTTATAAATGGTTAATTACCACAACCAATCTTTTTAAAGGTAAAATTGGGATTATGGTATAGATATCAATACTTTGCTTTGGAATGGATTTTCTTTTATTGATAAAATGTAAGGTCAAATTTTATATATATATATATTTCTCCTCTTGTTTAGGTATTCTGTTTATATAGCTCATTTAGAAATGTAATGTATAATTTAACACAGTTCATAGATCGTTACTTACAATAGTCAAAATTTTAGTTAGGTTTTACCTATAGTAGTCAAAACTTAGATTTAAGTTAGATATGTTTTCAAGATGCACAGAGATGTATTTGAGATGGATAGGTATTCTTCAAATATTTCATAGACCTACAGAATATGTCATTTAAAATGGGTTAGGGTTTTTTTTTTAACTGCTCCTGGCAACACCACCTATATCAGAAAGAAGATGGACATCGAAGAAACACATGATGGAATTTCCTTCCAATATGGTAAGCCTTGCCATTTGGGAAAGATACTGCTCTAGTCTGTACCGTTTGACTTTATGTTGTATAAACTGGACATGCAAGACCCACAGAAAAGTGACATCTGAAACAAGATGGACATCGCTACACATTTCCAGAAGTATCTGTCAGAGATTCTGCAGGACATAGAGAAAAATGACTAACAAACTGCCAATAATAAGGTGAACAGTTTAAAGTTCCCTGCTTTGCTGAGGAATCTTCCAGACACACTATGGCCTATTGGCTGAAGATGGAACATTACAGAAGAACTTTGGGTGACTGTCCAGGCAGTGAGTTGTCTCTGTCATTTTTAGAGTTTATTACTATCAGTCTGTGGTCTTTGATAGAGTTGAAGACTGATAGTTATGGATATAATATTACTTAGTTAGGATTAAAAGTAAGTTGCACATAAGAGTTTAGGCTCACAATGATAGGATAGATGATAGAATATTTTCTTTAAGTCTTACTAAATGTTAATGGACTAAATATTGTTAAATGTGGTTCTTATTTGATAACTGTTTTGTTATATATTTTACTATATTAAGGTTAAAACCCTTCTTTTTATTTAAGACAGAAAAGGGGACAATTGGAGATGTCATTCTGTTAATACGTTTCTCTTATCGGTTAATGAATAATACACTGTTAGCCAATAGGAAATCAAGATGGGGGAAACTAGGAGACAAGGAGGATTTGAGGAGGGGATAGGAGGAGTCAACATGTAGAGACTTGAGAGAACAGAAGTCCAGGCCCTTTTTCTGGTAAGATGAGACCACAGGGAAGTACTTAGATTAATAGAAATGGGTTAATATTTGAGACAGAACTAGCCAATAAGAAACCAGTAACTGGCCAAAAGCTTTATATCTAATACAACATATCTGTGTGTTATTTGGGGTTGAAGTTGCTCTGGGACAAGGCCAGCAGGAAAACCTACTCTTAACATATGTATCCACTTTTGAATGGATATTTGCCACTAAACATATGAAAACAAAAGTACAACCCATGGAGCCACAGATATAAAGAGTAGTGCACAGAAGTAGAGTAGGAAACATGTGTATCCCTGGAAGCAGAAACTAGAACAGATTTTACAGGAGGACTTGGAACCAGTGGACATGGGAACATGAAGGCAATATAGGAAGATATATTTCAACAAAGAAATGTAAATAGAGAAAGGTAGAATTGAGAGGTGTTTGAGGAATTATATATTAATCTAGAAGTCAATTCTAATGAGTTCTCCTAATAATTGAAAGGGTTCCAAAGGTACATCTCTTGTCATCCATAAGTCTTCCATTATAGGTGTTGGGGTGCATTCAAGTGAGTTGTTAGCCAAGTGTGTCCCATGGAACTGCCACCCCCAAAATATCAGTCTGTTGCTAAGATAATTAGTTGCTCTTTATATCCTGACAGTGGGTGCAGTGTTGAAGACAACACCTATACAACTCATTGAAAAGAGAGAAGTTTGATCTGGGTCCTATATGGAGCTTTTATCTCTATGTTCTAGTATCTCTTGTATAGGAAGATACACTGCAGGCTACTAAAGGAGAAATGTAAATAGCAACACATCCAGAAAACTTGACATACAAACTCTCCACCCTATAAGATATGCTAGAGCAAGTGTAGCACAGAAATTATAAGAGTAATCACAAAATATCTGACTTGACATAAGACACTCTATTATGTCTAAATGGGATGTTAACCTCAAATTCCTTTCCTCAGAAAACAGGGAATCCCAAGAAAGAGAGGGGGAAATAATGTAAGAGAAAGAGATGATATGGGACACCAGAAGGATAAAGCTCTTTGATTCACTGGATCAACTAATTCAGGAGCCTATGAACTCACAGAAATTGAAGTAGCAAACACATGGACTTCACATACAGGTCTGAACCAGGTTATATAATATATATATATATACATATATATATATGTATATATATATATGTATATATGTGTGTGTGTGTATGTGTGTGTGTGTGTGTTATAACTTTCAGTTTATTGTTTTTAAAGAAGTCCTTATTGTGTGAGTGAGTCCCTAATTCTATGACTGCTTTTGGCACAATTTTCTTTCTGTTATGTTGCCTTGTCCATCTGGTTTTTGATTATTTTTCTGTATCATATATTCATTTTTTCATGTTTGTCTGCTATCTCTTAGAAGCCTATACTCTTCTAATGAGAGACAGACATGAAATGGATCGGGAGGCATGAAACAGACAAGAAGGTCTGGATTCAGTTGAAGGAGGGGAACTGTAATCAGGAAATACTATATGAAAAATGAATGTATTTTCAATAAAAGAAAAATATGAAAAGAAAAAGCTCTGTACTTAAATATTAACAAAATAAATTATTTGCAAATGAGATTGAATCTTTTACTTATGCACAACAAAATAATTTCTCATTGATAAGTAATGGGAAGAAAAAGCATGTACACTGCAATAAAAGAGGTTTTCAAAATGCAAATATTTGGAGCCAATATAGAATCTGGCAAATGATTCCCTCTTATTGGCTAAAGGATAGCTTATAGATTTTGAATACATAAATATAATTAACATTGTCATTTATACTTTTAATTTTGTATGTGTGATTATTTGAATGAGGAATTTAGGTCCACATATTTAAACACTTGTTCTCCATTTGTTGTTTCCTTTTGTGGACGTTTATTTGGTAGAAACCTTCTGAAGGGGCAAGGTTTGAGTATTTATATCCCCACCCTACTGAAAATTTTGTCTTCCTGCTTCTTCCATGAGGTACTAGGCATGATCTCTAAGCTTCTTGCCCTTATGAATATTCCTCCTTCTTGATGGCGCATTTCTCAGATAAAGTAGACTCTAATTTCTCTAGAATTATAAACCAAAATAATCTCTTAAATTGTCTAGGTCATTATATTTTTTCAAGCTACAAATGGAATATAAAACATAAGTTGGTGACAGTGTGTGGCTGTTGCCATGAATAATGTCACTATGTGTTTCTGAAGAATGTGGAATAATTCAGAGCTTTGAACAAGAAATGCATTTAAATACTATAAGCAGAGTTTACAGTATCATTATTGTACAATCCTGGAAGACAGTAGTGATACATGTATTATGGATGTTGAAGACCTATCTTATCAGATTTGAAAGGGAAAGGTCAAGCATTTTGGCTAGAGAACTTATTCTTGATAATCTCACAAGAAGAACAAACATACAAAAAACACTTGCTGTTTTCTGCCATATCATTAAGAACTTTATTTATGCTAAATAAAATGTTATTAACTAAATTGTTTGGTGGAAAATACTTCAAGAGCGCATAATTTGGATTCTTTGGTGTTGCTAGTTCACTTATGGAGGTCTATAATGGAAAAGAATAATTATAACAGAAATACAAAATGTGCATTTTGGAGAGGAAAAGACTACTAGGAAACTTAATGCTATAGCCAAGGCTTATGCTAATACAGAAGATATAGCTTAAAGAAATTATCACAGTCAAGGAGAGGCCTCTTGCTTTGCACTTAAGAAAAGTACCTTCAGGGCAAGACCTCATGCAGCTATGCTTACAACTTGAAAAGAGAGAAAGTAACTGAATTTTAAAAAAATAAAAGCTGCTGCCAATGTGATTCAAAATGTTCATGGGGCAGCATGTGCTCTAACCATACTTGGCATCATGAACCACATGGTACTTGCCTTAAGGATATAAGGAATGCAGGAGGGAAGGGGTTCTGGTTTATTCCTCAGCAGTTTCAGACAGACACAGTGATCAGGCCCCATGTGGCAGGGAGTTTCAAAGTGAATGTCTTTAGAGGACATGTGGCTCTTAGTGAGCATTGCATGAAGCTGTGAAAGGGAACACTGAGTTACTAAAATGTCTGAAATGCCAAAGATATGGTATAATGTTTTTGAAGATCGTTGGAACTTTAAATATATGGGGATTTTAATTGAATTAAATGCATTTTGATTTATAATAGGTCCATGAGCCTTTGGGAATCAGAGTGTGGCATATTATAGTTTGAATGAGAAATGACTTGAGATTTGAACATTTGGCACCTGTTCTTGGTGCCTTTTTGGTGAAGGTTTTAGAGGATGACTTGGAGATTTTATAATCTCACCCACTTACTGTTTACTCTCTCTGTTTTCTGCCTGTTTTCAGTCTGAGAGTTAGTCTCTAGCCATGATAAGGAGAACATAGCATTTTGAGTCAATCTGAGGAGCATTGAATTTGAGAGCAGTTTGAGTATCACACCTTTGGTTTGACCTGAGGTAGAGGTAACAGCTCCTGTCTGGTTGTTTTGTTTTTCTGATCTTCAGCTTGAAACTTGAACCTCAACATCTGTCTCTGGGTCCTTTATTGTTGTTGTTGTTGTTGTTGTTATTATTATTATTATTATTATTATGCTACACACATGCTCTTTGAATCATAATTTCTCATGGAAGATCATTTCTTTCTCTTGGAATCTTCAAATTTTGCCAGTCAGATTTTAACATTGTCAATCATATCAGATAGAATTGTGAATGTAGAAATTATCATTGTGATAAGTACATGGGTGAATGCATTTTAGTTTTCTCCTCAGAATTATTATAAGAACATACAATATTAGTGTAATTATTTCTCCAGTCACTGTAACCCCACAGAATTAAAAGAAGATAAGACAGAAGCAGAAAAAAAGAAACGTAGAGGAAAACAAATACTGAGGACTGCAAATAGGAGAACAAATGCTAATGAGATCATTAAGGTATCAGCATTTCTAACTTAGCTTTATATATTGTCAAAGTTGGTATGGTACACACAGAGGAATCACTTTCTCACAAAATATTTTTCATATATTTGGATCCTAACCTAAATTTAATATACATTAAATTAAATTTGCTCAAATTTCAGCTTGTATTCCACCATAATTTTGTCATGTGAATTCTCATCCTCCGGTTTCTTTACACTCAGAAATTTCTCATATTACTTTTATTTTTTTATCAAATGCTTCAGACACTCTACTGATGGAAGATGTCAGTCTGTAAATATGTTTTTCATATTGGTTAATGAATCCAACAAATGCTTAACACAAAATATCTAGGAAATCTGTGACACCATAAAAAGACGAAACTTAAGGATAGGCATAGAAGTGAAGAAGTGCAGTTCAAAGGTTCAGAAAACATAATAAACAAAATCATAGAAGAAAAATTTCCCTACCTTAAAAGGTACATGCATATGAAAGTACAAGAAGGTTACAGGACACGAAATTGACTGGGAAAAAAATTCCCCTTGCCACATAATTATCAAAACATAAACATAGAGAATAAAGAGACACTATTAAGGACTACAAAGGAAAAATGTCAATTTACATAAAAAGGCAGACCTATCAGAATTTTACTTGACTTCTCAATGGAAAATCTCAAAGTCATAAGGCCCAGCATGGATGTTCTGTAAACATCAAGAGAGCCCAAACTATTATACGGAATAGATTTCCATCATTATATATAGAAAAAAAAAAAACAAAAAAACCATGAGATCCCATGACAAAACCAGATTTACAATATATCTATAAATCTAGCCCCACAGAAACTACTACACAGAAACTACAACCAAAGTAACTTAAGTACTTGAATTCAACAAAAATAAATGCACAACAAAACCAAACTTATCAGACTCTTTGAAAGCAGTGCTAAGAGTTAAGTTCATAGCATCAAGTGCCTATATAAAGAAATTGGAGAACTACCACACTAGTGATTAACAGTACATCTGAAAGCTCAACAACAAAAAGAAGCAAACTCACTCTGAAGGAGAACTTGCCAACTAATAATAAAATTAATAGCTAAAATAACTACAATAAAAACAACTAAAACAATACAAGGAATCAATGAAACAAAGAAATTGTTCTTCCAGAAAATCAACAAGCTAGACAAACCTTAATCCAAACTAACAAAAAGGCATAAAAAAATAATATGCAAGTTAACAAAATCCGAAATGAAAATGGGGATATAGCAACAGAAACTGAGAAAATCCAGAGAATCATCAGGTCATACTTCAAGAAACTGTACTCCAAAAAATTGGAAAATTTTAGGGAAATGAACAATTACTTGGATTCTAAATTTTGTTATTCATATACCAACAGTATATCAAGAACATATAAAGCCCAGCGCCAGATGGTTTTAGTGGAGACTTCTATAAGAAATTTAACAGAGAACTAATACCAATACTCTTCAAATTGTTCCACACAGTATGAACAGAAGGGTTATTGTGAAACACTTTTTATGAGGCAACAATTACATTGTTACAATGTGACAATGTTACAAGTGACAATAAAAAGATGCAACTAAGAAGGAGTATTACAGATCAATCTCTCTCATAAATATTGTGGCAAAAATAGTCAATATATTACTGGCAAACTGAATCCAAGAGCACAACAGAAAATCATCCACCCAGATCAAGTATGCTTTATCCCAGAAATACAGGAGTTGTTCAGCACACAAATATCTGTCAATGTAATCCACCACATGCACAAACTGAAACACACACACACACACACACACACACACACACACACACACACACACTAATTTGATTAGATTCTTAAAAAGTCTTTGCCAAAATTAAATACTCCTTCCTGAACACCAGAAACACAAACACAAACTTCTTGCAACTGAGAAGCTTCTATAAGGCAAAAGACACAGTCAAAAATTCAACAAAACAAAATGGCAGCCGATAGAATGGGAAAAGCTCTTCACCAACCCCACATCTGGAGGAAAGCTGGTCTCAAAAACAAACAAACAAACAGGACCCAAGAAACTACACACTAAACACTAAATAATCCAATTAGAAATGCTGTACAGATTCTTATATGACGAAAATGCCTTAGATATCAGAAAAATGCAAATAAAAACAAATCTGGGATACCATCTTACATCTGTCAGAATGAATAAAATAAAAAACACTAATGAGCTTTTGCTGGAGAGGATGGGATATAAGGGGAACACTCAACCATTGCAAACTTGTACAGCCACGTTGGAAATCAGTATAACAGTTTCACAAAAAATTGAGAATTAATCTACCGTAAGGTCCTGCAAAAACACTCTTGGCCATACACCTAAACTAATAAATAGCACAAATATTTTTTTGTTCAAATATGTCCATAGCAGCATTATTTTTAACAGTCAGTACCTGAAAGCAAAATAGATATCCCTCAATTGAAGACTAGATAAATAAAATGTGGAATACATACAAAATGGAGTACTACTCAGTGTTAAATAAATTACTTCTTGAAATTCACAAGCAAGTGGATAAAACTAGAAGAAACCATCCTGAGTGAGGTAACCCAGAGACAAGCATGGGTGGATATTATACAGAGAGCAAAGGATAGCCAGTCTTCAATTCACAACGACAGAGAAACTAGGAACAAGAAGAACACTTAGAGAAACATGCATGGTCCTTCTGAGAAGGAGAAAGGAAGAGCATCTGCAGAGTAAATTGAGAGTATTGAAGGAAGGAAAAGGGATGTAGGAGAATAGGAGAGAAAAAGGCAAGGGGGAAAGAGTAAATGAGGAATCAGGGAGGGTGAATGGGGGAAAGAAAAGAGAAGAAGAGCAAGGAAAGGGAAATCTTTTTATTTTTATAAGAAATTTTGTTTAAAGGGCCAGCAATAGGTCCGTCCAGATGCTGATCCCAGGAAGAAAACTAAAAATAACTAGATTGACTTTCTAAGTGCTTCTGTATAATGGTTTGTTAGTATATCAATAAAGGAATAGTTATGTAATAAAATATAATATTTTAGGTACAATATAGAAATATTATATTTAATCTAATAAAGTTACTAGAATGCCATTAAAAGACAGGCATTTCACAAAAATTTGATATCAAACAAGTAATACAACGAGATGATGATGATTGAAACATATTGACGTTTACACCAACTCTTCATTCTCATATTCCACCAACTTTTGTAATTTGAATTCTCAAGTTATGTTTGTATTTGTAATTTGTATTTTCAAGTGTTGAGTGCTAGTTCATGTGCCATTAAAGTGGAAAAGAAGGCAAAATTGTAAAAATAATTTACTCTGGTTTCAAGTAAACTATGCCATCAGGAAGGCACTTACAAATTACTATGCTGGTAAGAAGAACTACACAGTGACCTTACTCTTATATTTTTGGGGACAGTAATCTGTAATATAAAAAATAACTTTGTAAGGGATGCAAAAATACAGCTCAAGATAAAGGTCTCTGGATATTTCTCTAATGTGAGATTTCTCCTTAAACCTATAATGGCTCCCATAAAGACATACCTTGATAGATAGGGTTTTTATGGGGTAAATGATAAACTTGGTGTTGTTCTTTTGCTGTGCAGCTAATGCCTAAGAAACACAGACACGAGACTCAGCGCCCATGTGGAGTTTATTGAGAGAAGGGAGAGAAAGAGGGGGTAGCTGGTGGCAAACCGAAAGCAGGAGAGAGAGAGGTGAGGGACACATGTTTTAAAGGGGAAGGCTTGCAGATGCATAACTGAGTCCTCTGGCAGCCAGGTAAAGCTTGAGCCACCAGGGAAAGCTGACATAGCTATGACACGGCCATGAGCATCCCGTCCATCATTGGGGTGGGGTCAGCTGGCTGCTAGTTCCTAACACTTGGAATTAGGGAAATTCACAGGAATCCACAAGGATGACCCTTATTAAGAATCTAAGCAATAATGCAGAGGCAACCATAAATGCTCTTCCTCTATAATGAGATTTTATTGTTGTCTTTCCCTAATACATACCTTAAAACTTGAAAATTTTACTTTAATATTGATGTGTAACTTTTCCACAAGAAATAATAACGATTCCTAACAGCAGTCTTTGAACTTTCCGGAAAGAAGATGGGGCCCCACATCATCATTTCCACTTGACTCAACCTGATGCATCGGAACTACAAACATCACCCTAAAACCGGTTTGAGACTGTTTTGCTCGAGACAACTCATGACTAGCTAGCTGTAATGGTGCACCTTTTTATTACACCCTGGCCAGTTTCAAATACAACTACAGTCAAGAATTTTCTGCCACACAGTGACTAACTACATATGTCACAGCCAGTTCTGTTGAGAAATTTGTTTGCTAAAAATTTTCTTCCTACAGGATCCATTGGAGCAATCATCGTCCCATTTCAACAGGAAGTAATCTTAACATGACTACGCCCCCTTTCCCTACCCTTGGAATTTTGGGATAATAGTCATCGTCTTTGGGTTGGTTTTAGTTATTTGGAATTGGGTGATGCTTACACTCGGGTTTATCTTTTAGACAGGAATAGGGAATGGTTGGTAAAGGTATGGTTTAGATGGGATATAGGTAGATTAGCCTATTTTCTTGAGAATTTGAGTAAGAATGAGATAGTATTTTACAGCTTACATTGTTGTGTATTCTTATGTGGTAAGCTATGTAAAATTAAGTTTATATTTTGTTATATTGTGTTAAATGTTTCCACTTATAATATTTTATGCACATTATTTTTTACCATATTCTATGTATGTATACTTTTCCTGTATTCAAGACATTTTGTATATTGATACAATTTGGGATATTTATCTTTCTGCCCTTTATAGTTCTACCTCTTGTCTTGACACTTATACTCTACCTCTATTTTAGTGATTTACATGTATGTATATGTAAATAGTTATATTGTTTAAGTATTTGTTCCTGCTTTACTCAGGAAAGTTTTAATCAGTCTTTTTAGCTAAGTTCCTGAGTATTACAGATTATCTTCACTCACATTTCCTGTACCTATGAGATTAGTCAGATATAGATGCTTAATCTCAATCACTTCATAGACATACAGAACATGGCATTTAAATGTTTTAATATTAGTACTCCATTGACATGAGGCACTGTTGCTCCTGACAGCACCGTGCACTTTCCCGAAAATATGTTGGACACTGTTGTTGCTCCTGCTGGAGTTCAATCTCGCCTCAGCCTGTTGGGCATAGAATTGCCCCCACCTTGACCACTGATTTGGACATGCAGTCCTATGTGCTTACAGGAGACAAATATAAAAGACTGCTTGACCTTGCCAAGTCAGGGTAAGACAGCCATTCTATTTCCCTGCTGTTGTTGTGGTCTGTCAAGTTCTCTTGGCCTTAGCCAAATCTGGGTGTACCAACGTCGCTGTGAGACCTAGGGTGACTGTTCAGGTGGCTTGCTGTTTCTGTCCTTGCTGCACCTTTTTGAAGTTGTCCATCCGCATTTCCTGTCTACTCTAGTATTGTTATTTTCCTTCTCAGGTCTTGATGAGGTTGAAGATTAAACTATCACAACTATTATTCTCTCTTCCTAGTTAGATATATTAGGTACTAGACTTACGTTTTCCAGCTTAGGACAACTATTGTAAACTCCATTATGCCCTCACCCTAGGACTAGATATGTAGGTCATTTTGTTCTCAATTTTCCTTTTCTTAGAGCACACTTGTTATTCACTGTTTTGTATATAGTTTTGTATTAAGCCTAAATCTTTTCTTTAGACTAAAAGGGGAATTGTAGTGAGGTAGTCCTTCTGTAACACTGACCACGCCCATTAGGGGGTGGAACGATGGGCGGAGGTGACCTGAAGAAGGAGGTCGGAGGGGGCCAGGAAGGCGCTCTCTTTCTGGCGTGACTCGGACAGGAGAGGATCGGGTTGAATTTCCTGGTGTTCATCTGTCTAGGTTGTAAGTTATTTCTCCCTGAATAAACATCTATTCGGCCTATTTGTTTATCCTGATCCTTATTTACCGCAATAAAGGGGGAGGCTTACAGATGCATAACTGAGTCCTCTGGCAGCCAGGTAAAGCTTGAGCCACCAGGGAAAGCTGACATAGTGATGACACGGCCATGAGCATCCCGTCCATCATTGGGGTGGGGTCAGCTGGCTGCTAGTTCCTAACACTTGGAATTAGGGAAATTCACAGGAATCCACAAGGATGACCCTTATTAAGAATCTAAGCAATAATGCAGAGGCAACCATAAATGCTCTTCCTCTATAATGAGATTAATTACTGCCTTAAATAACATCCTAGAACCTTCATCCAGTAACTAATGGAAGCAGAAGAAGAGATTCACATCTAAGCACTGATGACTAGTTACTTGACTTCACACAATAGATTGTCCAGTAATAGCTACTTTAGTAAACTTTTGA
This sequence comes from Phodopus roborovskii, assembly GCF_943737965.1. Taxonomy (NCBI): domain Eukaryota; kingdom Metazoa; phylum Chordata; class Mammalia; order Rodentia; family Cricetidae; genus Phodopus; species Phodopus roborovskii. Next base: position 333,947 of record NW_026126026.1, on the reverse strand, counting down.
GCTCGAGTTCATTCATATATAAATGAGTACAGAAGAAACCTACCTTACAAAATTACTCAGAGAATAAGTGAATGTTAACAAAGTTGAATTCTCCATACATCAAGTAAGATTTTGGTAAACTTTAACTTTCTTTGATTTTAAACTTTTATTTGTGAATGATATAAACACTGGGAAAGCCTGTCTTAGGCTATATGGATATCTGTAGGTATTTCTTTGACAAAAGTGAAGGTAGACAGTTATATTCAAATGAAATTAAGCAATAGAATTATTAAAGTAAATTTGAATAAATGCATTTCCTTTTAAGGATTCAAAGAAGTTCAATTACTAGAGAAAAAAGAGACTAGAATGACTTTAAATTCAATCCATTGGAATTCTCTTGCATGTCGTTCATTGACCATACTTTCTGGTTTCACATCTGTCTGGCTCTAGTTTTGTGTCCTGGGCCATCTTTAGGGAGTCTAAGTGTAATACAAATATGGATGGGCATAACTATACTTAAATAAAATTACCGCCAACTAGGAAAAGAAAGAGAATGATTCTGAGATCAGAACAAGGAAAGGTAGAATAACATGGTTAAAGACACAGGGAATATTATCTGTTGTAAAATTCTGGACAATTTGAATAAAATACAAAGCACAGGGCTGTTTAAGGTGATAAATAGAACTTTATATTTTATTAATTTTTATTTAATTACTATTTTAAATATTAATCCCAGTTCCTTCTCGCTCCCTCCCTCCTTCTCTCTCTCTCCCACTCTCGCATACAACTTAAGGGAGTATCCCACCATGGGGAATGTGCCAACAAAGTCCTTTTTGTGCACCAGGAATGCTTCCTGGTTCCACTGTATCAGGTCCCTTAGACTGTTCAGGCCTTGTAGCTGAGACAAATGTTGAGGTGGTCTGAGTCTGTCCCCTGCTGGGTTCCCACCTATCTGTCTAGGGGGCCCATTAGCTCCTCCTGGTTCAGGTAAGCTGTCTCTGTGTGTTTCTACAGCCTAGTCTTGTCCTCCCTCTCTGCATCTGGATTCCAGTTCGGCACAGTGTTTAGTTGTGGGTGTTTGCTTCTGCTTCCATCAGCTACTAGATGAGGGCTCCATGATGGTGGATAAGTCAGTCGTTGATCTCATTATCAGGGAAGGGCATTTATGGTAGCCTTTCAACTGTTGCTCAAATTGTTAGTAGGGGTCAATCTTGTAGGTCTCTGGACATTTCTATAGGTTCTGTTTTTTTTTTTTTTTTCAAAACTATAATGGCTCCCTCTTTTATTCTCTTTCTCTCTGTCTCTCTCTCTCTCTCTGTGTGTGTGTCTATCTCTCTTTCTCTCTCTCTCTCTTCTTATTTCTATTTCTCCTCTGACCCAACCTTCCTAGTCCCACATGTTTTCCTCTCCTCCCCTTCTCTTTCTGCTAGTTCCCTCTCCACAAATTGCCCCCACTATCCATTTGCTCTATAGAACTTGTCCCTTCCCCCTTCTCAGGGGGACCTTATATGAATCTCTTAGAGTCCTCGTTGTATCCTAGTTTCTCTGGTGATGTGAATTATAGGCTGGTGATCCATTGCTCTATGTTTAAAATCTATATATAAGCAAGTACATACCATGTTACTCTTTTTGTGACTGGGTTACCTAATTCAAGGTGGTTTCCTCTAGTTCCATCAACTTCCCTGCACATTAAAACATTCCTTTGTTTTTTTTTTCTGCAGAGTAATATTCCATTGTGTAAATATGCCACTTCTTCTTTATCCATTCTTCAGTTATGGGGCATCTAGGTTGCTTCCAGATTATTTTTATTGCAAATAATGCTGCTATGATCATAGTTGAGCACATGAATTTGTTGCATGGATGTGGATCATTTGGGTATATGTCTACAATGGGGCATTGCCGGGTCCTGTGGTAAACTGATTCCCATTTTCCCGAGGAACCACCATACTGATCTCCAAAGTGGCTGCACAAGTTTGCACTCCCACCAGTAGTGGAGGATTGTTCCCATTTCTCCCCATCCTCTCCAGCAGCATAAGTTGCCATTGATGTTTCTAATTTTAGCCATTCTGGTAGGAGTAAGATGGTATCTCAAAGTTGTTTTGATTTGCATTTCCCTGTTCAATACAGATTTTGAGCACTTACTTAAGTGTCTTTCAGGCTTTTTGATTTCCTCTACTGAGAGTTCTCTATTCAGTTATCTATCTTTTTTTAAATAGGGTTACCTGGTATTTTGTTGACTAGTTTCTTGAGGTCTTTGTATATTTTGTATATTTTGGAGATCATTCCATTTTCAGATGTAGGACTGGCGAAAATCTTTTCCAAGTCTGTGGGCTGTCATTTGGTCTTGTCCACTGTGTCCTTTGCCTTACAAAATCTTCTAAGTTTGAGGAGGTCTCATTTATTTATTGCTGATCTCAGTGTCTGTACTATTGCAGTTATGTTCAGGAAACAGACTCCAATACCAATTTGTTCATGGGTACCTACCACTTTCTCTTCTAAGAGGTTCAGTGTTGCTGGATTTATGTTGAGATCTTTGATCCATTTGGACTTGAGTTTTGTGCATGATAATAGACATGTGTCTATCTGCAGTCTTCTACACACCATCATCCAGTTTTGCCAGGACCATTTGATGAAGATGCTTTCTTCCTTTCATTGTATACTTTTAGCTGTTTTGTCAAACAGGTGTGTGGGTTAATAACAGGATTTTTGACTCAATTCCGTTTATCTACCTATCTATTTTTTGTACCAATAACAGGCTGTTTTTATGACAATAGCTCTGTAGTAGAGCTTAAAGTGGGATGGTATTGTCTCCTGAAGTTCCTTTATTGTAAAGGGTCGTTTTGGCTAACCTGGGTCTTTTGTTCTTCCATATAAAGTTGATTATTATCCTTTCAAGGTAAGTGAAGAATTGTGCTGGGATTTTAATGGGATTGCATTGAATCTGTAGATTGCTTTTGGCAAGATTTCCATTTATACTATGTTTATCCTACCTATGCAACAGCATGAGAGATGTTTCCATTTTCTGGTATCTCCTTTACTTTCTTTCGTTAAGAACACAAATTTCTTGCTATGAGTCTTTCACTTGTTTGGTAAGCATTACCCCACAATACTTTATGTTGTTTGTGACTAGTGTAAATGGTGATGTTTCTTTGATTTCTTCCTCAGCCTCTTTGTTGTCTAAGTAAAGTAGGGCTACTGATTTTTTTTTTTTTTAGTATATCTTGCATTCTGCTAGTTTGCTAAAGTTGTTTATCAGCTGTAGGAGTTTCCTGGTGTAGTTATTTGGGTCACTTATGTAAAATATAATATCATCTGCAAATAAAGTTTGACTTCTCCCTTTCCAATTTTATCCCCTTGATCTCCTTTTGTTGTCTTATTGGTTTAGTTAGTATTTTAAGTACAATATTGAAGAGATATTGAGAGAGAAGGCAGCCTTATCTTGGTAAGGAATCACCTTAATCCTATCTCCATTTAGTTTGATGTTGGCTGTTGGTTTATTGTATATTGTTCTTATTTTGTTTAGGCATGTTCCTGTTATCCCTGATCTCTCCAAGACCTTTATCATGAAAGGGTGTTGAATTTTGTTAAAGGCTTTTTCAGTAACTATGGAGATGATCATTTGGTTTTTGTTTTTCAGTTTGTTTATATGGTGGACCACGTTGTTATTGAGTATTTTTGCATCAATGTTCATGAAAGATGTTGGTCTTTTTTTTTTTTTTTTTTTTTTTTTTGTGTGTGTGTGTGTGTGGCTTGTGTATCAAGGTGATTGTGGCCTCATAATAGGATTATGGTTATGAACATTCTGTTTCTGTTGTGTGGAGGAATTTAAGGAGTATTGGTATTAGCTCTTCCTTGAATTTCTGGTAGAATTTTGCACTACAGCAATCTGGCCATGAGCTTTTTTTGGTTGGAAGGCTGTTCATGGCTGCTTCTATTTTGTTAGGTTTTATAAGTCTATTTAAGTTGTTTGGCTGTTCTTTATTTAATTTTAGTAAGTGATAGTTATCTAGAAAATTGTTCATTTCCTTTGAATTTTCAAATTTTGCGGAGTACAGGTTTTCAAAGTATGACATAAAAATTGTCTGGATTTCCTCTGTGTCCATTGTTATGTCCTCCTCATCATTTCTTATTTTGTTAATTTGCATGTTCTTGCTCTGCTTTTTTGTTCATTTGGATAAACTTTTATCTATCAGTTTTATGACAATATTTTTTAAGTTGTTAGCTTCTGCTTAATAACTTTCGGGTGTTCTGTTCTAGTTGGTGTAGAGTCCTTAGATTCTGGTGGTGTTATGCTTGTCTTTCTATTGTTAGGTGTTTTTTTTTGTATTGGCATCTTCCCATTGCTTCTTCCAGTAGGTGCAGGTGGCATCTCCTTCTATGGTACTCCCCCGGTGGTCTTAGGTGGGTCAGAAGTTCAATTTCTATATCTCTGGGTGGTCCAAGCACTCTATGAGGTCTCTCCTCAGACAGGGGCACGGCGATGGGGTTCAACGATCAGGTTGTAGCAGGGGCCCAGCAAAGGGTGTCAAAGATCCCTCAGGCTGGAATGCAGGATGTTCCTGCACAGATTGGTGGATCTTGAAGGTGCCTAGCACTATCCCGCTGAGTCCTCTTTAGCAGAGGCCCAGTGATGGGGGTCAAGGATCCAGCACGAAGGGACTCAGCATGGCCCAGAGTGGATAGTCGGATATCTGGGAGCAGCCTGGAACTGCAGCAGAAGACCGGCAGTGTACGTCAGTGTTCAGGCAGGTGGGGGTTCTGGGTGGTCCCGAATTGAAAGGTCTCTAGAAGAGGCCTCTAGCAGAGGCTTTGCAATGAGGGTCAAAGATCCAGTATGCTCGGACTCAGGATTGATAAATAGAACTTTCAAACAGAATGTTGAAACACATCCTATACTGCCCAATTTCATTTTTAATACCTTTAATATTAGTTATATTAATTTTTATATTCAAAATCAAAGACCTGAAGGCTGAATTAATGACTAGTTAGAAATAATTGACAGAGGCTACAAAAGAGATTCATTCATATAAAGAGAAGAAAAATTCTATAGAGAATTTGTGAAATCCTATATAACTCTTAGGTAAAAACACACTAATAAATGGTTATTGAAAACCCATAAAAACCAAGTTGTATAAATCAAAGAAGTGAGACTATTGTTGCTTATCATTTTCACAGTTAGATCAAGTTTCAAATACAGGAAATATGGGAAGAGAAAAAGTTTTGGGTGAGAAGATGGAAATATGCCTGTCTAAAGGGTAACACCATTTAAAAAAATAAAAATAATAAAGGGTAACATAATTTAGATAGCTTTAAAATGTTTTGTCAGAAGCAAGATTCTAAGGCTGTGCTGGCATAGGGAAGGAAAGCTGAAGCAATGGCATTGCACACAATAAAGACTTTTTCTATTCTATGTAAGACTTACTCATTTTGGTATGGTTTTGTCTCATAGAAAATTATATCTAACAGGAAACTGAAATTTGAAGTACAACAGCTCAATACAAATGTTCAGGTTCTTCTTGTAGGACCTTATTTGTCAAAAGGAAAGATTTCACCTGGGGAAATGAACAAGGAAGGAGTCTCACCATTGCTTGAAATGAACATTATATAAGCTGTCACTCCCTAATCAGAGGTGTGAATGGTCCAGAGAAATAACTGAGAAATAAACTCGCAACAACCAATGTCACTTAGATAATCAGTCTAATACTCAGATGATTCCTGATTTAAAAGATGTGTTCATGGTATCCAGAAAAGTTCTTGCAATGAATACTCACAAAATAAGCAAAGCATAATTCTATTTTTCTTTAATAAATATTTTCAAGTTTATATGGATACTAATATTGCCCAAATGATCCTTTCTAGAAAAATAATAGTAGCCATGACTATATTGAGAATATATTACTGTGTTGGCAGATATCAACAGTCTTAACAATCCATTAAATTCTGGAAAGTGCAATAATCTTTGTTAAATGAGATTTGCCCAATGGCATAATTGTGGTATGACTATCTTGAGGGTAACCATAACCTGTTTTCTTGAACATATGGTACACTCACCAGGAATGAACCAATATTTAGTACTCAAACTCTGTCAGGACATTGGAGGTGGTAGATGGAGAAAATATAAACATTTTGATAGCTTAAATAACACCACATCCAATTTCTTACTTCCTACTTATCTTTATAAAAAAAAAATGGCAGTCCTCACATTTCATCAAACAAGCTTCTTTTCTTTTCAGGATGTGAAGTTTATTACAGAGAATCACAATTGATCAAAGTGCAGTGATGAGGGATGTCTTTCTGTATATATGTTTCTCTTAATAGTTGATGAATAAAATACTGTTTGATCAACAGGCAATAGAGGCAGGAAGATAGGTGGGGTGAGGATGGGAAATTATGGAAAAAGGAGGCAGAGAAGGTGCAGAATGAGACACCATGGAGGGACTGGGAGGATAGAACTAGAGTTATGAATGGTTATGAGCCACCCTATGTATGATGGGCCTGGTCCATGGTAAACACCAAACATATAAACATGCCCCACCTCCACAAATGAAAATACTACCCAAGCAAGTTAGTAACTGAAGCATCCCTCCAGCTTCACTTTAGTATCTGGAAAACTTCTATTCAAACATGTAGATCATAAGTGCTAACATGACTGAGGAAAAATAGGTGAAGATACATAGATAATATTATCCTTTATAAATGTATGAATAATACTTTTTATTCCTATTTTCTTAAGATCTTTATCTTATATGTTAAGTGACCTCTATTTAACATTATATTTTCATGATATGTTATATATATTATAAACAGTCTTGTTTTAGATGTCAATCCCAGTTTGCTCTCATTTCCCTCTCCCTTTTCTCCCCACTGACTCCCTATCCCATTCTCTTTCTGCTACCCAGGGAGGGTGAGGATTTCAATATAGACTCGTCAAAGTCTGTCATATCATTTGGAACAGGGCATAGGACCTCCCCAATGTGTCTAGGCTGAGATAGTATCTCTCTATGTGGAATGGGTTCCCAAAGTCCATTTTACAATAGGGATAAAAACTGTTCCACTGACAGAGGCCTCATAAACTTCCCAGTCCTCTAAACTGAACCCCACATTCAGGCGGTCTGGGTTGGTCCTATGGTAGATTCATAGCTATCAGACTTGGATGCATGAGCACCCTTGTTCATGTCAGCTGTTTCTGTGGGTTTCTCCAGTCTGGTCTAGAACTCTTGGCTTATCACTCATCCCTCTCTACAATTGGATTCCAGTAATTTGGCTCAGTGCTTAGCTGTGGGTGTCTGATTCTGCTTCCATCATTCACTGGACAAAGGCTCTAGGATGGCATATAAATTAGTCTCAATCTAATTTTGGGGGTAGGACATTTAAGGTAGCTTCTCCACTATTACTTAGATTCTTAGTTTGGGTCATTCTTGTAGAATTCAGGACGTTTCCCTAGTATCAGATTTCTCTTTAGACCTGTAATGTTTCCCTCTATTTGTGTCCCTCTTTTATTGCTCTTCGGTAGTTTTCCCCTGACTGAATTTTCAAGCTTCCTCATATCCCACTCACACATCCTGTTCTCCACTTCTCATTGTCTTAATTCCCTCTCCCCTGCCACCATGGCTGCAATTTGCTTGAGATCTTGACTCTTTCCCTTTCACTGGGAGACCATTTTTGTCTCACTTAGGGTTCCCCTTGCTTCCTAGAGTCTCTGGTGGTGAGAATTGTAGGCTGGTAATCTTTTAGTCTATGTATAATATCCACATATTATCACGGTTAAATAAGGATCAGGATAAACAAATAGGCCAAATAGATGTTTATTCAGGGAGAAATAACTTACAACCTAGACAGATGAACACCAGGAAATTCAACCCGATCCTCTCCTGTCCGAGTCACGCCAGCAAGAGAGCTTTTTCCGGCTCTCCCTCCGACTTCCTTCCACAGGTCACTTCCGCCCATGGCTCCACCCCCCAATGGGCGTGGTCAGTGCCAGAGAAGGACTATCTCACTACAACATATCAGTGAGTACATACCATGATTGTCCTTTTGTGACCTGGTTACCTCACTCAGGATAGTTTCTTCTAGTTCCATCCATTTGCCTGTGTATTTCATGAGTCTATTGTTTTCCCCCTCTGATTTGCACTCCATTTTGTAAAAGTACTACATTTTCTTTACTCATTCTTCAGTTGAGAGGCATCTACATCACTGTCAGGTTCTGGCTATTACCAATAATGCTACTATGAACATAGTTGAACAGATTTCCTTGTTGTATGAGTGTGCGTCATTTGGGTATCTGCCTAAGAGTGGGTTTGTTGGAAATCGTGGTACACTTTTTCCCATTTTCTGAAAAACCACCATACTGATTTCCAAAGTGGCTATCTGAGTGGCTAAGGAGTGTTGCTTGTACTCCACATGCTCTCAAACAAAAACTATCATTGATTTTTTTTTTTTTTTTTTTTTTTTTTTTTTAGCCATTCTCACAAGAGCAAGATAATACCACAGAGTTGTTTTGATTTGCATTTCAATGATGGCTAAGGATGTTGACCCTTTTCTTAAATGTCTTTCAGCCATTTTAGATTGATCCACTGAGAATTATCAATTTAGTTCAGTACTCCACTTTTTAATTGGATAATTTGGGGGTTTAGTGACTAGCTTCTGATGTTCTTTGTATATTTTGGAAACCAACCCGCTATCAGATAAGAGGTTCATGAATACCTTTTCCAGTGCTGTGGACTGCTATTTTGTCTTGTTGACTGTGTTTTTTGCTTTGCAGAAGCTTCTCAGTTTGAGGAGGTCCCATTTATTAATTGTGAATCTCAGTGTCTGTGCTACTGGTGTTACGATAAGGAAGCAGATTCTTGTACCAATTTTTTTTTCGAGGGTACCCCCACTTTCTTTTCTGAGATGCTCAGCATGGCTAGATCAGTGTTGAGATCTTTGCTCCATTTGGACTTAAGTTTTGTGCATTACAATAGATATGAATCTATCTTCAGTCTCCTGCCTGCCAGCTTCCAGTCATGCCAACACCATTTGTTAAAGATGATTTCTTTCCTCATTTGTATAATTTTAGCTTCTTTGTCAAAATTTAGGTGTTCATCAGTGTGTGGGTTAAACAAAATCAGCATTTTCAATCCAATTCCATTTGTCTGCCTGTCTAATTTTGTGCCAATCTGAAGCTGTTTTTATGACTATAGATCTATAATAGATTTTGAAGTCAGGGATGGTGATGTCTCCTGAAATTCCTTTATTGTACAGGCTTGTTTTTGGCTATCCTGGGTCTGTTGTTTTTTCATATAAAGTGTAATATTATCCTTTCTAGGTCACTGAAGAATTGTGCTGGGATTTTGATGGAGAGTGAGTCTGCTGATATCATTTGGCAAGAGTGCCATTTTTATTATGTTGATCCTAACTATCCAAGAGCACAGTTGATATTTCCATTTTCTGGTATCTTCTTTAATTTTTTTCTTTAAAGACTCAATGTACATATCATGCAGTTCTTTCAGCTTTTTTGGTTAGTGTTACACCAAGATACTTTTGCATAATTACTGCAAAGTATATTCATAAATATAGTAACATTGAAATTAATTCAATTTCTCTATAATCTAGCAAAAATATTTCTAGTACTAATGCTAAGAACTGTGTTGATACTACTTCTTGTCACTGTTAAGGAAATTTCACTTGAAAAATACAGTAAGATAATGATTTGAATTATTTGGTTTCCCTACATGCTATAGGATCAGGAAGCAACAAATTCAGGAATAATTCATTGCAGCAATTGTCCTTTTCACTCTACAATTGTAAAGTATTGAATTTTTACTTATCCCATGCATATGTGAAATAACACAACAACTTTATTATTACTTCTAGGAAAATTAAGCCTAACAATAAACTGCAATGTCATATTGAATATAAGTTAGTTTCTTTGCCATTAATATCATCATTAATTATATTCTAATTTTATACATTGGTTTCCCCTAACAAGTTTTACATGGGATATTGTTTGCTCAGTAATATTGACAGACAAGTAGTTCAGATTCATCTAGGTTCAAACCTTTTGCAAGATGAATTCTACTTCTTTTCTGGGGATATTTTTAACTGTCAATAAATTGTTGAGATGTTTTCTCTTGCCTCTCAATATTATAAAGAATGACTAAGATAAAAGAATATGAGTCCACTGGATGACCAGTGAAAATATTTATCTCGTCTCTAATCCTATAGTTAGTTTACCTCAACTAGGGACCATTTTATACTTCATGGGACACCAATGACAAGAAATTATTTTGGTTGTGACAGCTGGTGTACTACTGGCACCTTGTTGGGTTATATTTTATAAACACCTAGAAATTCACTGGATACCTCTCGAAATAAAGAATTATCCAGACTCAATTTCCAAACTGTCCAGTCTGAATTCTCCACTGACTGTCCTTCAGGTTTCAATAATATATTCACTCAATTATTTTTTGAAATGGTCTACTTTGAGAATGAAAAACTAAAACAGTTAAAGATGAAATTATTAATAATTTCCTTAAATTGTTTTAATTACAGGTGATATTTCCATTCTCCCTTAACTTAATAGGCCTAACATAGTATAAAGAAAACATATAGAATATGATATTAAGATAAAATTTCTGGTTAATTCTATGTTAAAAGGAATCTAGGAAAGAGGAATGTATACCTATATAGGTCAGGAAATAAAAGTTTAAAAAGTGATGAAAATAAAAATTTGAAACCTATTATAGAAGAAAAATTGTCTGACTTTCATACCAAATGTACATTGACATTAGGAAATAATGCCACAATTCCAAATTCAATGTCTAGGATAAAACAGTTTAATTAATAAGAAATAAGTCACAGTTATTTTCATCATATTGTATGTTGTAAGGAGTATGGTTTTTACTCCCACCGCCAATCTTGTCCCACTGCTGCGCCAGCCCCAATTAATACACAGAGACTCTGTATTGGATATAATTCTGTTGGCCCTTTACTTGTTTCTTATCGGCTAGCTCTATCTTAATCATTAACCCATTTCTGTTGATCTATGTATTTCTCTTACCGGGGAGCCGGCCGGCATTCTGCTTTCTCCAGACTCTCCATCTTCACCCTCCTTACTACTTTCTCTTTCCTCCTCGTCTTCTAGTCCCTCCTATCTTCCTTTCCTATTGGCCAACAGTGCTTTATTCATTAACCAGTATGAGAAACCAGCCTATATATATATATATATATATATATATATATATATATATATATAGGCATCACCCATTATCTCCTCTTTTCTGTCTAAATAAAAAGGGTTTTAACCTTAACATAGCAAAATATATCACATAACAGTTATCAAATAAGAATCACAATTAACACTATTAGTCCATTAACATTTAGCAAGATTTAAGAAAATATTTCATAATCTATCTCATCATTGTGTGTCCAAAGTCTATGTAACTTATCTTTAATCCTTACTAAGGAAAACTATAACCATAACTATTTGTCTTCAACACCTTCAAAGACCACAGAAGGATGGTATATAAACTCTAGAAATGACAGAGACAACTCATTGCCTGGTTAGTCAACCAAAGTTCTGTAATCTTTCATCTTTAGCCCATAGCCCATAGTGTGTCTGACAGACTTCAGTAAAGCAGGAAACTTTAAACTGTCTTCTTGTATTGGAAATTTGTCAGTTACTTTTTTTGTGTGTTCTGCAGACTGTCTGGCAGATTCTTTCATGAAGCAGAAACTCTGTAGCAATGTTCATCTTGAATTAGTAGTCACTTTTCTGTGGGACCTGCATCTCCAGTTTATACAGCATAAAATCAAACAGTTCAGACAAGAGCAGTATCTTGTCCACATGGCTAGTGTTGTCATATTGGAGGCAAACTCCATAACGTGTTTCTTTAATAACCATCTTCCTTTTTGACAAAGGTTGTGTTGCCAGGAGCAGTTGTGCCTCGTTGTCAAGAAATACACTAAACTATTTTAAATGCCATATTTTGTAGGTCTTTGAAAGGTTTGAAGTATGCCTATCCATCTCAAATACATGTCTGTATATTTAGAAAACCTAAATAATACTATAAATTTTGACAATTATAGGTAACTATGTATAATTTGTATTGAATTACACATTACATAAGTTACATATAGGGCTTTAGACTCACAAATATAGGATATGATAAAATATTTTCTTAAATCTTACTAAATGTTTATGGACTAAATGTTGTTAGCTGTGATTCTTATTTGATAACTGTTATGTGATATATTTTGCCATGTTAAGGTTAAAACCCTTCTTTTTATTTAGACAGAAAAGAGGAGATGATGGGAGATACCATTATGTATATATGTTTCTCGTACTGGTTAATGAATAAAGCACTGTTGGCCAATAGTAAAGGAAGATAGGAGGGACTAGGAGACAAGGAGGAAAGAGGAAGTAGAAGGGGGGGTGAAGATGGAGAGTATGGAGAAGGCAAAACTGCCAGCCACCTCTCCATGGTAAGACCACATGGAAATACATAGAAATGGGTTAATAATTAAGACAGAGGAAGCTGATAGGAAACAAGTAACTGGCCAACAGAATTGTATCTAATACAGAGTCTCAGTGTGTTAATTGGGGCTGGCGTGGCGGCGGGACAAGACAAGGTGGCAGAAGAAAAACCATACTCCTTACATTGGTTCATACAAAATAATATTTGTATATAAATGCTTTTCTCATTTAAAAAGTTATGTTAATGTTTCATATTTTCTCTCAAATACAACCAAATTTTACAGTATTTTAAATGAGGAGTACAATATTGCAAAGTCCTTTCCAAGAGTGAAGTTCAAGCAGGAGAAAATTGTTGAAGACAATTATGAGTTATGAAAACATTAATAAGCTAATGAGTTATAAAATATGTTAATCAAATTTAAAACTGAAAACAAGAAGCAGAAATGTGTAAAGTGGGAAATTGCTTACAATATATGAATAGAATATTATCTTCATAGAACTTACTTTAGTTTACTTAGACTTATAAGAACCCTCTACTAATTGCAAATGCACATATTAAAACATTCAATTACCATATGGTATACTAAATGTATTTTGTATTTTTAATGATTTATTGTAACTGTAGTAGTATTCAGTTACCATTACATTAGTCTAATATTCTTTAATAGTAAAAACAAGTAGCAAAGTAAAAATAATATATTTTCTTAAGCATATTAAGTTCACACACACACACAAACACAAACAAACACAATCCACACATTATGTGTTATCATGCCCTAATTTACTCTTTGATTGCCATTAAATATGATATTTATTCATATAAATTTTAATTCAGCAAAGTAAATAGTACAAGTTTTGAGTAATGTCTAGAACTTCAAATTTAAAACTTTCATTTCACATCATTTAGTATATTTTTGTCTAGGTAGAGCTCATGGCAAAAACACAAAGGATGTCATTATATGTCAGTGATGCGCTTTGAACATTTAATTTCAGAATAGTGGAGAGCAGACTTTTAGAAGTCTAGAGTGAATCAAAAACCTATTACTAACATTTTCATTTCAATTACAGCAAAACAACAAAAGGAAGCAGAAGAAGAATGCACAAGCAATATAGCATATGTTTTTGTTCTTTCTTTCATTATTTATTTATTTTTTCATGAGTGGGCCTGAAATCAAATTAAATACAGGTTGGTTCTTCCCACAAGCATTGTGCTGACAAGAACCAGCTGTCTGCTGTCCAGAAAAAGGAAGAGGATGCATGGAGGTGTGACTGATTACACAATTGGTTTCCTTATCTGAAGAAGCAAAAATAAATTCACTCAGGCTTTGAAAAAAGAGGGAAACACACACACACACACACACACACACACACACACACACACAAACAGAATATCAGGGTCAGGATCTCAAACTTTTCTTTCCTGATGTTTCCCTTTCCATCTTTCTTGGTCTTTTCCTTCTCTTTCCTGATGTCTTCCTTCTATCTATTTTTATTGTTTTCCCTTACAGATAAATACCCCAGCAAAACTATTTCAAGCCATATAAAAATGAAAATATGATTACATTCCATTTTTAAGTCAATGATTACAATGGATAAAAGCAAAAATCAGCATGTTTCTCATTTCCCTTACACAATTAAACATTTTTTTTATGTTACAGATAAAAAAACTTATTCCTGAAGACCTACATACATTCATGTCTAAGCAACGTGTTATTGATTAACAAAATGCAAGAAAGCAAGGTATTTTTCTCAGCCAGTTCTGCAGAGACTGGGGAGACCAGATGCCTGCCCCATTCCCTGGTAAGATGAAACCACATGGAAATACTTAGATTAATAGATGGGTTAATACTTAAGACAGAGCTAGCTGATAAGAAACAAGTAACTGGCCAACATATTATATCAAATACAGTGTCTCTGTGTGTTATTTGGGGCTGGCACGGCAGTGAAACAAGACCAATAACGGGCAAAAAAACCTAGTCCTTATACATTTTGTTTGCTGACAGGCTTCTTTTAAGGCTGTGTCTCTCCAGATCTCACCAAGCATACTTTTATTGACCATATGGCATGTTCCATGTGTTCCAATGCTGTTTGCTGTACTCTCACATGGCTTTTTTCACATGTATATCAGAATGTCATTAAGAAAAATTTTAATTTTTTTCTTACAAGAAGAGTAGCATTTATTTTACTTCAACTCCAATCAAAACAAGCTAGAGTCATATGGTTTTAGTGCAGAATCTACAGGAAATCAAAGGATGAGATAATGGCAATACTCCTCATATTGTTCCCTACAGCAAAAATAGAAAGGACATTGCCAAACTCTGTTTATGAGGCTACAATTACCTTGTTATCCAAACCACAAAAAGACATAACTAAGAAAGAGCATTACAAACCCATATCCCTCATGAACATTGCTACAAAAATATTCAATGAAATACTGGCAAACTGCATGAGAGAGGGGGTAGGTGAAAGAGGATGGGAGAAGAGGGGGAAGAAAACATAAGGATCAGGGAGGTTGAGTTGGAGGAAGAAAAGAGAAGAAGAGCAAGAGAAGATATTCCTTAATAGAGGGAGCTTTCATGGTCTTAATGAGAAACCTGGTTGTAGGGAAATTTCCAGGAATTCACAAGGGTGACCCCTACTAAGAATCTTAGCAATAGTGGAGAGGCTACCTTAAATGCCCTTCCTCTATAATAAGATTGATGACTACCTGAAATGCCATCATAGGGCCTTTATCCAGTAGCTGATGAAAGCAGAAGCAGAGATTCATAGCTAAATATTGAGCAGAAATCCTAGAATCCAGTTGTAGAGGAAAAGTGATTAGAAAACATGTCAAGACCATTCTATGGAAGCCCATAGATATAGGTGAACTGAGCAAGTGGGTGTTCACTGACACTAGACTGACTGGTGGGGAACCTGCATAAGACGAAACTAGGCCCCCTGAACCATGGTGTATGTTGGGTGTCTTGGCCAGTCTGTAAGGCTGATGGCAATGGAACCAGTATTTATCCATAGTGAAGGAATGGGATTTGGGAGTCCATTCCCTATGGAGGGATATTCTTTCATCCTAGATACATGGGAGGAGGGCTGAGGTCCTGGCCAAAATGATGTGACCGACTTTGATGATCTCCCATGAGAGACCTCACCTCTCCTGGGGAGTAGATAGGGGGCTTAGTGGAGAGCATGGGAGGATGAGTGGTCGATGGAACAGAGATTGGTATGTTAAATAAGATATTTTAAATTTAACTAAAAAATCATTTTTTAAAAAAGGAAAAATAATACTGGCAAAATGAATCCAATAACACATCAGAAAAAGCATCCACCATGATCAATTAGGGTTCATCCCTGAGACACTGGGGTGGTTGAACATACAAAAAATATCAATGTAATCCACCATATAAACAAAGTAAAAAGAAAAAACATGACTATTGACAAAGAAGCTAAAATTATACAATGAAAAAACAAAATTGTCTTTATAAAATACTTCTGGCATAACTGGATACTGGCATGTGGAATAAATCAAATAAATCCATAACCAGCATCATAACAAAAAAACTTCATCATAAATCCACACTGAACTTCTTAGAAGACAAATTGGGAAAAGCTCTTGATTGCATTCACACAGGAGACTACTTCCTGAACACAATACCTTTAGCACAGATACTGAGATCCGCAACTATTGAATGGGACCTTCTATAACTGGGAAGCTTCTATAAAGCAAAGGACACAGTCACCAAGACAAAACAACAGCATACAGAATGGGAAAATATCTTTGCTATCCCCACATCTGACATAAGGTTGAACTAAAGAAATGTACAAAGACTTCAAGAAACTAGACACATAAACACCTACTAGTCCAATTAACAAGTGGGGTACAGTCCTACATAGAGTATTCTCAATGAAGGAATTTCAAATGACAGAAAGGAAATAAGAAATTGCACAACACTTTTATCCCCGAGGGAATTGTGAATCATAACAACTCTGAGATACCATCTTAAGCCTCTCAGGATGCCTAAGATAAAATACACTAAGGAAAGCTTATTCTGGGAAGGATTTGAAATAAGGGGAACCCTCCTCCATTGCGGGTGGGAGTGCATAATTTTACAGCTGCTTTGGAAATCAGTATGGTAGCTTCTCAGAAAATTGAGAATCAATCTACCTCAAGACTCAGCAATGCCACTCTTGAGCATATACCCAAAGTATGAACACTCATACCACTAGGACATTTGTTTAACTATGTTCATAGCATCATTAATTGTAAAAGCCAAAACCTGGAAGCAACTTACATGTTTCTCAGTTGAAGAATTCATAAAGAAAATGTGGTACATGTAAACGATGTAGAGGCACCCAAAAAAAGAAAAAGAAAGAAAGAAAAAAAAAAAAACAATGACATCATGGAATTCACAGGTAAATGGATGGAACTAAAAGAAACCATCCCTGAGTGAGGCAACACAGAAAGACAAGCATAGTATATATGTTCATTCATAAGTGGATATTAGACATAAATCATAGGATAACCAGTTTACAATCCACAACCCTAGAGAATCAAGGAAACAAGGACTACCCAAAAGAATATGGAGGGAAATAGCAGAAACAGGAGGGGAGAAGTAGAAGGAGAAGGAGAACATGAGGTATAGGGAAGGTCAAGTTGGGGCACTGACATAGGGGAATAGCAAGGAAAGTGCTACCTTGATAGGTGGAGAATTAATAAGAAACCTGGCACTGGAGAAATTCCAAAGAAACAAGAAGGATTACCTCTACTTAGAATCTAAGCAATAGTGGAGAAGACACCTTAAATGTCCTTGCCCTAAAATGAGATTAACAACTACCTTAAATGCCATCATAAAGCCTTCACTCATTCTTTAACTTATGGAAGCAGAAGCAGATTTTCAGAGCTAAGCACTGGGCTGAAATCATGGAGGGCAGCTGTAGAGAGTGAGGAGTGATAAAATGAGCAAGGGGTAAAGACCATGTTAGGGAAACCCACAGAAACTGCTGACTTGAACAGAGAGCTCTCTGACTTCAGACTGACAGCTGGGGACATTCATGAGACTAAACTTGGCCCTTATGTGGGTGTTATCTGGGGGTATTTGGGTAACCTATGGGTCTGCTGGCAGTGGAATCAGTATTTATCCCTAGAGCAAGAATTGGCTTTTTAGAGGCCATTCCCTGTGAAGGTATAAGTTGCTCAGATACACTCTAAGGGCCTCAGACTTGCACCTAATGCTGTGACAGACATTGATGGTTCTCCCTGGAAGACCTAACCCTCTCTGAGGAGTAAATATGGGGTTGGATGGAGCAATGGTGTGGGGAGAAGAGGATGGGAGGGAGAGGGAACTGGAGTTGGTATATAAAATAAGATTGTTTTAAAAGTAATAAAAGAATGCTTTCTTTATTAAAGTTTCCATTGTCATGATGTCCTTTTCATACATTACTGGTAAATTAAGTTCTATATATCTTCTATAAGAATAAGAGTTGAATATTAGGCTACACAATCAGGTCTCTCATAGCAATCATGAAATATGGAATAAAAAACACCATAGCATATTTTTAAAAATAATATATGCTATATGCACTTGATTTTTCAATTGAATACTCAGTAAACTCAGGGTAGCCTACCAAGAGATGTAATGATATATTTGATTGTATCGATTCTAGAGTAAATTTAAATCCCAATGAGAATACTGAGTAACATGTATAGTAAAATGACATCCCAGATAAATTTTCAGGTAGTCAATAGTAGAATTTATCCCGCAGTATCATAGCCATTTTATCAAATTAATGAGGTAAAACAAATCTCAATTTTGGTACTCACTGTTGAAGGAGAATATATGTTTCAGTATGAGACAGTCCAGTATCTAATAAATTGATTCCTTAATAATTTTCTCAGTTTCTATCAGTGCTACAGATGACAATCATGTATGTTAATTGCACTCTAGGGAAAAGGACATATGGTACACATTCAAATATACTTCAATGTTGGCTAACATTCAGTGACACAAAATGTCAATATTGGAAAAGCTTGTATTAATCAACTGTTTAAAACATTGTCCTAATTCTCAATTAAATGAGTCGACAATAATAACTTTTTTATCTAAATGGGAATAATTTGAATTAGCTGAAGCAGATGATTCTTTCATAGTGGAAAAATCCATATACCTGTTAACTCAAATAACACAAATTTATTAATCCTAAATCTAAATTCTGCAACATGTGAGTTTAAGAAAACATCACCAACAGAGTTTGAAGATGTAAGGATCCATTACCATCTTAGAGACTGTGTGTGTCATGGTACAGGTAAGTGGAAGATAGAACTCTAACATAGCTCATCTTATTTCATGCTTATTCAAACATTTTGTCCTATCTTTAATATTCTTTAAGAATATTCTACACAACTCTCAGAGTACTTACTCAGATAAATATGACTTTTTATCATTCTACAAGGAAAATATATACATGGATATGTAGAATAAACATTGTATATGTAAATTTCTGTTCCTCTTGATCCCACCACTGCTTTGCCTCAAATAAACACTCAGAATGTACATTAATTGGTAAACTATTAGCCAATGGCTAGGGCTTCTTATTGGCTAGCTATTTCTTTATTATTAACCTGTTTCTATTAATCTATGTATTGCCAGATGGTTGTGGCTTACCCATAACAAAGCATGTTACTCCTTGTCCCTCTATCTGCTCTCCTCTCCCCAATCATTTTTTTTCCTAGTCCCATCTAAGTGCCTGCCATGCTACTGGAAAATGAGTGTTTTATTCATCAATCAGAAAGAGAAACATACATATAGAAGTACATCATCCCTCAAAACATAGTAAAAATGACTATCCTACCAAAAAATAATTGACAAATTCAATGCAATCTCCATCAAGTCCCCCCCCCAATGAAATATACACAGATCTTGAAAGTATAATCCTTAACTTCATATACAAATGCAAGCAACCAAGGATATCTAAAACAATCATGAACAACAAATAAAACTTCAGGAGTTTTACCACTCCTAAAATCAAATTAAATTACACAGCTGTACTAATAAAACAGAATGGTATTGGCATAAAAATAGACATGATCAATGAATTCAAACTGAATATCCAGACATAAAAGCACTCATGAATGGACACAAGATCCTTGATTAAATAAATAAATAAATAAATAAATAAATAAATAAATAAATAAATAATTAAAAGCTGTAAGTACACATTGGGACAAAGCAAGCACTTTCAACAAATGGTGCTGTTAAAACTGGGTGCCTGCTTTACATAATAATGCAAATAGATCTACACATATCACCCTGCAGAAAACTCAAGCCTAAGTGGATCAGAGAATACAACATAAAACCAATTACCCTCTAGTTGATAGAAGAGATCTGTGGAATGAACTGGAACACATGAACACAGGAGAAGACTTACTGTAAAGAAGATCATTAATGCACGTACTATGGTCATATATTAATGAATTGGAACTCATAAATCCAAATTTTGTGATGAGGAAATAATAAGACATGACTGCTGGATCATGGGTTTGAGCCAAAAGAAAGACTTCCTTTGCCAGCTGGTGACTATACAAGGTGTTTGGTATACCACCTCAATTTTTAATCATATCATAGAGCAAAAATGCATTCATTCTAATTTCAAAACTCAACATACATAATCCACCACAGTCTCCATACTATTTTAACTTTCATAATTCAAAGATTCTTCTATTATTTGACATACTCTCTTAACGGTACACATTTAAAATAAAATAACAAAAATTCAGATTCCATACTTCAACATACAGTGAGTGACACAGAATATATAATACCATTCTAAAGTGGAGAAAAGGGTGTGTAGTAGCACAATACTTTATCAGACAGAAATACCAGTGGGGAAAATTCCATGTTTTGCATCTCAAAATCTCACCTCAAAGCACTCTTTTAGGTTTCCAACTCCTTTTAAATTTTCTGACTGTGACACATTTCTCGCTCTGTAGTGTTTCCATACATTGTTAGCCACACTCACTGGCAAGTATCTCATGACTCTAGTATTTCCCAAAACTTGGTACCACAGTGGATCTCCAATTAAATCCAGACTTCACTTTCAAATCTTCATGTGATGACCTCTTTAAGCCTCCATGCAGGAGAAACACTGAAACTTCACCTCAGTGCCTTTCCTTGTCCATGGTGGGAGATTCCACGGCCCCTTGCTTGTATCTTTGATTAGAAAGCCAGAACAAAAATCGTTAATCCTGACAAGTTCTGCTCTTTGCTAAGGCTGGAATTTAACCCCTAGTTTACTTACATTAATAATAGCTTTCCATTTATTTATGATTTCCTTTAGTGCTTAAGTTTTTCTTCCATTCCATTTCAGAAGTTACAAACTCAGCTGGGTTGGGTCTTTCGCTGAGGTCATCATTCCTTTATTTCTTTTAAAATCAACCTTCACAAAATGTTATCTCATTGAGCATTAAGCTTTGCTGCACCATACTTTTAAATGCTTCTCTCATAAATTGTACATCTTGTAATTTTCCTTGACCAAGTTTCTCCTTTTCATTATAGTTCTGTTTAATATTGAACACTAATACCTACATGGCAATGTTAAAACTTGGCTGCCTTGAAATTTCTTCCATGGATCTTAATTATGAACTCCTCAATTTACCTTCATTCAGATTTTATTTTTGTACAAGTTCCGACAGCAGGCACATTTTTGGCAAAATATCACAAGGATGTTCTGTATAGTAATTATTAATATTCTCTTCTGAATCTTCTTAAGGTGAGCTGTCATAATCTACATTGCTTTCAGCACCACTGTATTCCATGCTGCTAATCCAAAGGCTCAAAGTCCAGATTCCACCAACAAACAGTGCTGTCAGACCTGTCAAAGTACTCCTTATACAGAGTACTGTCACATTTGGTGTTCTATCTCTGTGAAGAGACAACATGACCACAGAAACTCTTCTAGAACAAATTATTTATTTGGGGCTTGCTTGTAGATTTACTGGAATAGTCAGTTTTGAACATGGTGGGAGTATGGTGGAATCCAGGCAGACATAGTGCTGAAGAAATACAAGAAAATTCTCCATATATATTAGAAGGCATCAGAAAGAGATTGAGCCTGGCCTGGGCTTTTAAACCTCAAAAATATAACCTCCAATGACATAACTCTGTTATGAGTAAGGTTTTCCCCTGCTGACCAGGGCCCACTACTGTGCCAGAACCAAATAACACACAGAGACATTGTATTAGATATAATTTTGTTGGGCAGTAACTAGTTTCTAAATGGCTAGCACTGTCTTAATTATTAACCCGTTTCTACTCATGTAAGTACTTCCAGGTGGTCTTATATTACCGGAGAGAGGGGCTGGCATTCTCTCTATCCTCCATCTTGGATCTTCACCCTACTACTTTTTCTCCTCCTAGTCTCCTAGTCCCACCTATCTTGCTTTCTTATTGGCCAACAGTGCTTTAGTCATTAACCAATAAGAGAAACATATATACAGAATGACATCTCCCATCATCTCATCTTTTCTGTCTAAATAAAAGGAAAGCTTTTAGCCTTAACATAGCAAAATATATCAAACAACAGTTATCAAATAAGAATCACAGTTAACAATAACATTACCATTTAGTAAGACTTAAGGAAAATATTCTATCATCTATCCTATTTTTGTGAGTCTAAAGTCTAACATGTAACTTATCTTTAATCCTAAATGAGGAAAACTATAACCATAACTATCTGTCTTCAACTCCATCAAGATCACAGAAGGATAATCTATAAACTCCAGAAATGACAGAGGCAACTCGCAGCCTGGTCAGTCACCCGATGTTCTTCTGTAATTTTCCATCTTCAGGTTATAGTCCATAGTGTACCTGGCAGATTCCTCAACAAACAGGAAACTTTAAACTATCCACCTCAATTGGCAGTTCATCAGTCACTTTTCTCTGTATCCTGCAGAATGTATGGCAGACTCTTTCATGAAGCAGGAATCCTGTAGCAATGTCCATCATGTGTCAGCAGTCACTTTCCTGGGGTCCTGCATGTCCAGTTTATATAGCATTCATTCAAATAGTCTAGACAAGAGCAGTATCTTGCCCAAATGGCTAGTCTTGCCATATTGAAAGCAAACTCCACACTGAGTTTCTTTGATGTCCATCTTGCTTTCTGACAGTTGGTATTTCCAGGAGCAGTTGTACCTCACTGTTAAAAAAAAAATTCTAAAACATTTTAAATACAATATTCTGTAGGTCTTTGAAAAGTTTGAAGAATACCTATTCATCTCAAATACAACTTAAATACATCTTGAAAACCGAACTACCTTATCTCTAAATTTTGACTATCATAAGTAACTATCTAAAATCTGTGCTAAATTATACAGTATATTTCTAAATGAGCTATATAAACACAACACCTAAACAAGGGGAGAAATACACGCATCACAGAATTGACCATAAATTGTATCAATAAATGAAAATCCATTCCAAAACAAAGTATTCACATCTATATCATAATCCCCTTTTTACCTTTAAAAAATGGTTATGATCATTAACCATTTATAACCAAACCTATTAAATGAAAACAAATATTTATAAACAATATTTTGGAATTTTGACGTTTTTCTTTCCAAACTGCTTACTGATGGTAGGGTGCACTGTCATGGGAAGCCTAAGAAGACATGGAAATCTTGGCTGTAGTAGTCTTCAAGGCTGCCTTGTCCAAGCTGTTTTGAATGTTGATCATCTGGGATGCTGTTTCAGGAGGTCTTGCTGGATGAAACCATGTTATTCTGGAAGGAATCCACAGCTTTTCGTTTTCTGTGGAAACAATAATAGAAATCCTTTTCCCTAGTAACTTCTCCTTAGACTTAAATTTTGAAATCAAACCTTTTATAAAATATATAAATTGGATTGACCAAGCATAAATTGGATTGATCAAGCAGCATTTCTTTTAACAGTTGTTATTTCCTCAGCAGTCAAATGATACAAAGATAACAGAACAGAATTTAGTATCCACTCTCTTTTTGTGCTTCTCATGTTTATGTGGCTTTTTTATTACTCTATTTCTTCTACTGATGGGAGATGTCAGTCTGTAAATATGTTTCTCATACTGGTTAATGAATAAAGCACTGTTGACCAATAGGAAAACAAGATAGGCAAGACTAGGAGACAAGGAGGAAAGAGGAAGTAGTAAGGAGTCAGCATGGAGAGACTGGGGAGACCAAATGCCTGCCCCACTCCCCGGTAAGGCGAAACCACGTGGAAATACTTAGATTAACAGAAATGGGTAAATACTTAAGACAGAGCTAGCCGATAAGAAACAAGAACCTGGCCAACAGCATTATAGCAAATACAGAGTCTCAGTGTGTTAATTGGGGCTGGTGCAGGGGCAGTACAAAACCAGCTGTGGAAGGAAAAAACTTACTCCTTACATTCTACTTCTTCTTCTTTTTTTTTTTTTTTTTTTTTTTTTTTTTTTTTTTTTTTTTTTTTTTTTGAGGAAGGGTTTCTTTGTGTAACTTTTATCTGTCCTGTAATTAACTCTGTGTACCAGGTTTACTTTGAAATCACAGAGATCTGCTTGCCTCTGTCTCCTGAGTGCTATGATTAAAGACATTATGCCACTACACACACATGCTCACTGTCTGTGTAAAACCACTTTATTCTTTTTTCTCTCCCAAGCCTACGTATATTTTAAAACACACTGTAAAACGTTACTGTTTTTTCTTAATGTGAATCTGTCTTTACTGTAAATCTTTATCTTTTTCTGGCCATGAATCTTTACCTAGTAAACAATACTGCTAAAATTAATGCCATAGCTGTGTTAGCTCTATCCAAGATGGAGGCAAATAACTGAGAGCTGTGCTCACCTCCTTGGCCTACACTGCAACCAGCAGATTGCTGCCAGCTTGGAGATGTGGTCACCATCATTGCCAGCTCTTGTACAAACCATTCAGTTGTTAACAGAGCTCTTTAAAAGCCTTGAAGTTTTTTGCCACTTACGCTGAGTCAGGAATTCTCCCTTAAAGGAGTCCTGCAAATCTCTTCTTGTTTCTAGCAAAACAGAGTCCAACTGAGAAAAAAAAAATGCTTTTACCAAACTTGTCTCTGTTCTTTTGTTTCTAAAATGCTTTTTAAAGCTTTTGTTAAGTTTTACATGGAAGTTCTTATTAGCCACATGGACTCCAGTTTGTTATGAGTAGGTTTTTCCCGTCCGGTCTGGTGCCACTAATGTGCCAGCCCCAAATAACATACAGAGACATTGTATTAGATATAATTTTGTTGACCAATTACTAGTTTCTTATAAGCTAGCTCTGTCTTAATTATTAACCCATTTCTATTCATCTAAGTACTTCCAGGTGGTCTTATTTTACCAGAGAGAGGGGCTGGCATTCTCTCTATCCTCCATCTTGGATCTTCACCCTACTACTTCCTCTCTCCTCCTAGTCTCCTAGCTCCACCTATCTTGCTTTCCTATTGGCCAACAGTGCTTTAGTCATTAAGCAATAAGAGAAACATATATACAGAGTGACATCTCCCATCACACTCCCACTATTAATGACAGGCTTACTCCAAAATGGTCACACATCCTAAGCCCTAGTAAGTAGTTGCACTACTGGATTACTAAGCATTTTATCATTTAAGGGCCTATGGGGACCTTTCTTATTCAAACCAACTCACTCTTCTTACACTTCAACAGGATTACCTGAGGAGATGGATTTGTTGAAAATATCCTATTTTGGATTGGGTATTCCAAGGTCTCTTATTCTCTGCAAATTTTATGGCTGTGGGTTTCTGCATTTGTTATATCTACTTCTGAAGGCATGTCTCTGATGATGGCTGAACCACACTCTTATCTATAAATATAGAAAAATATTATTAGCAGTCATTTTATTGCTATGTTCTTTAGTGAAAGAGTAGTACTTGGTTTTCCATATAACCTTGGACAATTTGGTGTGAAGTTTAGTGACTGTAAGATCTATTTCAGATTGATTCCATCTCATGGAGTTGGACAGAAATGCATCTTGTAAGTATGTGGGTTGGTGTTTACCTTTATCTGTTGGTATCATGTAGCATCATCCAACACTGTGAACTCTGATCAGTAGTAGTGAAGGCTCTAATTTGCTACTAGCTCTTCTTCTCATGTTCACTGAGATACATTAGTGTTGTTTTTAGCACCACGTTCTTGTCATTATTATCTGAAGACCAACTTATAAACTTGGAAATATGGCTCTCCTATGGGGCCACCTTGGCAAACAACTCCATTGGCTATAATCTGTCCTAGAACTGAGACATAGTTTGGTGATATGTACAGTTGTTTCTCTTATCTCTACTAATTTCTGTTGATTTTATTTAGATCTCATTTATATGTGTGCCTATTTCAAATATCTTGTAATGTATTAGTTTTTATACAACACATCAAATGATTATTTGGAATGTAGTTTGCTTATCAAGGACTTAAGAGTTTTGCTAGGTCTTGGTTACCTTATTGTTTTAGTTTTTGTTTGTATTACTTTGGAGAGACCCTCTCTCTTCTCCTCTTATTCCCTCCCCAATCCTTCCTTCTATGCTAATTCTCTCCTCCTTTCTCTTCAGTAAAGGGTGTATCAAGTTGCATTGAGTCTAGGCAACTTATCTCCTTTTAAGGTTTCAGTATACAATCCAGTAGGAGTAATGAATCCCACAAGCAAGTAATAAAGTAAAAATCAGCCCCTATACTCACTATTACGTATCATACAAAAGGACCAAGTTATACAATTGTAACACGTGTACAAAGGGTTTGTTCAATCCTTTGAAAGCCACATGTTCTGTGGTTCAGCCTCTATGACACACTGAGCTTAAGTTAGATGATTCAATGGATTGACATTCTGGCTCTTACAATCCCTTGCCCCCCTTCTTTAGCATTTCCCATGCTCTTCCTAATGCTTGGCTGTGGGTCTCTGCACCTGTGTACATCACTTGATGGGTGAAATTTCCCTGGTGACAACTGGGCTAGGCAATGAAATACAAGTACTCAGGAATATTATTAGGAATCAAGTAAGTAACTTCTTTGCCATATTTTCATATTTGTTTCTACCTTAGGTACCTGGGCTGTCAAGTATCTGGGTCTGGAACTCCAGACAAGGAAAGGGATGGGCTCCATTTTGTGATATGGGTCTCAAGCTAAACCAGTCATTGCTTGGCCAGGACCACAATTTCAATGTCAACATTAATTACCTCAGCATATCCTGTGGACCAGATTTATGTGGCTGGGTCAGGGTATCAATTCCTCTAAAGTATGTCTTGCCTGGTTACAGAGGATGATGGGTTTAGGATATATTTTGCCCATTCTAAGAGTCTTAGCTAGGGTCATAATAATACGTTTCTGGAAGTTTCTATTGTTCTTGGTTTGTATATCATCCCAGACATTCCTCTGATTCCAGGTGTCTTTCCCAGTCCTCTTTTCCTCAAACTGTCTTCCATTTAATCCCTAATGTTCCTGTTCCAAACCTATTTAGACCCATTCCCTTGTCAACTTCTGATGTCTATTCTATTTTCCTTTCATAGTGAGTTTCATGGGTCCCTTTGACCCATCTCAGTTATTTATGATTTAGGTCTGTGGATTATAGCATGCCTATCCTTGGATTTACAATGAATATCCACCATATGTGACCATATGACAGGTTTGTCTTTCTAGGTCTGGGCTACCACACTCAAGGTGATCTTTTCTAGTTCTATTCATTTACCTGAAAATTTTATGATGCCATTGTTATACCAACTGAGTAATGCTCCATTGTATACATGTGCATTTTATTTATGTATTCTTTGGTTGATGGACTTCTATGTTTTTTCTACTTTCTGGCTATTGCAAGTAATGCTGCTATGAGCAGAGTTGAGCATGAGTCCTAGTCTTATGGTAGAGTGTCCTTTGGGATTATGTACAAGAGCAGTATAGCTGGTTCTTGAGCTAGATCAATTCGCAGTTTTCTGGGAAACCACCATATGGGTTTTCAAATTTTATGCACAAGTTTCCCTTACCACCAGCACTTATGAATTGTTCACCTTGCTCCACATCCTTGACAGCATGACCTGCCACTTTTTTTTATTATAGCTGGAATAAGATGAAATCTCAGTATCATTTTTATTTCTATTTTCCTGATAGCTAAGAATGTTGAAAATTTCTTTAAGGTTACTCCCTTCCAAATCCATGGTCCTTTGATCTCTCTTTCTTTAATTGCATTTGTTACATATATAAATACAAAAATCTTGCTTGTACATAATTTGAGGGTTAATTCTTTGGCACTGGCTAACCAGTTAGGGACTTAACCTGGGAGAGACTAATCCTCCAAGGTCACTGGTTGACTGTAGCTCTTTGCCTGGGGTTGAGCACCCATGAAATTTTGCCCTTCTGAATTATCACACTATTAGTGTGATGAGAGATGCCATTATGTATGTATGTTTCTCATATTGGTTAATGAATAAAGCACTGTTGGCCAATAGGAAAGCTAGATAGGCAGGGCTAGGAGATGAGGAGGAAAGAGGGAGAAGTAAGGAGGGGTCAAAATGGAGAGTCTAGAGAAAGCAGAACCACCGTTCCTCTGCTCTCGGTAAGACCACATGGAAATACATAGAAATGGGTTAATAATTAAGACAGAGATAGCCGATAAGAAAAAAGTAACTGGCCAACAGCATAATATCAAATACAGAGTGTCAGTTTGTTATTTGGTGCTGGCATGGAGGTAGGACAAGACTGGCAGTGGGAGGAAAAACCTTACTTCTTACATATGGCGACCATGTGGCTAGTAAGAACTTCCACTTAAAATTTAACAAAACCTTAAAAAAAGGGTTTTAGAAACAAAAGAACAGAGACAAGCAAGGTTTCTTTGTATCAGCATTTTTCTGGGTTGCACTCTGTTGCACAAGCAAAAATTTCCACGGCTTCTTTAAGGGAAGATTCCTGACTCAGCATAAGTGGCAAAAAAACCTCATGGCTATAAAAAAGCACTGCTAACAATTTATTGGTGTGTATGAGGGATGGTGATGGCAGTGACCACATCTCCAAGCCTGCAGCATGCTTGCTGGATGGCAGCGCAGACCAAGACAGTGACCACAGCTCTCACTGCTGGCAGTAAAATAGCCACTGCCATCTTTGATAAACCACTGCAGAAACAACAAAGACTTTCATTTTCAAAATGTTGTTGTTTACCAGATAAAAGACTGGTGGCAAGACAAAGGTAAAGCTTTATATTAAAGACAGATTCATATTAAGAAAAACCTCCAAAGGTTTAGAGTGTGTTTTAAAATATAGGTAGACATGGGGAAAAAAATAAATGCTTTTAAAAAGACAAAGAGGAACTGGGTGTGGTGGCACACACCTTTAATCTAAGCATTCAGGAGACAGAGGCAAGCAGATTTCTGTAATTGCAAAGTAAACCCAGTGTGCAGAGTAAATTTCAGAATGGATAAGAGTTACACAATTAAACCCTGTTTCAAAAAATAAAAAAATAAAAAGTAAAAGAAACAGTAATAATAAAACCACGTAAAGATGAAAAGCTCAGAGAGAATCTGGATTCTGTATGGTATTATATTGTTTTGGGGTTATTTGACTGCTGAGGAAACAACTGTTAAAACAAATGCTCCTGGATTAATTCAATTTATATATTTTAAAAATGCTTTAAATCCAAAATTTAAGTCTAAGGACAAGTTACTGGGGAAAATGATTTCTATTTTTGTTTCCACAGAAAATAAAAAGCTGTGGATTCCTTCCAGCCTAATGTGGTTTGATCAAGCCAGGCCCCCTGAAACAGAGTCACTGGTGATCTAACATTCAAAACAGCTTGGACAATGCAGCCTTGCAGACTACAACCAGGATTTCTGTGTCTTTTTAGGGTTTCCCCATGACAGCGCCCCTTACCAGCAGGAATTAGTTTGAAAAGAACGACACCCAAATTCCCAAATAGTGTTTAAAAATGTTTGTTTTCATTTAAATGGGGTTGGTTATAAATGGTTAATGACCACAACCAATGTCTTTTTAAAGGTCAAAAGGGAATTGTGATATAGATATGAATACTTTGTTTTGGAATGGATTTTCATTTATTGATACAAATTTAAGGGCAATCTTGTGATGTGTATATTTCTCCTTTTATTTAGATATTGTGTTTGCATAGCTCATTTAGAAATGTAATGTATAATTTAGTACAGATAATAGATAGTTACCTATAATAGTCAAAACTTAGGTTATGTTTTACCTATAATAGTCAAAACTTATAGTTAATTTAGTTGGGTTTTTCTAGATATATAGAAATGTATTTCAGATGAATAGGCATTTTTCAAACCTTTCAAAGACCTACAGATTATGGCATTTAAAATGGTTTAGGATTTTCTTGACAGTGAGACATAACTGCTCCTGGCAACACCACCTGCATAAGAAAGGAAGATGGACCTTGAAGAAAGGAGTTATGAAGTTTGTTCTCAATATGGCAAGATTAGCCATTTGGACAAGAAACTGCTCTTGTCTGGATTGTTTGACTTTATGCTATATAACTTGGACATGCAGGACCCATAGAAACATGACTGCTGATTCAAGATGGACATTGCTACAGAGTTCCTGCTTCATGGAAGAGTCTGCCAGACAGTCTGCAGGACACAGAGAAAAGTGATTGACAAACTTCCACTACAAAAAGACAGTTTAAAGTTTCCTACTTTGCTGAAGAGTCTGCTAGACACACTATGGCCTATGGGCTGGAGATGGAAGGTTACAGAAGGACTTCGGGTGACTGACAAAGCAAGATGTCTTTGTCATTTCTAGAATATATATACTACCCTTCTGTGGTCTTTGAAGGAGTTGAAGACAGATAGTTATGGTTATAGTTTTCCTTAGTTAAGATTAAAGATAAGTTACATATAGGACTTTGACTCACAAATATAGGATAAACAATAGAATAGTTTCTATTAATCTTGATAAATGTTAATGGACTAAATATTGTTAACTGTAATTCTTACTTTATAATTGTTATGTTATATATTTTGCTATGTTAAGGTTAAAACCCTGCTTTTTGTTTAGACAGAAAAGAGATGATGGGAGATGCATTATGTATATATGTTTCTCATACTGGTTAGTTGGCCAATAGGAAAGCTACACGGGCGGGACTAGGAGACAAGGAGGGAAGATGAAGTAGTAAGGAGGGGTCAAGATGGAGAGTCTGAAGAAAGCAGAACCACCGTTCCTCTGCTCTTGGTAAGTCCACATGGAAATACATAGAAATCTGTTAATAATTAAGACAGAGTTAGCCGGTAAGAAACAAGTAACTGGCCAACAGCATAATATCAAATACAGAGTCCCTGTGTGTTAATTGGGGCTGACACGGTGGCGGGACAAGATCAATGGCAGGCAGAGAAACCATACTCCTTACATTAGTGTTAATGTTCAGGTTCTTTTTGGCAGCCATAATGTAGTAATATCATACAAAAAGTTTCTCTATCATTTCTGGAAGACATAATCTTATAGCAGTCCTCCTCCTGTGCTGGTTTACAATCCTTCTGACTCCTCATGTTCCTTGAATTACAGGAACTGTGTTGTAGGTACAGCCTCCAATGTATCAGTACTCCATTTGTGGCCATATGTGGTATTCTGTGATGGTCTATGTCTATGGCAAAAGGGGACCTTCTTCACTGAAGGAGTGGGAGCTATATTTCTCTGTGGGCATAAGACATTTCTCAAATGCATAATTTAACAAAGCACAGCCTAGCTTGGAATAGGAAAGATCTGAAAATTTTCCTTATTTGTACACAAAGGAGGTTTTATTTTTCTCTTGTTTTTGCAGAAGTATAGCCCAAAACTCTGAGGATTGCAGCAGCCTTCCTTTAGATGATGTGGTACAATCTTCAGCTAAAGCTGAATCCAATAACTATGCACCAGAAATTCATCCAAATGGAAAAATGCCCCAATTCTTTGTCATGATGGAAAACAGATCTCTTCATCATCAGGAAAGTGAGGGATGAAGACTAGACAGGAAGCATCTCTACAGAGGAGACACAAGGGGAAAGAAATCAAACAGTGGTGCTTTGACTTGGAGCACTGTGGTGGCTATGGGCCAAATATAGAAGCAAGAATTTGGATTTTATCATAGTAGAGAAAGAGCTCGGCCCTCTGGGCTGAAAACATGGAAGAAGGATAAGGCTAACAGTTTCTAGTGTCCATGTGTCCATCCCCTGAGATCATGACAACTGGGAACTCCATGAGTAATGATCTCATTAAGTCTGGTGGGGTGGAAGACAGCATATTGGGGTCCTCAATAACTAGCTTTCTTGGTCATAAGTCAGAGGAAATTGGACACTTAGTCACCTCCTCCACTCTCAAGATGTTGTTGAGACTCTGAAATCACAACATCTAGAGCTGCTGGACACAAATAGCCAAGCCCCCTCCCCAGACACTTGATCTCTGAGTAAAGATGCTCATCAGGGCATACCAATTTCAGAGTTAAATCTAGTTCTTCAAGTTTTTTGTCACAATCTTTAAGCCAGTGATGCCACCCTTCTTAGCCTTGACTTCCTCATCTGCAAAACAGGCAGAGTGATGGAACCTTAAAAGTTTGGAAGACTAAGAACATGCCAGAATGAATATCTGCTGAACAGTACAAATTCTCCTCAAATGGTACTTCCTAATCAGAAGCCAGCAAGGCAAGAGCTAGCCTTTACAGTACTCTTGCCTTCCTGCTGATCACAGTCACCAACTCGTGCTTACCTTCAGGAAGGAGAAGAGTAGCCTGTTCGTGCTTTTCTACAGCCAAGCACCTGACACCAAGTGCTCAAAAATACTTCATGAAGGAACTCTGCTTCTCATTGTTAATGTCATCAAATGGATCAATATGCCCCTCTTTCTTACTGGCTCCTCCTTGCAGAAGCCAGTACAGAGTGCACATCCCTGAGGAAACCACATCTATGCATCTTTTCCATTAAGCAGCTCAACAGATGGACAGGAAATTGTTTTCACTTCCTACAGATTATCCATTTGGGGCTCTGAGCTCATGCTTTCTTCATTCTTTCAAGCCACTCAATGTGACTTCTAGGAAACCAGTGGATGACCCAAATTCATTACTATTCAAATTCTGCAGTCCTGGATCAGATTTCTGGCTTCAGAGAAAAAGGCCTTACAACATAGAATGCCATGGAGCTTTGGCTCATTTTCAGCAAAGAGCCTTTTCTGCTCTGAATCTGAAACTCTCCTCACTAATCTAGCCTGGCTGCCAAGACTGCTCAATCCTCTACAGAATGTTCAAGATTCTCCTTGTTTTAATCCCCCCCCTCTCTCTCTCCCTGTTTTGTGTTGTCTTCTTCACAGATTACAAGGCTATTGTGTTTATTTCAGTGGGTTTTTTTGTTTTGTTTTGTTTTGTTTTTTCAAATAAGGGTCTCTCTATATAGCTATGGCTGGTCTTGAACTAATTTTCTTCACTGCTTTAGGGATGTATGCTCCTGGAGTAGGATGGCAGTCACCCGAGGGCATCTCTAAAAGCTGTAGTATAAGACATTTTGGGCACCATCATGGGCACCCTTGAACACGTGTAAGCTCTATTTTTTTTTCTATGCTTGTCTCTTCATGTCTTAAACCAATATTGCACTTCAGATTCTTTTATATCCAGGCACTTCACACTGCTCTGCTTTGTGATATAATCAGGTTACTGAACTTCTTTGAAAACTCTGTCCAGTTTGCTTGGCTGCCATGGCATGGAACTCTTGTGGATCTGTGGTCGAGAGGTCCTCTCGGGCTGTGAGACTGTGGAAACTAAGGGTCACCCTCCTCCAGCTGTAGCTTCCCTGAGCTTCAGTGGCTTGCTTGGCTCACAATGGTGATGTCATCATCAGTATTGTACACATCACTCTGGTGGTTTTACATACCCTGGTACCTGGGTTTGACTATTAAGCATAGATCACATTTGCAAAAACAATGGATCCGTTCTGCCATTGCTGTCTCTTACTCATCATTTATATACACATCGATCTCATATTCTCTCAGGTTGTAGAAAATGGTGTCATGGTGAATGTACATCATGTGAACTCTGTTCCATCATGTGTTCCATCATATGAACTCTGTAGAGGTAGCCTCTCCTTCACAAATTAGGGCATGATCAGGGAAGTCAAGCCTTCAAAGTGTCTCTACATCTTCACAGGCCAACCTGGTGTTATTTAGTGCTCGTAGCTACACTTCTAAGCAGATCCAGTCTGATGCTGAAGCCTGAAAGGGGTCCTAGAGTGCTATGTTCTTCATTCTTTGGTCTTTGTTGAAATCCCAAAGAACTTCATCATAATATCTTTGAAAGAATGTCTCACTGCAGGATAGGGTTACTTGCTAGCAAGAGCAAAGACTAGCAGTCTAAGTCAGTTTGTAAGTATTTTATTGATTATTTTTTGCATCAATGTTATTGAAGAAAATTGGTGTGTAATACTCTCTATTGATTGAGTCTTTGTGTGATTTGGGCATCAGGAAGTCTGTGGCCTCATAAAATGAATTTGGCAATGTTTCTTATGTGTCTATTTTATGGAATAATTTGAGGAATATGGCTATTATCTATGGTACTTCTGCAATAAAAGAAAATGGTCTTGTGTATTTTGGTTTTGAGAATTTAATGATTTCTTCTACATCTTTATGAGTTATAATTCTATTTATATGGTTTACATGCTCTTAATTTAACTTTAGTAAATTATGTCTTTCAGGAAAATTGTCCTGTACTTTTAGATTTTCCAATTTTGTGGAGTACAGGTTTTTGAAGTATAATCTAATGATTCTTTAGATGTTCTTGTTGTTTGTTATTATATACTCTTTTTGTTTCAGATTTTTTTAATGTGGGTTTTTTCTATGTCTTTATATTAGTTTGGGTAAGTATATATCTTGATAATTTTCTTATTGATTTTAGCCCTCATTTTCATTATTTACTATTTTGTAATCCTCTTATGTGTGTGTTTCTGTTTATTCTAGAGATTTCAGTTTTGCTAGTAGGTCTGTAGTATGAGTTCTCTCTAACTGGTTTTTAAAGAAACTCAGTGCTGTGGAATTTTTTTCTCTCCAGTGCTTTCATTTTGTCTGTTTATGTATGTGTGTATTCATTTTAATTGAATTCCTGTTACCCTTTCATATTTTTTTCATGATTTCTTGTAGAGAGCTGCAGAGTACTGCGCCTTAAAGATGGCGCTGGCTTCTGCCTTCAACCTTCCCAATGGTGAGCGCTCTCTGTCATAAACAAGTCCTTATTTGGCTAAGCCTGTTCAGCTTGCTTGCTTCCATATAAGAGCAGCCTATCTGCAGGGTCCATGTGGCTCACTAGGGTTGGTCAGTGCAAGGGGATTTAAGCCTGTGCAAGAATTTCCCCGGGGTCAGAAGAAGAAGCATGTTCAAGGATCCTGATTAAACTGCTAGAAGAAGATCTCTCCTGAGTTGCATCTTCCTTGCTGGTCGAGGTTGGGCACAGCAGCTGGTGGCCCGTACCAGGACGGAGATCAGAACTTCTTGCAGTCAGGGCAGCACTGGAAAGTTCCCAAGGTAAGATGGGACAATAAAGACCGTAGAAATAAGTGGCAATAAGGTTCCCTAGGAAGAGTGGGACAATAAGGACCATGGGGATAAGAGGCACTAAATTTCCCTAGGAAGAGTGGGACAATAAGGACCACAAGGATAAGCGGCAATAAAGTCTCAGTCACTTGAGTGAGAGGTTCTAGTGAAACGAAAGTAAAAGCTTTTAAAATGGGGACATCTCAGTCTCATCCATTTTTTCTGGCTCTTCAGGAGCTACTTTTGTCAAAGAAACTTACAATGAAGAAAAGCACATTAGAAAGGTTCCTAGGCAAATGCAATGCCATTGCACCTTGGTTCGCAGTTTCCGGAGACCATAAGGTAGCTGGGACAAGTTAGGCAGGGATCTTGACTTGGCTTTGGAACAAGGGACGCTAAAGCCCAGAGTCAGACCCATTTGGAAGTTAGTGCCTAGCTGCATTGAGGACCAGAAATGCTGTACAGAGGCGGTAGAAAAGGGGCAAGCTGTGCTAGAAATGCTACAAGAAGAAAGATCAGAAGAGGTTAAGAGCACAGGGAAGTCTGATATGGACAAAACAGACTCTGAGGAGGAATTGCAGGCCCTAGTAGAAAAGGTTCAGAAACAATCCCTTAGACAACAGAGAGGGGAAGCAAAGGAGAAATGGCAATGTAAGGAGGAGGAGAATCCCTCTGGAATAAAGCCATTGGTGCCTCCTTATCAGATGCAAGAAGGGCAGGGCCGAGGGACAGGGCATTCCTTTTGCCCTGAGGTCTGGAGAGCAATGGGAATTGACCTTGGTCTAGCCTTTCCAGTTTTCCAGGATGCCCAAGGCAATAGATATGAGTAGCCTTTAGACTTCAAATCATCAAGGCTTTGGCTGAGTCTGTGAGAACATATGGGATTTCAGCTTCTTTCACTGTAGCCCAAATTGAAGCCCTGAATAGACAATGCATGACTCCTAGCATTAAGAAGGAAATTTCCTGCCTTGAGATGCATCCATTATATGGATGATATATTGTTGGCGGCCAAGGATGAACAAACTTTAGATCAGGCTTATGAAGATTTGGTTAAATTATTGGAAAAGAAAAGGTTATTTATAGCCCCTGAAAAGTTTTAAAAGGATAAGATTGTTAATTATTTAGGAGCCAAAGTGTATGAAAGACAAATTGTTCCTCAAAAGATTGAGTTGAGAAAGGATAATTTGAAAACGTTAAATGATTTTTAGAAGTTATTAGGAGATTATATTTGGATTAGGAGTTATTTAAAGTTGCCAATTATGAATTAAAGCCATTATATAATATATTAGTAGGGGATCAGGCTCTTGGTTCTCCTAGGCAATTGACTGTTGAAGCGAGAGAAGCCTTATGTAAAGTTGAGGAAAGACTACATAATGCATTTCTATCTAGATGGAAGCAAGGTCATGCTATCACATTATGCATTCTACATACCTATAATCAGCCTACAGGGTTTTTATGGCAGGAAGGACCATTGCTTTGGATTTATCCCAAAAACTCCCCAGCAAAAACAATAGAACATTATCCCACAGCAGTCACTAGTTTGGCTCATAGTGGAATTCAACAAAGCATTCAATTTTTTGGAGTGCCCCTGGCACTAATTGTGGTGCCTTACTCCAGTCACCAGGTTAAGATCTTGTGTGGCACTATCAATAAGTGGGCCATATTGCAATGTGGGTTTGATGGAATGATAGATAATCATTATCCAAAGCATCCTTTAATATCATTTTTAAGGAATATCCTGTGATTTTTTCCAAAAGCAACTTCCTCAGTCACACTTAGTGGGGCACCTAATGTTTTTACTGATGGTTCAAAAACTGGTTGTGGTGCATATATGATTGCAAATAAGCCTCCTGTGCTGTGTCAGTTTCAGCCAGGATCCCCTCAAATTTTGGAATTGAAAATTGTAGTCAAAGTATTCAAAATTTGCACATTTGCTTTTAATTTGATCTCAGATATAGCATATGTGGTGAATGCAGTAAAAATTTTGGAATTAGCAGGCCCTATTAAAATTAGTAGTGTTGTTTTCTCACTGTTACAAGAGTTACAAAGATTAATTTGGTTGAGAAAGAAATGCTTTTATATTCAACATATTAGAGCTCATATGGGTTTGCCTGGGTCCTTAAGTGAAGGAAATGACATTGTTGATCAATGGACAAGGGTAGAATGTATTTTTTTATAGCTCATCTTTAGATCAGGCTAGGCAATTCCATGAGCAATTTCATGTGAATGCAAGGACTCTTCAACAGAAATTCCATTTGTCCAGAGCAGATGCTCGACACGTGGTTTTGAACTCTCCACAGTGTATAATATACGAGCACCCACTTGGTGTGGGGGTAAACCCTAGCGGGTTAATGCCCATAAAGATATGGCAGATGGATGTCACGCATATTTCAGAATTTGGCGCTTTGAAATACGTACATGTGTCTGTGGATACTTGTTCAGGTGTGGTACATGCTATGCCTTTAAGCAGAGAAAAACACACAATGTCATTGGACAATGCCTGGAAGCCTGGGCGGCTTGGGGAAAACCTCAACAGCTGAAAACTGATAATGGACCAGCCTATATGGCTCAGAGATTTGCTTCCTTTTGCAAACCAATAGAAGTTCAGCTTGTCCATGGATTACGCTACAATCCTCAAGGACAAGGGATTGTAGAGCAAGCTCATTGCACCCTAAAAGAATGCTTAATAAAACAAAAAGGGGGAGTAGGCCAAGGCTGAACTCCCAAGGAAAGAATATCTTTAGTCCTTTTTACCCTCAATTTTTTAAATTTTGGATATTGATGGCCTTTCTGCCACTGATCATCATCAGCGGCAAGGAGGGAGCCTAAAAGGCTATGTGAAATGGAAAGATGTGATCACCGGGTTATGGCATGGTTCTGATCCAGTGTTGGCATGGGTGAGAGGGTCTGTTTGTGTTTTTCCCCAGGATCGCCAATAATCGTTGTGGGTCCCAGAGAGGTTTGTAAGAAAGTACAACAAACATGAAGAGCCTACTGTTGCTGTTGATCGTCAGCCTTATTTGGCCACCAGTGCAGATGGATCTAAGATGGGGGATCCTGTCGGTGTTCGCAATACCCATCTGATATGCTATGATGCAAAAATGTTTCCCCGATTTTTTAGTACTAGTAAGAGCTTAGATTTACCTTATTTGACTTATGATAGTGAGATTGCTAGTATAAATGAAAATAGGCGTTTTATTTTAACAGGAAGCCTATGCTTTTATGTGATATTAGTGATAAGAGTCAGTTCATTATGTTATTTAATCAATCTGCTGCTTTGTTTGATGTGCCCATCATGGGAAGCCCCATTAGGGAGGTCAACGCCTCCTGGGTAAGTGGATGGTGGCCTGCTAAGAGTGAGTTTGACAAGCCAGCACCCTATCAGCCTAAGTAGGTCCCTAATTGTTACAGTAAATGAGGAGGTAGTTTCCTTCCCTGGACAGGATGTCAATCAAAAGATGTTGTTTGGGTGAACAAGGGATATTTTACCTTCTCACCAGGAATTAGTACCAGCTTCAATAAAACCCTTGCTGGAAGAAACTTTACTGATCAGGATCCACAGCAGGTGGATATTTCCAACCCTTTTGATCTCTGGCTCTTGTGTGGCATTAATGGCAGCTGCACAGATTTGTCCCCTTTCCTTATGATAAGGGGCAGACTTCATGGGGTGGTTGAATTTGCTTGTACTACCTCTGAGCGTTTTGGTGAATGGTTCAATCCTAATCCTCCTCAACCTAGCAGATGGATTGCCATGCCTGTTGATGCCCCCAGTGCTATGATTGTGTTTATACGACAGAGAGATTTTGGCATTACACTAGCCATAGTTGCAGCTATCTCTTTTGAAGTTGTGGGTTCAGTCACGGCTGCCATGGCCATGAGCACATTGGTACAGACAGACTCTAAGTTAAATGAATTGTCTAAGAATATGGCTACCGCCTTGGATGCTCAGTCCACATCTGGTGCTCAGTTAAAAGGAGGTCTTATGGTCATGAACCAAACAATTGATCTGGTGCAGGAGCTAATAGACACTTTGTGGCAGTTGGCACAAATAGGATATGAATGGAAGATGACGGGGCTATGTGTGACCTCTGTGACATATCAAGAGTATTCAGTGGCTGCCAATATGTCTAACCAGCTTTCTCAGTATCTTTTAAGCAATTGGTCTGGTGAATTTTGATAAGTTAATGCAGGACCTGAGACTTTCCATCATGCATGTGAATTCCACCTGGGTCTATATCTCGGTTGCAGAGCGACTATCTACATGGATCACTCGAGCCATGAACCACCTGAAAGATTGGGAGGGAATGGGAGCCATGGCTATCCTCTTGCTTCTTATCTCTTTGTGGGCCTGTGGTGCCTTTGCAGGCTGAGGCTAGTTGAGAGGCAGCATGCAGCTATGGTTGTCCAGGCATTTACAGCCATTGAGGCAGGGCAGTCCCCCCAGGCATGGCTCGCAGTCATGAATAAGAATTGATCCTTCATGCTCAGGTTGTATGGCTTAGAAATGCATTCTGAGTTGGCTCTGGAAGCGAGCAACTCTGAGAAGGGCAAGTCTGGCTGCATGTGGGTTGGTGTCTGAGGCCCCACCTTCAGGAAAAAGACACTAGACCGGACTGGTGTGGCACTGACTTAGCTGACTACCAGGATTCAGTGTCATTACAATGTCCACTACATTACTGGAGATCAGACCTCTACATTTGCCTGTTGCCTTAATAAAACAAAAAGGGGGACTATAGAGAGCTGCGAAGTGCTTTGCCTTTAAGATGGCACTGGCTTCCACCTTCCCCCTTCCTGATGGTGAGCACTCTCAGTCATAAACAAGTCCTTATTTGGCTAAGCCTGTTCAGCTTGCTTGCTTCTGGATAAGAGCAGCCTATCTGCACGGTCCACGTGGCTCACTAGGGTTGGTCAGCGCAAGGGGATTTAAGCCTGTGTGGGCATTTCCCTGGGGTCACAAGAAGCATGTTTAAGGATCCTAATTAAACTGCTAGAAGAAGATCTCTCCTGACTTGGGTCTTCCTTGCTGGTCGAAGTTGGGCAGGAAAATTTCTTCCTTGACCCAGTGATGAATCAGTAAAAACTTTATCAGTATCCATAAGTTTGTATGCTTTTTATTGTTTTTATTGTTTCAGAAATTCAGCTATGTTTTGTGGTGTTTTGTTAAGGTACAAGTGGAAATTGATTTGTGACCAAGTACATGGTCTATTTTGGAGAACATTTTGGGAAGTGCTAAGGGGAAGGTATATTCTTTATTGTTTGGGTGAAAAGTCCTGTAGATATTTGTCATGTCTATTCGAGTCATAATATCTGTTAGCTCCATTTTTTTTTCTCTTTTTATTCCTTGTCTGGATTACCTGTCCATTGGTGAGAGTGGAGTATTGAAGTGCTCCACAATTATTTGATACGAGCTTTAAGCCTTAGTAATGTTCTGTATATGAATTTGTGTGTGCTTATGTTTGGAGCATAAATGTTAAGAATTGTTATGTCTTTTTGGGGAATTATTCTTTGATGAAGATGAAATGTCCTCCATTCCTTTGATTAATTTTGATTATATCTATTTTGTTAGATATTAGAGTAGTTACTCTAGCTTGCTTATTAGGTCCATTTTCTCATAATATTTTTCCAACCCTTTATTCTGAAGCATTATCTATAATGTTGTTATCTTTTTCATGTGTGCAGCAGAAGCAAGGGTTCCCAATTTAATATCTATTTTGTTAACATGTATGTTTATTGGGGACTTGAGTCCATTGATAATGTATTACCTTAATAAACAATTATTGTTTACTATCCTTATTTTGTTCTTATGGTGGTGGAAGAAATAGTAGCATTATTAGCGGTATCAGTATGTGTGCACGTGTGTGTGTGTTTCCTTTCTTTGTAATTTGCTCCTGCGAGATTATATTGAGGGTAAAGCTAATTTCCTCAGGTTGGATTTTTTCTTTTTGTAATTTCTGCAGGGCTCATTTTATTTAAGTTTGACTTTATCATAAAATATCTTGTTTACTCCATCTATGGTGATTGAAAATTTTGCTGGGTATAGTAGATACAAATGATATTTGTGTCACTTAGAATCTGTAAGTTATCTGACCAGTCCCTTCTGGCTTTCAGAGATTTCACTAAGAAATAATGTATAATCCTAGAAGGTCTGCCTTTTATATGTTATTTATCCTTACCT
Organism: Phodopus roborovskii; assembly: GCF_943737965.1. Classification (NCBI taxonomy): domain Eukaryota; kingdom Metazoa; phylum Chordata; class Mammalia; order Rodentia; family Cricetidae; genus Phodopus; species Phodopus roborovskii. The sequence continues at coordinate 292,833 of NW_026126026.1, read as the reverse complement.
TCCAGTAGCTTTTAATATTATTTCTTGGCTCTATACGTTTATTTATGATGGCTATGTGATGTAGAGGCTGGTTTTGGGGTTTTGTTTGTTTGATTGATTGATTTTTTTTTTTGTCAATTCTATTTGGTGTTCAGTAAGCTTATTGTACCTTTATGAGCATGTCATTCTTTAGGTTAGGAGTTCTTTATTATATGAATTTGTTGAGTATATTTTCTGGTCCTTTGAGATGGAATTTTTCTATTATTATTATTTTTAAGTTTGTTCTTTTCAAAGTGTCTCAGTTTTCCTGGATGTTCTGCGACAAAACTTTAATGTGAACAATTACTTTGACTGATGAATCTATTTCTTCTATAGTATTGTCAATGACTTTGATTCTCTTTTCCTTCCCTTGTATTCTGTTGGTGATGCTTGTATCTGTAGTTCCTGTTCTCTTATCTATTCTTTCAATTCTCAGAATTTTCTCCATTTCTGTTATCTTTATTGTTTCTATTTGCATTTTTAAGTCTTGAACAGTTTCTTTCACCTCTTTGTTTCTTTTTACTTGTCTTTTTGTTGTTGTTGTTATTCTTTAAAAGATTATTGATTTCCTCAAATTATTTGTTTTTCTTTTCCTCAGTTTATTTAAGGGTGTTTTATTTTTTAGTTATTTATTTTTACAATTACACTTTAAGGAGCACTATCACTTTCATAAACTTGGTTTGAAGGTCAATTTCTTGTGATTCAGCAGTATTGGAAAGTACAGGTCTTGCTGGAGTAGGATAGTTGAATTATGGTCACATTGTTTTTTTGTTTTTTTGTTTTTTTGTTTTTTTGTTTTTTTTTTATTTTTGTAAGTGTATGAGGATAATTATTTTCTTTATTTAAATGAAAACAATTATACGGATAATTGTATATTTGTGATATACAGTATTTAGAGAAACACAATCTCTCAGTATACCCCATCTTTAACTCTAGCTCATGGTTCTCTTGCTTTAACCCTCAAAAGTACTACAATTAAAAGTATACACCATGGCATCTGACCACATTGGTTGTTAATCATGTTCTTACACTGGGAATCATGCATTGGAGTTTGGAATGATTATTGGTCTAGTGCTTGCTTGATTCCTGAGTTTGTCACTGTTTTATAGGTGATTTGTTGCTCTGAGCTTGTTTCGTCTCTCGTCTTTTTGCCTAGGTGACCAGGGGTTTTTGTGACTAGTGAGTATTCAGGTCCTGTATATTGTCTCAACTGGGATTTTTATAGCCTGCAAAACATCTGATGTTTTGGGTATCAACATTGCCTCTGCCACTCCATGTAGTTATGTGGCTATGGATTTCTGAGAATCTGATTTGTAGCTGAGATTCCTAGTAAGGCATGTGTCCCTGTATAGCAGAAGTTTTCTGACAAGATTGTTGCCTGACTTTTTAGGCCAAGATTTTACATGGAGCACATAGGAGGGGGTGCAGTCTCCAAAATAAATTTTCAATCTAATGTATGAAAATACAACATCATATAGACCATCGCACACTTTCAACTGATATTAGATAGTAAGGAAATCAGAAGATAGATGATTTGTTATTATTCTAGTTCGTTACCAGAAATGTTCTGGATGGATAATGCTCTCCAAATTATCTAAAATACTACATGTATTTAAATGCTATCTTTGATCCAGTATTGGGACTGGTGAATCAGTTTGGGTGAAAACGGCATTTTCTATTGACGTCTAGTAAGCTGTGTTCAATGCATACAACCCCAGTAAAGGTAGAAAGAGAGAATCACCTCCACAAAGTCAAACTATCACCTCTACTTGTGTTCTCTGAATGAATGCCCACATATACACACACAATAAAAATAAGTAAACAACAATCGATTTGGATGTTTTCGAAACTGCATTTGTCTTTCTTGGAGGCCAGTTCATACAGGGACAAAGCAACCAGGTAGGCATTCATCTTAAACTGATGCAAACATGCAAATGTGTCATCTATCACAAAATAATGAAAATCAAGCCCACAATATGTTAAAGTGCCATGACTATCAGGATGAGTAATGGTTTATTAGTTTTTTGTTAATGTAAGAAAATATACTAATTAATAAATTTAAAACTTAAATGATATGTTACAGCTTATTATTTGCAATGTTGACATTATAGCTTACATTAGAAATAATTTTATGTAGTTCATTGTTTGATATTTCCAAGGTTTCAAGTTTCATTTTCTTTAACATACTTCACTGAATTTATATAAGGTAACTCATTTTTGTGAGCTTCTCTCTATCATTTGTTTTCACCTTTAATTTTATTTGCTTCATATATTTATTGCTGTTACTTTTCTAGATTCTTTAGGAAGAGTAGAGATTTGTAGATTCAGATATATGTTCTTTTACAGTATATGCATTCACTATTAAAAGAATTTATTATGATATATGTTCAGTGTGTTAAACAAAGTTTGATAAATAGTGTTTTCAGTTTTGTTCAAAATTTAAAAATAAGTGTTGGGAATTGTTAGACTCAAAGGCAGTTGAGAATTGTGTTACCTATAGTGTTTTCTCTGAGTGGAATTCTAGACATTTCTAGATATAGTTTCAGTTTAATAACATGATGATCTGCTGAAGTTTGAATCTGAAATATTCTACACTCTTGTGATAAAGACTTGATCCACAAAGTGATTGTCCTTGAATGGAAGCATACAGATACCTTTGTTTGAAACTGTGAATGTGAAGCCAGGATTTTCTTGAAGACCCCAAGGAATTGGAAATGCCAGAATCATGGGATACCTGCCAAGGAATGCAGGTAACAGGGAGGGAGTGGATACAGCCTAAGATAAAGAAGTGTGTTGCAAGGAAAAAAAAAAAAACTGAAAGGAGTTGGTGACATGAGTATAGTTCTGACATCAGACATATAGAAGCAATTTTTTTAGTTTGCTCAGGTGAAATTTTTGTCTTGATTTGGTTCAGTATTTCCTCAACATTCTCTCTTCCCTATGTTTTGGAATGGTAATATATGTCCTGTGGAATTATATATAGGAAGTATGTGATCTACTTTTTTTGATTTTATAAGTGATTACAATTAAGAAATTGCATGAATCCCAGAAGAAACTTTGAACCATAGGCTTTTTATTAATTTTGAGACTGTTATAATCTATGGGAAGTTTTGAAAGTAGACTGAATTTTTTTTTTTTTTTTTGCATTGTGATATCACTACAAACCTTTGGGGGCCAGGGAGTAGAATGTTGGGATTTATAAGAAAATGGAACCTAATGTTAATGGCAATATTAGGCAATATAGCCTTGTTGGAGGAAGTATGTCACTGTGGAAGCTGGATTTAAGGACTCATATCCCAGATAATTTCCATTGCCTGCTACCTTTCCAGTATAATGTATGCTTGCATGTCACTAAGTTGTAACAGGTTTATAAAGGCTAAACCTTTAAGGCCACCCAAATTGAATGCTTTTCCTGTATAATAGTTGTTGTTGTCATGGTATCAGTGTCTCTTCACACAAATAGAAACCAAAGACATATACCAAACACTCTCATAATGTTATTCATATGAGACAGCTTCTACACATTCAGAATGCAAATCAGTTGTCCCAGCCAGGAAAAACTTAGGTGTTACCATGCTATCAATTATGACTAAATCAGGCTCTTCTTACCAGTGAGAAATATGATTTCCCTCATTTGATTTGCTGTGAAATATTTCAAAGTTCAGAACGGTGCTTTTTTTCTTAATCAATTCCATCCTTAAGCATGTGGAATGATTTTTGATAATTGAAAATAAGAATGTATTAAACAAAAATATTAGTAGGAGAAATACTATCAGATTTGTTAAATATTAAATTTAATTATATTATATATACCTCATAAGAAATCTTTAAATATACATGAAAACAGAAATACAAAATCTTAAACTTAAGAAGGATACATTGTGATATTTTAAAGGAAATATTTGAAAAGTGATTGTAAGAATTGAAAGGAACACTTCATAATGAATATTCTGTAAAAAGACATAGCACTATTGAATGTGTATGTATGTAACATTAAGGTATGAATCTGTATGAAGCAGATACTGATAAAAGTTCAGATATAAAGAGAAATTCATGGTTACAATAAGAGACACAGCACTGCTCTATCAGTAATTGACAGATGCAGCAGGTAGAAAATCAGTACAGATATAGTTTAACTGAACAGCATCATCAATCAACTGAATCTAATTGATGGTGTGTCCATCCAAAAGCAAGCAAATGCAGTCTTCTCATGCTCATATAGAACATTAATCAAAATAGATCATATCTTATATTGGAAAGCACATCCTAACAAATTAAACTCAGAAATGACACAATATTCTCAAACAATATGTTAGTCAGTTTTCTATTACTGTACCAAATATCTGACATCAAATAAATTAGAAACAGCAAAGATTCGTTAAGGCATGAACTTCTAAGGAATTCTGTGTGTAACGAGTTTATCCTTGCTGATTTAATTATATGGATGGTATTATATCATAGAGTTGCAAACCCAATTAGTGATGGGGAATTATGAGGCAAATGAGAGAGAAATGAGAATCTTAAAATTTCTTCAAGGGCTTATATATGCTTTATGATCTGAAAACAGCATCTTCTTAATGCTTTTGCTATCACTTCACAGTAACAATTTGAGCATTACATCTGAAGCCCACGTGTGTTGTGGCTTCTTTCAAATACAAATTGCAACAGATCAGCATGTTATTAAAATAAAATACAATTCAGCAATGGTTAGAACCCCCTACTCCACAAACACAATTTAGATAATATAATTCTAAATTGCCTTTGATTTTAAATATTCCCAAAATATACTTTTAATGTCTTGACCAACAATAAAATATAAAATACTACTTATCAAAATGTGTTTTACACAGTGAACATATACAAAAAGAAAAAAATTGCAACATTGAATGTACTATAAAAGAACAAATATCTCAATTGAATAGTATAAATATGTACTTTAGAAACTAGAGAAGTAATAGCAATAGATATCTACAGCAAATTAAGGAAAGAAGAGAAATTGAGTAGGAAAACACTGAAATATATTTACTTATAAAAATTAAAAAAAAATCAATGAACCAAAAATCTTGAACCTAAAAAAATGTATAAAGTTGATAGTTATGTCTAAAATAACCAAGAAGAAACTGTATTAATTATTTAAAATAGTGAATTATAGTCTTGACTTATAATCATTAAATAGACCATAATTGATAATGTTTTCTAAATAAATGTAAGCAAATTCAAATGATTAGTCAGATATAACTATACTACAATCTCTTCAACAAAATAACAGGAAGTAGGTTAATTCTCAGCTTAATTTACAAAGTCAGGATTTCTATAATAATAACACATTGTCAGAAAAGAAAACTTGAAAATAGTATCATTTGAGAATATAAATTTTAAAATTACAATGCAATATTAGAGTTATATTTAATAATTTTCAACATATATGCCAAGCATGATTCATTATAGACATCCAAAACTGTATTAAATGGAATATATAATTTTAATATCATATTATATTTTAACAATAGATAAAAAGAACATGAAAAGTCCTAAATATTTTAAACTATTTTCTAAATTAGTTAAAACTATTCAAATACCCAATGATAGTTAAAAAGAGAGAGAGAGAGAGAGAGAGAAATCTATAAAATATAATCCTGGAATTGGATACAGGTCAGATGTCCAAAGAAATTGGTATTCTTTCAGAGGACTGAAGTTCAAGTTTCTAATACTCACAATCAGCTAGATAATCACTCCAGGAGATAGCAAATCAATGTCTATAATCATTAGGCACCATCATACATTTACAGAAATATGGACACACACATACACAAAAAATAAAGATAATACATTCAAATCAAAATACAACTCAGAAAAATAATGTGAATATAATGTAAATAATATTGCTAAATATTAATTCTGGTATGCTAAAATTTTAAAATATTCTCTGCTAGTACAATTATTTAACATGGTACTGAAAGTCATATTTAATGAAAGAAGTGAAAACATAAGGGCTACAGTTACCACTTAGTAGATAGAAGTGATTGGTGCTTTTAAAGAGAAAGTGCGTTCATTCCTTATAACTGCCTGTAATGCAGTTCCAATGGAACCAACAAGCCCTTATGCCTTTGCAAGGCACCAACATACATGTGGCATAAATACATTCACAATAATTCATATTGATAAAAATAAAATGAAGTTATTAAAGCAAGTTATGTAAACTTGAAAGTACATGTATTTTAAAAGGAGCAAGAATGTCTTTACAGGTTGTTTGATTTTCTTTTAAAAAAAATTCTGGTAATTATTACCTATTTTCTTAGACACTTAAGTATCTATAGAAAGGTTATAAAATCAAAAATTAGTAGACACAATCTACTTACAATCATTAATATAGTTAGGAAATACATTGCAGAAATCTGTATTCATAACAGTGACAAAACTACTGGTATATGATGGCTTACAGAAGTCAATGTAAAAAGATTTTTATCTATGTCCATGAAAGGATAGATGAGATCAACTCAAAGAGCCCAGAACTCAGAAAAACCAAGAACTGTATTAGACAATAATGAAATACAGAGTGCATTTAAATCTTATGTCCATACACCTCTAAAATCAACTCTATAAAGTTAGTTTTAATTATTCAAAAAGGAGCATTTTCTATAGTGCCTATCTTATAGATACAAATCTATAAAATACTACTGCATTCTGGTTGATTATCTCAATGCTTAACTTCATTGAGTACAAGAGATCATCACAATTCTTTTAAAATAAGTTTTAATTCATGCTGTGGTACAAAACAGAATGTGTTTACTCTTTACACTACTTAAATGTTTCCCTATGATTGTATAAGGAGAAAATGTATACAATATTGTAGGTAATTTACACACAATATAGAAGTACTATATTTGAACTCATGGAAAATTATATAGGTTAAACACCCTTTTTAACAGTATATGGTGAATTAATGTCTCTGAGTAGGTCTTTTTTGAGTCATCAGAAAACATATAAATATATGAATAGAAATTAAATACATGAAATGGTAGCAAACTTTAGATCGACTTATGTAACTATAAATTAATAAAACTTATATGTAAACATGTAAATAATAAAATGAGAAACACAAAAAGAGTAGCACTAACACAAGCTGGCAAAATTAAAACATGACATGACTTCTGCTTTATTGCTAGTAAGATTGTAAATGTCACATTCACTCTGAAAGTGTACTACAAAACAGAAAAAAAAACTTACTGAAATATTTAGCAACCTGTTCATTAGTATATATTCAAATGAGATAGAAAGATATTTGTGGGTTCAGGGCCTCTTGAAGCCTGGGGACACTGCATGGGGGAAGCAGTCCCCAAGGATCAGGCTATCCTGAATCTGCTAATATCTGGGTACTAATAATGCTTTTATTAATAAGGCTTTTATGGGCCTGTTCGTAACCCTCCTTCCCATGCCCTGCTGAGAGCCTTCTGAGGCCTGGAGACTGTGCACAGGGGGTAACCATTCCTGGGAACTAGGCCACCCAGAGTGTACCTACATCTTGGTGCTTATCCAGACTCAATCCACAGGAAGAAAAGAGACTTTGGATTATGGAACACACTTACAGCCACAGAAAGAAAATCTTGGACCCGTACCCACCAGGAGAAGGAGAGATCCCACAGACTACACTGGAAGAAGGGATAGGAAGACAACAGTATATGTACAAGTTCAACAACAGAAAGATAAATATTATGCCACTGGAGTCTAGGGACTATACACCAGCAAAACCTGAACATCCCAACACAGATGAAGCAGAGAGACAACCATATAAATAAATTTATGAAGATGATAGAGACCATGAAAGAGGAAGTAAGAAAATCCCTTAAAGACGTGGAAGAAAAAAAAAAAAAAAACATAAATTCAAGAAATGGAGGAAAAGACAAAACAAAACTTGCAAGAAATCAAAGAAAGCCAAGGGAGGGGGCAAGAAGAAAACAAGTGACGGAAATGTTTCAAACTGTTCAAGGCTTGAAACTTGAAATAGAGACAAACACACACACACACACACACACACACACACACACACACACCTCTTTGAGATTCAGGCCAGCCTTGTCTACACACCCAGTTCCAGGACAGGTTCCAAAACAATACAGAGAAACATTGTTTCAGAAAACAAATAGTAATAGCAATAATAATAATAATAATAATAATAAATTAAAAATAAAAAATTAACACAGTCTGAGTGAATGCTGGAATTACAAAAGCTGGGTAATTGTTCATGAACTACAGATGAAAGCATAACCAAAAAATATAAGAGATGGAAGAGAGAATCTCAGGAGTTGAAGAAACACTACGAGAAATAATTTCATCCACTAAATATCCAGGAAATATGGGACACAGTAAAAGGCCAAATCTAAGAACAAATGGTATAGAAGGGGAAGAAACCCACCTCAAAAATGCAGAAAACATAGTCAACAAATTCATAGAAGTAAACTTTCCCAACCTAAAGAAAGACATGCTGAAAAGTACAAAAAGCTTATAAAACATCAAATGGAGTGGACCACAAAAAAAAAAAAAATCCCCTTTCCACAGAATAATCAAAACACCAAACATATAGAATGAAGAAATAATATTAATATCATCAAGGAAAAATTCCAAGTTGTATATAAATGCAAAACTACTAGAATTAGAGCTGACTTCACCTTGGAAACTCTGAAAGTTAGAATGTCCTAGATAAATACTCTACCAATATTAAGAGATCATGGACAACAAACCAGACTACTAAATTGAGCAAAGCTTTCAATCACTGTAGATGGAGAAAACAAGATATTCTGAGAGAAGAAAAAAAAAAAGATTGAAATAATACATATCTACTAATCCAGCCATACAGAAAATCTGGAAAGGAAGGAAAACTCCAACCTAAGAAAGTTAACTACACTCATAAAACATAGGTAATAGATAATCCCTCTTTACCAAAAGCCAAAGAAAAAATAGTGGAAATCCAAACGCAATACTACCACCACCAACAAATCCAAAGCAAAAATAAGAATTAACAATCAATGGCCATTAATGCCCCCCAATATTAATGATATCCATTAATTTATTAAAAGGCACAGGCTAACAGAATAGATACGAAGTATCCATCTTTCTGACGCATACAAGAAACACATCTAAACTTCAAAGACAGATATTACCTCAGATTTAAAGAATGGGAAAAGGTTTTCCAATCAAGTTGATCCCCCCAAAAAACAAGGTTGTGTAGCTATCCTAATATTTAAAAAATTAGACTTCAAATGAAAATCAAACAAAAGAAATGAGATGAAGTCTCAATTTTGATTCAAATACAAAGGTCTCCACATTCATAAATGAACCATTACTAAAACTCAAATAATACAAAAGACCTCATGTACTTATAGTACAAGAGTTCAACATCCCAATCTCATCAATGTACAGGATTGCTAGACAAAAACTTAACAGAAGAACTAACAGAAGTTATGTCATATTTGTGCTTAACAGACATCTATAAAGCATTCCATTGAAAAACAAAAGAATATATCTTATCAGCACCTCATGGTACTGTCTCTAAAATATAAGACATACTAACCAATGAAGCAAAACCACAACATATACAAAAACTTTGGAATAATCCCCTGTATCTTATCAGACCACCATGCCAAAAAGTTAGAATTCCACAATAAAAAATTGAAGAAACCCAAAAAACTCAAAGAAAATGAACATTGTAAATTACACCATTCCTGAATTAAAGAAGAGATTAAAAAAATTAAAGACTTCCTACAATTAAATGATAATAAAGACACTACATACCCAATCTTATGGGACACTTCTAAAGCAGTGCTAAAAGAAAAGTGCATAGAACTAAGTAACCACATGAAAACACTGGAGAACCGTTACACTAGAGAATTAACAGGAAAAAAAGTGAAAGGTCTATAACAAAAAGAAGCAAACTCATGCCAGAGGAGTAGATGCCAGGAAATAATCAAATTGAGGGCTGAAATCAATAAAGTAAAAACAAAGAAAACAATGCAAAGTATCAATGAAATCAAGAGGTTGTTCTTCAAGAAAATCAACAAGACAGACAAACATTTATTCAAGCTAAACCGAAGACATAGAGAGAACATGTAAGTTAACAAAATTGGAAATGAAAATGGAACATAACCACAGTCACTGAGGAAATCCAAGGAATCATCCAGTCATAGATTGATAACCTGTACTCGACAAAATTTAAAAAAAAATAATAAAGTAAATGCACTATTTTCTTTACAGGTACCACTTCCCAAAATGAAATGAAAAACAGATAAGCAATTTAAAAATACCTATAAGTCCTAATGAAATAGAAGCAGTCATCAAGTCTCCCAACCATAAAAAGCCCTGGGCCAGATGGTTTCACTGTATAATTCAAAGCACAGCTAATATCGATACTCCTCAAAGTGTTCTGTAAGGAGTATAGGTTTTTCTACCTGCTGCCTGGTCTTGTCCCACAGCCACACCAGCCCCAATTAACACACAGAGACTCTGTATTTAATATAATCCTGTTGGACAGTTACTAGTTTCTTATCAGCTAGCTCTATCTTGATTATTAACCCATTTCTATGTATTTCCACGTGGTCTTCTTACCAGGCAGTGGGGCCGGCATCTCATCTCCCCAGTCTCTCCATCTTGACCCTCCTCACTACTTCCTCTTTCTTCCTTTTCTCCTATCTTCCTTTCCTATTGGCCAACAGTGCTTTATTCATTAGCCAGTATGAGAAACAAATATACATAATGACATCTCCCATCAGTGTTCCACATAATAGAAGCAGAAGGGTCATTGCCATAATCTTTTCCAAGCCACACAAAGAAACATCTAGGAAAGAAAACTACAGACCAATATCCATCATGAACACAGATGCAAATCACTCCTATCACACTGAACCTCTTAGAAGAAAAAGTAGGAGCTACCCTTTAACGAATTGGTACAGGAGGCAACTTCCTGAACATAACACCAGTAGCACAATCACTGAGATCAATAATCAATAAATGGACCTCCTGAAACTGAGAAGTTTCTGTAAGGTAATGGACACAGTCAACAAGGCAAAACAGCAGTCCACAGAATGGGAAAAGCTATTCACCAACCCTACCTAGGGTTTAATTCCAAAATATACAAAGATCTGAAGAAACTTGTCACCAAGACACCATGCAATTCAATTAGAAGCGGGGTACAGAACTAAATAGCACTTCTCAGTAGAGGAATACAAAATGGCTGAAAGACAGATCAGAAAGTGCTCAATATCTTTTGACATAAGGGAAATGCAAATCAAAACACCTCTGAGGTAACAACTTGCACATGTCAGAATGGCTAAAATAAAAATACCAATGACTGTTTATGATGGAAAGGATGTAGAGAAAGGGTAAAAATATGTACCATCACTTTTGAAATCAGTATGGCGGTTCCTCAGGAAATGGGGATCAGTCTACCTCAAGCAATTCTACATTTAGACATATACCCAAAAGTTGCACATTCATACAACAAGGATATCTGTTCAACTATGTTTATAGCAGCATCATTTGTAATAGGTAGAACATGGAAGCAACCTAGATGTCCCTCAATTGAAAATAAAGAAAATGTGGTACATTTACACAGTGGAGTGTTTATTACTCATCAAAAACAAAACAAAACAATTTAATCTTGAAATTCACAGTGAAATGGATAGAACTAGAAGAAACCACCCAGAATGAGGTAACCCAGTGACAAAATACAAACATGGTATATATTCATTCCTATATAGACATTAGACATAGAACAAAGTATTACCAGCGTACAATCCATGCCTTCCAAGAATCCAGGAAACAAACAGGATCCTAAGGGAGATGTGCATGGTCCCTTGAGAAGGGGAAAGGGACAGAATCTCCTGAGCAAATTGGGAGCATGGGGGGTTAGAGGGGAGAGAGGGTTATATCAATTATGATATGAATTTATTTATCTCTAGATTTGTACAAACATACCATTTGACAGTTTTGATTGGGCAGCAAATAAAATTGTGTGAGAAATGCCTCCCTTTTACTTAAATGATATCTGCTTCTTTTATTTTCTTTCATTGTAACATAATTCTGAAATGCCTAGGTATTTAGAATAAAACTATTTTTATTTAACAAATTTTAGACATTAAATATGGCTGAAAATCCTTCCTGGTACTCTTCCTGTTTTGATAACACACACCTCAATATAACACATACCTCGTGGGAAGGATCCAAGCATAAAAATGCTGCAGTTTTCAACTGTGCTGTAAGTCAGTATTTAAGCCCATTCGGTCCCCTCAATGAATGGCTTTCAGCATTCTTCGTTCTGACATTGTTATTGAATGAAAAAAAAATATATGGCTATAGGTGAACTTTTTTTTTCCTGCTAGACATAATTCTCCAGTATGTTTGTAAAATCCTCTCTGTGATGGTTTAAGGTGTGGGATGTTGTCTGTGAAAATACATTTCAGTGTCCCGCTTAAATAATGACAATGCGATCTACTCACATAAAGGCATTTTTGCTTACTATAGGGAGGCCGAAAAGAAAAATGGACAGATGGAAATGTTTGTTTCTTTTAGAAAAATGCCTATTTTTCTACCCAGAATTTTTCTATTTTTTTTTAAATTAATAATTAACAATTCTCTGGGCAGTATATCAGAAAAACAAATGTGTGGAGAATAGAGGTGTGCATTGTATTTTCCTTCAGCTCTCCTCTTAAGGAAAGAAATAAATGACATTTAGGATTACAATGCATCTTTGTATCAATAACTTGGAACTAGAAGTTTTTTTAAACCATTATCTTTCAAGACACTTATATCTATGAAAACTATAGAAAGAAAGATGATAACAACACTCTTGAAAGTAAGTTAATAACATCACATTGCACAACTTTATAAAGAAAGAAATTAAAGAAGATAGCAGAAAATAGAAAGATCTCCCATGCTCTTGGGTAGGTAGGATAAACATAGTAAAAATGGCAATCTTGACAAAAGCAATCTACAGAATTAATGTCATCCCCATTAAAATTCCACCACAATTCTTCACTGACCTTGAAAGGATAATAATAAATTTATATGGAAAAACAAAAGAACCAGGATAGCCAAAACAACCCTATACAACAAAAGAACTTCAGGAGGTATCACAAATCCTGACTTTAAGCACTACTATAGAGTTATAGCTCTGAAAACAGCCTGGTTTTGGTACAAAAATAGACAGGTAGACAAAAGGAATCTAATTTAAAATCCTGATATTAAGCCACACACCTATGTAAACCTGATTGTTGAAAAAACAGCTAAAATTATACAAAGGGGTGAGGACAGCATCTTCAACAAATGGTGCTGGCACAATTGGATGAGAGTGTGTAGAAGACTGCAGATAGAAGCATGTCTGTCACCATGCACAAAACTCAAGTCCAAATAGATCAATGACCTCAACATCAATCCAGACAAAATGAACCTTTTAGAAGAGAAAATAGAAGGTAACCTTGAACAAATTGGTATAGGGGACCACTTCCTGAATGTAACTCCAGGGGCACAGACACTGAGAGCATCAATAAATGGAACCTCTTCAAACTTATAAGCTCCTGTAAGGCATAGGACACAGAGGACAAAACCAAATAGCAGCCCAGAGACTGGGAAAAGATTTTCACCAATCCTATATCCGACAAGGGGCTGATCTCCAAAATATACAAAAAAAATTCAAGAAACTAGTCAACAAAACACCAAATAACCCTATTAAAAATGGAGTACAGAACTGAAGAAATAATTCTCAATAGAGAAAATCAAAAAGGCTGAAAGACACTTAGGAAAATGCTCCACATCCTTAGCTATTAGGGAGATGCAATCAAAATAACTTTGAGATACCATCTTACCCCTGCAAGACTGGCTAAAATTGGAAACACCAGTGATGACTTATATTGGAGAGGATGTGGAGAAAGTGGAACACTCCTCCATTGCTGGTGGGAGAGCAAACTCATACAGACATTTTTGAGATCAGTATGGTGGTTCCTCAGGAAAATGGGAGTTAGTTTACCACAGGACCCGGCAATCCCCCTCTTAGGCATATACCCAAAGGATTCACATTCATGTAACAAAGACATCTGTTCAACTATGTTCATAGCAGCACTATTTGTAACAGCAAGAACCTGGAAACAACCTAGATGCCCCTCAATTGAAGAATGGTTAATGAAGATGTGGCACATCTACACAATGGAATACTACTCTGCAAAAAAAAAAAAAAAAAAAAAAAAAAAAAATGGTATCTTGGAATTCGCAGGCAAGTGGATGGCACTTGAAGAAAGCATCCTGAATGAGGTATCCCAGTTACAAAAAGAGGACCATGGAATGTACTCACTCATATATGGATTTTAGACATAGAGCAAAGGATCAGCAGCCTATACTTCACACCACCAGAGGAACTAGGATATAAGGTGTTTTCTAACATATTCATATAAAGTCCCTCAAAGAAGTGGGAAGGGACAAGTCCCCCAGAGCATAGGGGAAGTGGGGGGGCAGCAAATGGAGGGGGAAGGAGGAGAAAATGAGGGGGAGGAAAGGAAAACGTGCAACTAGGAAGATTGGGCCCAGTTTAGAATAGAAGTTAGGAGAGAGAGAATAAGAGAGTGAAAGTGGGAAAGAGAGAGAGAGAGAGAGAGAGAGAGAGAGAGAGAGAGAGAGAGAGAGAGAGAAACATAAAGGAGGGAGCCAATATTGGTTTGAAGATAAACTTTAACGTAAATGTCTAGGGAACTACAAGACTGCCACCACCTAACAATTTGAGCTTCCTTGGAAAGTGTACCATAAATGCCCTACCCGCATAGTGAGATCAAAAACTAACTGTTCCATGGAGCCTTCATCTAATTCCTGTTGGAAACAGGAGCAAACACCCATACATAAACACTGAGTTGAACTAGAAACCAGATGTAGATGAAGAGTATAAGGCCAGGCATCAGAAACACATAGAGACAGTTTACCTGAGCAAGGAGGTGCTAATGGGCCAACAGACTCATAGCTGGGATAGCCAGCATGGGACTGACTCAGGCCCTCCTGAATATGCATCTCAGCCAGAAGGACTGAGCAGTCTAAGGGACCCCAGACAGTGGAGCCAGAATGTATCCCTGGTACACAAAAGGACCTTGCTAACACATCCCTTATGTTGGGAAAACTGCCTTAACCTAGAGACAGGAGAGAAGCCCTTTTCCCTACTTCACATGACCTATCTGAACTACATGACCCCAACTGGTTGGCATTCCCCTACATATGGAAATGGGGTAGGGGATGTGATGGTATGGTGGTTAGGGTGGATATGAGAGAGCAGAGAGTGTAAAAGAGAGGGAGGGAGGGAACTAAAGAGGGAGGGAGGGAGAGGGAACTGGGATTGATATGTAAAATAATAAATTAAATAACAAAATTACTTTGACTCCAAAATTTAAGTTCAAGGACAAGTTACTGTAGAAAAGGATTTCTATTTTTGTTTCCACAGAAATTGAAAAGCTGGGGATTTCTTCCAGACTAATGTGGTTTGATGAATTTAGACTGCCTGAAATAGAATACCAGGTGTTCCTACATTCAAAACAACTGGACTAAACAGCCTTTCAGACTACAGTGAGGATTTCTGCATGTTCTTACAATCCCCCATTATAGTGCCCCTTACAAGCAGGAAGTAGTTTGGAAAGAACGACGCCCAAATTATATTATATTATATTGTCTATAAATGTTGCTTTCATTTAAATGTATTTGATTATATAAAATAAATAAATAAAAAAGAATAAATCATAAATTTAATGAGAAAAAATGAATTTCAAAAGAAAAACACAAAATTATACAGTTTAATATCAGAGTTTAGTTTTTGGCTACAAAAATACACTGCATATATTTCAATGTTATTCTTCATACCTTTTTCTGCACTTAGTGTTTAGAGAAGATTTGTTAATTATTCACTATATTTATACGAAAAATAGAAGATTCTCTATGTAGAAGATATATGAATCCTAATTCCTGACACATAAACACTGCTTGCTCCTCTACTATGCTTATTGTTTTTAATGTAGTCAGATTAAAAACAAAATTCTCCACTAAGTGAGAATTTTGAAATCACAATTTTGAAATTTTCCTCTCATGAGATCCTAAATTTTGAATAGATTATTGATTGTTTAACTTTGAACAAAGTACCAAAACTATATAAAGTTTGTTTTTAATGTTATTTTGAAAAATAAACCTTTCAAAATATCTAGACAACTTAACAACCATATCTACACGTCCTTCTAGAAGATGAAACAATGAGAATATAGGTAGATATTTGAGATCTCTTCTATTACTTAAAATTATTATTCCTTACCAACCCAGAAGCCACTCCTGCCAAGAAAGCAAGTAGGAAAACTGCGTATTTATAATCGCCCTCTTCACATATATATCCAATCCTCTAATCTCAGTCCAACTCTGTATCACACAAAGATTCCCTTCCAACCTTCCTTCAAAACAGTCAAGGCATTACCCTGGCCACCAGCTAAAGCAGGCTTTCCTTGGGAATTTGCATTTTCACATCTCACTATTCCCCTACTATTGTGGTTAAATAAGGATCAGGATAAATAAATAGGCCGAACAGATGTTTATTCAGGTAGAAATAACTTACAACCTAGACAGATGAACACCAGATGCTCTGCTATCCGTGAAACGCCAGTAAGAGAGCATTCCCTGGCTCATCCTCAGACCTCCTTCCACAGGTCACTTCTGTGGCTGGCTACACCCCCAATGGGCGTGGTCAGTGCCACAGAAAGAGACAAAGTGAATATCCCACTACAATTCCCATTTTAGTCTAAAGAAAAGATTTAGGCTTGATACAAAGCTATATACAAAACAGTGAATAATAAGTGTGCTCTAAGAAAAGGAAAATCGAGAGAAAAAAGACCTACATATCTAGTACTAGGGTGAAGGCCTAACGGAGTTTACAATAGAGTTGTCCTAAGCTGGAAAACTTAAGTCTAGTGCTTAACATATATAACTTGGAAGAGAGAGAGATAGTTGTGGTAGTTTAATCTTCAACCTCATCAAGACCTGAGAAGGAAAATAAAAATACTTGGGTAGACAGGAAGTGCGGATGGGAAACTTCCAAATGGTACATCGAGGACAGAAACAGCAAGCTACCTGGACAGTCACCCAAGGTCTCACAACAACATTGGTATGCCCAATGTTGGCTAAGGCCAACAAAAGCAGGGAGGTAGAAAGGCTGTCTTACCCTGACATGGCAAGGTTCATCAGTCTTCTATGTTTGTCTCCTGGAAGCACATAGGACTGCATGTCCAAATCAGTGTTCAAAGTGGGGGCAGTTCTTTGACTAGAGGCCATTAACCAATGCGAGGATGAACTCCAGAAGGAGCAACAACAGTGTCCAACACATTTTCGGGAAAGTACACAGTGCTGTCAGGAGCAACAGTGTTTCATGTCAAAGGAGTACTAATATTAAAGCATTTAAATGTTCTGTGGATCTGTTCTATGAAGTGATTGAAGGTTAAGCATCTATGTCTGACTAATCTCATAGGTAAAGGAAACATGGCTGAAGATAATCTGTAAAACTCAGGAACTTAGCTAAAACTGATTGAAAGTTCCTTGAGTAAAGCAGGGATAAATACCCAAACAAAATATATATATATATATATAATATATATATATATATATATTATATATATATATGTGTGTGTGTGTGTGTGTGTGTGTGTAAATTACTAAAATAGAGATAGAGGTAGAGTAGAAATATCTAGAACAGAGGAAGAACGATAATGGACAGGATGATAAATATCCCAAATTGTATCAGTATATAAAATGGCTTGATCACTAGCAAAAGTATACATACATAGAGTATGGTAAGAATAATGTGCATAAAACATCATTAGTGGAAAGATTTTGCACTATGTCAAAATATAATATACAATTCTTCCAGGAAGGAAATATAAACTTAATTTTACATAAGTTACCACAAATTAGAATAAATAACAATGTAAGCTGTATAATATTAATATCTCACTCTTACTAAATCATTCACAAGAACATAGGATAATCTACATATATCCCATCTAAATCATACATTTCCCAACGATACCCTATTCCTGTCTAAAAGAGATACCTGAGTCTAAGCATCTCCTTCCATACCCAAACCTAAGTAACTAAAACCAATCCTGAGAATATGAATATTATCCCTAAATTCCAAGAGTGGGGAAAGATGTTATCTTAAGATTACTTCCTCGACGCCCAAATTCCCAAATATTGTGTATAAATGTTTGTTTTCATTTAATTGGACTTTGTTATATAAAATTAAATAAAAAAAAAAGATTATTTCCTGCTGAAATGGGTCGATGATTGCTCCATTGGATCCTGTAGGAAGAAAATCTTTAGCAACCAAATTTCTCTACAGGACTGGCTGTGACACATGTAGCAAGTCACTGTGTGGCAGAAAATGCTTGACTGTAGTTTTATTTGAAACTCTGGACAGGGTGTAACAAGAAGGGGCACAATTATAGCTAAGTAGTTAGGAGTTGTCTCGAGCAAAACAGTGTCAAACCGGTATTAGGATGATGTCTGTAGTCCAGATGATTCAGGTAGAGTCAAGTGAAAATGTAGAAATGGGGCCTCATCTTTGCAGAGAGTTCAAAGCTTGCTGTTAGGAACTGTTATTATTCCTTGTGGAAAACTTAAACATCAATATTAAAGTAAAATTTTCAAGTTTTAAGATATACATATAGGGAAAGGTAACAATAAACATTAAAATGTATATATGAATTTTAGGATTTCAGAGAGAAAATTGCATATAAGCAAATGGGTCCCCAGATTTTGATTTCTTCTTCCTTACACCAAATGGCTTCTTGATATAAGGCAGAAACTGTGAATTTATCTTAACAACATGCTTGAATTTAGAGAAGGAACACTAAATCCAACTCCAAAGCCATCATTGGTTTACATGAATCGGGACTACAGGAATACTAAATAGTAAACAGAAATAGATTCCTGTATAGAAATAGTTTACCAGAATTAAATATATTTACCACAAGTCAGATTCGTCTTCATTAAGTGATTCTTTCTGGAGAGCTGTCTTCTCTTCTGTAGGTACCTACATGTTCAGTGTCTTTTGGCTGTTTGAAGATGGGTGTTCTCTGCTTTCCCGTGAACATAAGAACAGAAAACTTCCCCTACCTTTGAGAGTTCTAAAAGGACACATCTCAAGGGACCTAATTTCTTGGATGACTTGTCATTTCTATTCATTAATATGTTTCTCTTGTTCAACTCGGATCTTCATTAACTTAGAT
This sequence comes from Phodopus roborovskii, assembly GCF_943737965.1. Lineage (NCBI taxonomy): Eukaryota > Metazoa > Chordata > Mammalia > Rodentia > Cricetidae > Phodopus > Phodopus roborovskii. Next base: position 273,538 of record NW_026126026.1, on the reverse strand, counting down.
GGTATCCATAGTTTTATTCTCCTGTAGATACAAATGCGAAATCCTTACCCAAACGTAACACATATCCTGGTTTCCATTCTGAGGTCAATACATCCTTGAAGTGCACTGGATGATTTAGTTCAGAAGCTTTTTCTATTGCCCAGTGTCTTTCTGCAGCTCTATTTTCTTTTTCATCAGCATGAAGAAAGTTTAATGTTAACAAATCTTTAAGTAATCTGTGTTTGGGTGTCTTGGTTCCTTCTGCCTGTTTATGGAGCATTTTGTTTAAAGTAGATTGGATCTTCCAACTACTGCTTGTCCAGTAGGATTGTGAGGTATGTGCCTTATGTTATAATGCTCAAAAAATTGTTTCAATATGCTGGAGACATATGCTGGAGCATTGTCAGTTTTTATTTGTGTAGGTATGCCCATAATGGCCATTACCTCTAATAGGTGTGTGATAACAGAATCAGCCTTTTCAGAGATCAGAGCAGTGGCCCATTGACACCCTGAAAATGTATTTATAGTGTGATGTACATATTTTAATTTTCCAAATTCTGCAAAATGAAACACATCCATTTGCCATATTTCATTCCTATTTATACCTTTAGGGTTACTGCCTTGTGGTAAGGGAGTTTGGTTATAGAATGAGCAAGTAGGATATTTCCTTACTATTTCCTTCGCTTGCTTTCAAGAGATAAAAAAATCCTTTTTTAAACCTTTGCTGTTCACGTGGTGTTTCTTATGAAACTCTGAGGCTTCTAGCACACTTTATATCAATGACCGATCAATTTCATCATTGCCTTGTGCTAGAGGACCTGGCAGACCTGTGTGGGATCTGATGATATATATATATATATATATATAAAATTCCTCTTTCTGATAGTATCTTGTAACTGTATAAATAAGGAAGTTAATTCTATATTCTCAGGAATAATTTCTGCAGTCTCAATGTGTAAGACGACTCCCTCTGCATATTGAGAGTGAGTAATTATATTGAGGGGTTCTGTAAAATCCATAAGTACCATGAGAATGGCACACAATTCTGCCTTTTGTACAGAATTTTAAGGGCTTTGAAGCACTTTACTATATTTTTCCTGATTTATATCCTGCCTTTCCTGATTTGTTTGCATCAGTGTAGGATGTATGAACTCCAGAAATAGGTGTTTTTCTTACAATGCGTGGAAGGATCCAAATTTTTTTTTTATGAATTTGATTCTCTCGGTTTTGGGATAATTGTTGCTAATCATTCCCAAAAAATTACTGCATTCTCTTGGCCAATATTCATTATCTTACCCTGAGGAGGAAATTTCCTCATTAGTTAAAGGTACTATAGTTTCTGCTGGGTCCCTTCCTGTTAGCTGACAAAGTCTTAATTTACCTTTAATAATCAAGTCAGAGATATTTTCTATGTATATTTTTAGTCTTTTATTCTGTTTATGTGGTAGAAATATCCATTATAATACGATATCTTCTCTCTTGCATCAAAATACCTGAAGGATATTCTCTAGATGGTAATATAACCAGAATACAGTCTAGGTTTGGATCCACACTTTCCCCATGTGCTTCTAGTATCCCCCTTTCTACCATTATAATTCATTTTTCAGCTTCAGATGACAGTATCCATGTACTATTCAAGTCCTTGTCTCCTTTTAGGGCCATTTTCAAGTTTGTCAAATCATACCCTTCTACTCCAATAATGGTTTGCAGTTGAGAAATCTCTTCTAGTAATTTTTGAAGACCATTAAGAGTCTGGTTGCGATCTCTCCTGATCAGTACTTTTTGTGGTCTAATTTTCTGTAGACCTATTTTATATCCTAAGTTGTTGATAGACTCTCCTTTTTGTATTTTTTCAGGTGCAATTTGTAATCCCCAGCGAGGTAAAACCTTCCATTGATATCTCTTCACCAGTTGAGAACTGTTGTAATTAGTTACCGTGAAGGCAAATTTCTCTTTATCTTGTTCTTATAAAGGTATAGTGAAGAAGCAATCCTTTAAATCAATAACTACAATAGGCCATACTTTAGGTATCAAAGAAGGCAAGGGCATTCCAGGCTGTAGAGAGCCCATTGGCTGGATAAATTTAGTGATGGCTCTCAGGTGTGTAAACATTCTCCATTTACCAGATTTCTTTAGGATAACAAATACAGGAGAATTCCAAGGGCTGGTTGATTACTGGATATGTCCAGCATTTAGCTGTTCCTGAACCGGGCTTTCTAAAGCTTCTAACTTCTCAGAGGTCATAGGCCATTGTCCTACCCAGGTCCCTCTGTTAGCCATTTTAAAGGTAGGGCTTTTGGTTTCTCTGTTTGTTCACCACTCGTATTCTGTTTTTGTACAGCCTGGATATTTGGTATCTGTCTTGTATAGTACTTTATAATATTTTCTCCACAATCATGAGGTCATTTATGGTTACCATCTAATACTGGAGGAATGTTAATCTGTGTATTCCATTGTTGTAATAGATCATGACCCCACAAATTTATCACTACATCAGCCACATATGGTCTCAAACTTCCTCTCTGTCCTTTTGGTCCTATAAATTCAATCCATCTCGTGCTTTGTTTTACCTGAGACAGGGTTCCAGTCCCTCAGTATTGAACATTTATCTAATGCAGGGGCCAACTTTGAGGCCACGATTTATTAGTTATGATACTTACATCCGCACCTGTGTCAAGCATCCCATCAGTCTGTTATCTTAACTATCAATCTAGGTCTTTGATTATTTATAGAGGTTTGCCAAAATATGTTTTTTATTTCCTTCTGTCGTGTTTGATTCAACTTCCATCACTAGGTTGTCATCCAGAGAATTGTGAGCTTCTATAATAGGCGCAGAATTTTCTAATTGTCCTGTGGGAGATTGTCCTCCACTGTGACTGGGAATGTTTAGACCATCTGTGAAGTGGGGGCCTTTGAGATGCCCCCCCAAGGAGTTTCCCGATGGTAAAGGGTTTCCTTGCTTGTCTCTGGTCAATCAACACTCATTTGTCCAGTGTCTTCCTTTGCCACACGTTCTACATAACCCAGGAGGCTGAGGACTTCTGTTCCATTCATTCCTGGGAGTGTTATTTCTAGGGAAGCTTTGCCTACAATTTCTATTTAGATGTCCTATCTTACCACAGTTATACCATCTGACATGTTGATATCTCTTCAAACTTTTGGAGATGGCTTCTCCTACCCAAGCTTCTATGTCACCAGAGTTAAGACCTCTGTTATCATGATGTCTTCTCAGATCTTTAGATATGGCTTCTCCTACCTACCCATGCTTCAGTCTTATTGTCATTATACTCAATGTTGCCTGTATATAGGACCCATTCATCCATGGTGCTGATCACATTTTTAAAGGCCAAAGCACCTGTTCGCATTGAGGATTCACATTCTCATAAGCTAAAGATTCTATGAGTATTCATCTAGAATCTATGTCTGCTACCTCTAATTGTTCTATCCTAGATAATCTTTCTAGAAACACACTAAAGCATTCTCTAGGTCCTTGTGTTATCTTGGTATAGGATTCTATCCTTTCCCCTAATTAATGAACCTTATCCCAAGCATTCAGTACTGTTGTACTGCATAGAGACAAGGTATGTTCATAATAGGCAGCTTGGGTTTCTGGGTCAGCATAAAAACACTCACCAAGAATTTTATCTTGGGGAGCTTTATAACCTTTCTTTAAGCCCTGAAGTTCAAGAGCTTTTGCTTCCTCTCTCCATAAAGTCCTCCGTTCTAATTGAGAGGAGTTTTCAAAGACAGCTGATATTAATTGATCCCAATCCTTAGGCGATAACTTGTTATTCCTTACCCATGATTCTACTAATTGCTTCACATATGGTGAGTGCATGCCATAAGAGACTACTGCTTTCTTTATACATTTTAAATTTTTCATACATATTGGTTCACACTGACATGAAATGCCACCATTTGTGTGTTTTTTCGTTGCTTGTTTTGCATTAATAGATACAGGTAAAGCTCCCCTGTCTCTAAATGTTGTGGAAAATTTTAAGTCTTTTTCAAGCCCTGTTACCTGTAGTTCTTCTAATGTATCAGGCTGAAGGTCTTCTAAAGCCTGAAATCTATTCACCATTGTTTCTTTGAGTGTCTGAACTTCTTGAATCAAATAACTTTCTGGAGACTTTATTGCATCAGTCTCTTTGTTACTTTCTCCAAGTACAAATGATTCCATGTTTTTAATATTTTCATCCTTAGATAATATCTGAATGGCATGTAAACTGCCTTCCAGAAACAATGTTCTATCTGATAGCTTGCCATTATCATCAGAGATGGAAGAGATTCTATCATCTGGTCTTTCTATCTGATGTTCCAGTTTTTTAAACTTATTAGTAGCTTCCTCAACCCAGGAACAAACTGTTTCTGCTAGCGTGTTAATGCATTGCATTGTTTCTGTTCTGGTTATTGAGGCATTGGAAATGGAAAAAAAATTGTTTTTTACTTGGTCATTTTTATGTTCCATGTTCCTATCAGCTCTCTATTGCCATCTTCAATATTTTGAATCTTTGTTACTAAGTTCTATGGTTTGTACAAGTTCCTTATTGTTTGCTGTAATCTCAAAACATTTCTTCAAGAATGTCATGTTAATGATGAAACCCATTGCTATTAGAAAATAAATGTGCATATTGGTCCAGTCATAATTTTTTTCTGCTAAAATTCCTTCTATATATGAAGGAAAAGAATTCTTAAAGTCCTAAATTGTAAAATTATCTGTCATAGGTATGGAACAATTGATCTCAGATATTATATCAGCTTAAATTGCAAAGGATGTTACAATTACCTTAGGTGTAATTCTGCTGTAGTGATACTTTGATGCTTTTAGTTGTAGATCTCAGCTTGTGGTATATCACCTGGAGGTGTACCACCAAATGGTGTCTGGAAGTGTATCGCCAAATAGCGTCTGGCAGTAGACGATCCTTCTGATCCCGGTCCCTGTAGAATAGCTCTTAACAAACTATGGCAAGCTAAATATTGTTAGACAAATGAGTAAAAGGAGCCTTGTGGAATTGCTCAGAACACAGGGCTAATGGCGAGAAACGCACAAGCAGGGTGGGTGCCAAGGGGCTCTGCACAAATGCAAAGTGGGGAAAAGGGCAAAAATTGAGAAGCAGTGAGTGCTTTCTCAGGCTCCCTGTGGAGGCAAAGGAGTTGTAGGGCAGAAGCAGATGTCCCAAAGCTGTGGTAAGTCTACCTGGTTAGCCAAGGTACCCTGCCTGTTGGGGAAAGGTGTCTGCTGCCTGGGTGAAACCCAGATCCCGTGAAAATCCTGATCCCACTTCTGACACCAGATATTGTAGTTAAATAAGGGTCAGGATAAACAAATAGGCCAAATAGATGTTTATTCAGGGATAAATAACTTACAACCTAGACAGATGAACACCAGCAAATTCCACCGGATGCTCTCCACTCCATGACCCACTAGCAAGAGAGCGTCCCCCAGATCCTCATCAGACCTCCTTCCACAGGTCACTTCTGCCCCTGGCTCCACCTCAATGGGCGTGGCCATTGCCACAGAAGGAGACAAAGTGAATATCCCACTACACCCTAACAATCCAATCCACCAGTCTCATCCTCAGTACTGTAGCAAAACACCTGTTGCAGTCTCCCCTCAATCACTGTTCCCATCTCTACTAGATCAAACAGATCTTCCCCTTCAAACTTGATTCACTTGCTCTGTCCCTCTATTCCAGCTTCCAACTTTATGGGAAACATCGGGCCATCTAGTCCTGGAAAACAGTTAGCCTAAATTCATAACTTCATTTTTTCCTTCTCTCTTCTTTATCATATCTCCTTCTCTGACTCCCAAATCTGTAACAGACTAACTGTTGTTACACCCCAACTTCTCTGACTTCATTTCGAGTAGTTCATAAATGTAGCTTCTAAACTTCTTCCCCACTAGTCTTGTTATCAAAATTCACAACTCCAGCTGGCATTCTCTGGGGACCCATTGAACAAGCTTGTCAGTTATGCAATTCCACATGTGAAGGAGATAAACAATCTTCATATCTTCATTATTCTTCCTTGCCTCCATATCCAAGCTCCCAGTCTTATCTACAGCATTGTAGCAGACTGCCTGTTGTGACACCAGCTCACTATCTGCCCCATTTTCTGGGGTTCTTAGGAAATCTTGTGTTAACACCCTAATTTCCCTCCACCAGTCTGTTCCAAATACTATCCGCATTCCTAAATGTCAGCTCTATAATACCTAGAGACACATATTTACCAAGGACTGTGGGTTGCCATGTCTAGTCCAGAAGAATTCTCTTCCACACAACACAGAGTCATGACATACTGCTAAGGGTCAGAGAGGGCAATGTAAAGCAAGATTTAAAAAAATAAACCCTCAGAGACTCATCATGAAATCACCATCTGGAATTATGTCCTTCAAAATTCCACATTCCTAGATGCCAGCATAAAAATAGAATCAGTAACAGCCACTGCAATATGTCTCCATTAGAGCCCAGCAACCCTACCACAGAAGGCCATCAGAATAACAACACAGCTGAGGCATAAAATAAAGAGCTTAAAATATCCTTTCTAATATGAAATGGTATGCTAAATGAGGACATATATCCCTTAGAGAAATACATAAAATACACACAAAATAGGATGAAAATTAATAAAACAGTAGATGATGTGAAAGTTGAAATAGAGTAAGTAAAGAAACCTGGTACTCAGGGAAATCTAGAAAGAGAAATTTAGGAACTGGAACAGGATCCTCAGAGCCAAGACTCAACATCACCATATAAAAGACAGGAGAATCTTTGGCTTTGAAGTTAAGAGAGAAGAAATGCATAACTTTGGTGAATTAAAATGATAAAAACAAATACAAGCATATAATCAAAAAAATCAGGATATTTTGGATGCTATGCAAAAACCAAATCTAAGAATAATAGAAGTAGAAGAAAGGAAAGAAACCTGGTTATCATCACCTTCAAAAATAATAGTCACATATAAGGAAATACATAGTATGTGTGTATTTTGGGGTTTGAGCTAACACATGCAGGATGTTTTTTATGTGTTGCATTAATTTCCCTTCAAAAATCATGATTTCATGTTTTTTCGATGTCTGAGTTATAACCACCTTGTTGAAATGTACCATATTTTCTGTATCCATCCTTCTAATTTCTGGCTTCATAACTACAATGGAAATAAACTTGGTTGAAAATGGACAATCTTGTCTTGTTTCTGATTTTATTGTTGTTGCTTTGAACTTCTCTCTATTTAAGCCAATGAAAAGACATGAAACAGCCTCATGAATATATTCAAGTCAATAAAAAGGAAATTATTAAATCCTTTAAAAGGTTAAAAAACAGAATATAATGAAATAAATAAAAATGTTCAGGGTATTAAGTCAGAAGTAGAATCCATGAAGAAAACTGAATCTGAGAGAATTCTGGAATAGAAATATTTGGTAAATTTTAAGAGAAATACAGCATCAATTTTCACCAATAAAATGCAAGAGGTGTAAGAAAGAAATCTCTGAATTGAAGAAAATGGATAGAGTCATCAAACATATCATATCTAAAAACATTCATGACAGAAAACATCCAGGAATTCTGTGAAGCTATAGAAATACCAAATCTAAGAATAATAGGAATAGAAGTAGTATAAACCCAGCTAAACCAAAGTACTTTTAGCAAAATCATATTAGTAATTTTTTATAACCCAAGTAAGGACATGCCCATAAAGTTAAAAGAATCATACAGAACACCAAACAGATTGGACAACTAAAGAAACTTCCCATGTCAGATAATAATCAAACTGAAAAGAAAATTCCCAAGGAACACATAAAGCAATTCAAGTATAACTATGCTTTGCTTCACAATGGGAACTATTAATGCCAGACAGGCCTGGACAGTTGTCCTGAAGACTGTAAGATATCACAGATGCCAGCCTAGACTACTATAACCACCAAAAGTTTTTGGTCAACATAGATTGAGAAAATAAGTTATTCCACAATAAGTCTAAATGTAAACATATTTATCTACAAATCTCGCCATACAGATGGTGCTAGAAGGAAATGCTCAACCTGAGGAAGTTAACTAAAACCAAGAAATCACAGAGAATAAATAATCTCAGAAAAGAAAAATGACAGGAGGAAGGGATGCATAAATGTGTGTGTACGTGTTCACACACACACACACACACACGAGAGAGAGAGAGAGAGAGAGAGAGAGAGAGAGAGAGAGAGAGGGATGAAAGGGACAAAGATACTATGACCACCAAAAAAAAAAAAAAACCAAAACCACAGTAATCAATAATCATATAGATGCAATTATAGGAGCTATTCTACTGCTGCATTCTAGAAAAACTCCTCAATACCAGTGATAGACATTGCCTCAAGGTAAAAGGTTGGAAACGTGTATCACAAGCAAAGAGATACAATGAACAAGCTGATGTGGTCACCTAATATTTAATAAAATAGACTTCAAATCAAATCATTTCAGAGAAATAGGGAAGCAAACTACATACTCATCAAATGAAAAATATAGCAAGATGAAATTGTAAATGTTAACATCTCTGCACCAAAAACAAGTGCAACTACTTTTGTAAAATAAACACTACTGAAGTTTAAATCACATGTTAACCCTCACACTGATTGTAGGAGAATTGAATAGCCTATTCTCAAACAACACAGAGGTCATCCAGAAAAAATAAACAAAGAAGGGGGAGCAAAGAAGATTGTAGGTGAATAACTTTATGATCCATTGGGCAGAGGAAAGGGAGATAGCAGCAGGTTTTCTGCTGCTGAGCTGTGGATAATACTTGGCAATGGATTTTGATGAGCAGGAGGAGAGTTGTGGATCTGCTTCCAGTCTCTGTCTCACACTGGGAGGAGTGCCTCTTGGTATAGCAGAGGTATTTGCTGGAGTTTGGGATTGGAACAAAGCAAACAATGGTAGTGGAGTGGGTAAAAGGGGGAAATTTGTGAAATGTATGGCAGATGGGAATAGAAGTGCAAGGAAAGCTGCTTCAGGTGGTCTGTTATGGAGATGAATATTATCAAAAGATATTGCATAAAATTTAAATAAATAAGTTAATTACAAAGTATACCAAAATTAATATTTTTGCATATTTATGCATGCATGTTTTTATGTGTGTGTTTCTCCTTCTTCCAAGAGTACTAGGCAGGTCTTAGTCTAGATTTGCTAGAATTGGTGCATGGAAGGGTGAAGATCCAGCTCATAAATGTGAGCACTGAATATCAAAACAAGAAAATCTGCCCCATTTATCAGCAATATCATCTAATAAGCAAGTATGCAAACTTAAAGTAAAATGGCTAAACTGGGTAAAATGCCATTTTGGTTACATTTCTACTGCTATTACAAACCACCATGACAAATCAACTTATAAAAGAAAGAGTATATTTGGACTTATGTTTCCAGAGAGTTAGGTTCTGTGATCACCAAAGTGGGATCCCAGCAAGCAGGCAGGAAGATAAAGCACTGGAGCAGTAGCTGAGACATTACATATTGATTCTCAAGCATAAGGCAGAAAGAGAGCAAATTGGGAATGTTGAGAACTATTGAACAATCAAAGACCCGTTTCACTGAGAAAACTTTTCAAAAATTGCCAGACCTCCTAATACTTTTCAAATAGTTTCATCGACTAGGGACCAAGTGGGTATTCTGACTAAAAGCACACAAACACAGAATGTGAAAAACGTACAAAAAGGCAACTGTTGAACAAAACATATTGGTAAAATAATCTGGAAAGTGAATCATGGGACATAAAAGTAAATGACTCCTCATGAGCAAGGCATGATTTGTGTGAACAAGAACATAATAAAACTTGGAAGATATATTTCATGTTACAAATAATTATTTCGCTTTGTTCTTCAGTTCTGTACCCCATTTTTAATAGGGTTATTTGGTGTTTTGTTGACTAGTTTCTTGAGTTCTTTGTATATTTTGTAGATCAGCCCTTTGTCAGATGTAGAATTTGGGAAAATGTTTTGAAAGTCTGTGGGCTGCTGTTTGGTCTTGTCCTCTATTTCCTTTGCCTTATAGAAGCTTCTAAGTTTGAATAGGTCCCATTTATTACTTTTTGATCTCAGTGTCTTTGCTCTTGGAGTTATGTTCAGGAAGCAGTCTCCTATACCTATTTGTTCAAGGGAACCTCCTAATTTCTCTTCTAAGAGGTTCAGTGTAGCTGGATTTATGTTCAGGGCTTTGATCCATTTAGACTTGAGTTTTGTGCAAGGCGACAGACATAGGTCTATCTGCAGTCTTCTACACACCATCATACAATTGTGCCACCACCATTTGTTGAAAATGCTTTTCTCCCCCCATTGTATCCTTTCAGCTGTTTTGTCAAAAATTAGGTGTTTATAGGTGTGTTGGATTACATCAGGATTTTCTATTCAATTCCATTGGTCTATATGACTATTTTTATGCCAATAGCAGGCCATTTTCAGAACTATAGCTCTGTAGTAGAGCTTAAAGTCAGCGATGGTGATGCCTCCTGAAGTACTTTTATTGTACAGGGTTGTTTTGGCTATCATGCAACAAAGACTTCTGTTCAACTATGTGCATAGCAGCATTATTTGTAATAGCTACAACCTGGAAAAAACTTAGATGCCCCTCGATTGAAGAATGGATAATGAAAATGTTGTAGATTTACACAATGGAGTATTACTCAGCAGGAAAAAAAAAATCAATGGAATCTTGAAATTCCCAAGCAAATGGACGGAACTAGAAGAAACCATCCTGAGTGAGGTAAACCAGTCACAAAGACAAAAAATGGTACTTATTCACTCACATATGGATTTTAGACAAAGCAAAGGTTCACCAGCCTACAATTCACCCTGCCAGAGAATCTAGAAACAAGAAGGACCCTAAGAGAGACAAACACAGTCCCCCACAGAAGGGGAAATGGCCAAGATCTCCCGAGAAAATTGGGAGCATGGAGGGAAAGTGAGTGAAGTGGGAGTTAAGAGAAAGAGAAAGGGAGAAGAGGAGGCAATAGGAGAACTCGAGGGAGCAGGAAGATTGAGTCAGGTGAGGAATAGAAGAGAGCATGAAAAGGGATACCAGAATAGAGAGAGTCATTCTAGGTTTGAAGAGAAATCTGGCATTTGGGAAATGTCTAGAGACCTACAAGGATGACCCCAACCAACAATCTGAGCAATAGTGCAGAGGCTATCTTAAAATCTTGAGCATTTTATGAATATTATATATTTATAGATTTTAATGATAATATTCTATGGAATATAATTCAAGTATACTAATGTCTCATGAAAGGCAGTATAGTTTTCTAGTTTTTATTTTAATGACTTTATACATCATATCCTGTGATTCCAATTCTAATTCATAAAAAGCAAAAGTGTTACTGTACAATTTTGTTTTAGGAATTTATTTATAGATTCCATTAATCATATACAAATTAATTAAATCTTATTATGTATGAGTAAATGTTTAATAAACAACTTCCACTGATAGTTTATTATATGTCTACAATATGCAAGTGAGTTAGCCAAATGATGGTTATTACAAAGAATTTTCATGCATACTTCTCTAAATGGGAAAAATATGTGGCAAGGCTGCCATACTGCTGAGGAAGTTGTCTAACACAATACAAAAATCATTTTTTTCTGTTTTGTTTGTTTGTTTATTATTCTTATTTTTATTATATTTTGCTTATTTTGAAAGGTTGTTTTGGAGCCAATATAAAATTGGATAAAGAGAGAAGTGGAAAGAAGTTCTGGGAGGAGATCAGATGCATAAAACATTATTGTAATGATTGTAATTTATTATTTAAAAATATTTTTTAAAAGAATCTTCTGGTACTTTTTAATTCTGTTAATTTGACTTTGTAAATTTTACTCTACTCTTCACATGCTTGAAAATCTAGATGTTTTGAGAAAGGGAGAGAGCAAGAGAGTGAGAGTGGGGGGGAGAAAGTGGAGAGAGGAGAATCACTTTGTAGTCCTAGCTGCACTAAAACTTGTTATATAAGCCAGGTTGGACTCAACTCCACAGATATCCATCTGTCTCTGCCTTCCAATGTCCTGGAATTAAGAACATGTGACACTACATCCAGTCCATTCACAACTTGTCAGTTTTTAACCAAGGCTGGATATCAAATTTTAGAATATATTTATCATTTATATGGGTGTAAAAAAGTTGTCCATAGTTAGTAAAAGAAGACAATGTAGTATATCTGTAAGATAACTTACAAATAAATATACATTGTCCAGGTGATTGTGGAGCACACCTTTAATACCAGCACTTTCAGGCCAAGTCTGGTCTAAGAAGCCAATTTCAGCACTGCCAGACATGTTGAACAGAGAATCCTGCCTCAAAAAAAAAGAAGAAGAAAGAAATATACCCTGCCTACATACTAAGAGAGAGCAATGGTCACACACACACACACACACACACACACACACACACACACAATCAGATTAAGTGGTAAATCCAAATTTATTTCTATAGGCAAGTATCTTCTTAGCTATTTGAAATATAAAGCATATTTCTTCTAGTAAAGAAATCTGAGTTACTTAGAATTATTCTTCCACACGCTCTCAGGCTAGAATAGTTCAATTTACACAACCCCAGGAAACATATGAAAAGAAATATTCTGTGGGATGTCTTTAAGCAGCATGTTCAAATAACAACAGAAGAAGACAAAATGGCAGTTTTAGCCACTCAATATTAGTGTTACTTTATTCCAGTAAGCTAGTTAACAACTTATCATTGAGAATCTGAAGACAGTTCTGACCACTGTCATTTTTCAATTAGATTAAATATTTCAAAATAAAATTAATGTGTTTTATGTATATAAGAATTTCTCTCAAATATCTTAAATAAAGGCATTAATTTTCATCTTTGAAATCTTTTAAAACTTCCACAGCTATTTTTTCCATTGGCAACCATCATTGAGATCTAAAATCATTGTTAAATATCCAGAAAGGAAAACTAAGTTTTGAGTAAATACATATTTCTAAATGTTTTGATTGTATGGAGTACAATACATAGTCTTGGTGTTTTGTAAATTCTATTACTTGGAAAATGATATCAATACAAGTTATTCTTGGGAGTAAACAAAGAACTGAATTTTGAACAATAGAAATTATATTGGCTCTTCCCCTAGGAAGCACTTTGATATCTCATTATTAATGCATTTCACTGTAATTTACTGCTAATTCCACAGTGATACCTTAAGTCTGTTTAACTAATTGAAACATATCATTTACTCACTACTATACTAATAAAGTCAAAATAGATTTCAAATGTATTTATTTTCTATGCATGTGAGAAACGTGAGAAACATGACTTCAAACTTTTTGATATAGAATGTTTATCACTTTGTAAATTATGTTACTATGCTATTTCTTCCTTTCAAGAAAACTCACATACTACTCATTGTAAATCTATTCCAGGTGTCTGACAGATACCTGCAATTTCCTAGGAGAACTCCTACTGTTATATTAGAAAATTCCGTCTGATAAAAACAGTCTCCAGAACCCATTTTTACCCACCACTTTCTTTTCAGCATATCTTGCATGTTCATTCCTCCTGTTTATGCTAAGGCCAACCAACAGAGGCTCCTCCAGATAATGGCAGCACCAGCACCAGCTCCTGGAACTTCACTATCGGTACTAGCTCTCCAGGCTTAAGTAGGCACCTCTTCAGGATACTTGGTCTGTTCAGCAGCTGGGACACTCTAAACTCTGGTGTTCCAAGATGCTGCAATAAAGAGCCTATTTGCTCTTTTCTGTAACATTAACCTCTGTCAGTATAATTAGGGCCAATGTTGTCAATCTATTTTTTTTTCTCCTAGCAACTTGACTTCTCTGCCTCCTCAAAGAACAGGTGACTGAATTCTACAGGATGGGAGCTTACCAAATGCTTATTCATTGATATCACTGAGTGTGATCCCACTGACTTCTGCTCCTCCCTCTGACACATCATTGCTTGCAGGAAGAAGCCAGACATGAACCTGCAACCATATATCCAAAGTGTCTGGGATGTTATGATAAAAGTTTTGCCCCAGTTGCTGGCATCCATATACCCAAGGAATCTGAGATGTTATGGTAGAAGGTCTACCTAATTCCCCTCCCCCATCTCCTTTTAAACCCTGCTGCATCTCAGAAAGTCCTCCAAATGATGGCCTTCCCCCAGATTTACCCAAGACCACTCCAACAGGGCATTTAAACTGTTCCACAGAAACCAGACTCATGATTTTTTTCAGTCTCTCTTTCCTGTCTCCTTTCCAGGGGGCTGAAAGGCCATCTGGAAGTACTATATCCATTAAATGTGGGATTTCTTTGTAATTTGGTTTGATTTGGTATGTATTTGGTTGTTGCTTAAGCAGAAGAGATTATCTGGGTATGGAAACTTTTCACTCTTCATTTATTTTCAGAAATTATATATGCTTATTATCCTCTGCTACCTTTGGTCCTGTTTATGTATACAAGGGTTTATCATTCTACATCCTTTAACAAAAATGGATATTACTTGGGCTTTAACTCTCATCAACTGAAAATAATTTGTAAATGTTATAGGATTTCAAATTTTCTTTATTATCCATATTCTGTAATTAAAAACATATAATTCATACTTTCTTTTCACATATGTACTCACAATGCAGCTTGTTTTACTTTTTAACATACCACATGCTTAACATTTGTATTGAAATTGAAACATTGACCTTAGACCCTACCACCTTCATGAACCCATTTTGATACCAAACCCATTTCTACACTTTTACCTTCCATGACCTTTATATGATCCTTTGTAATATCTGGATCCCTAAGGAACACATATGTTTCTAGTGAAAGAACTGTGATCTTGAAGATCAAATACAACATACAGACAGCACCTACCCCACTATAGCCATGGCATATCCCATCATAGGTCTTCATTTGAATTACAGTGTCAACAATGATTGCCAGGCCAGTGGCCATTTAATTATTTGTATCTTCTCTGAACTAAGTGGAGGATCCATTAAATAAATTAACTTTCAAAAGTTCTAAGAGGTAATTCAAGATAAATCTGAAAATCCCTTTCCATGTCTCCTGTGGCATACACAGGCTCTGCTCTAACATACAAACCTATACCCCAGTTGACCAACAGCTCCTTATGATGTACATATCTGCCCATTCCTGCTCACACATAAGTGCCAAACTCAAATGTCTACAACGGTGGGATACTTAATTCCCAAGTCAAGATTCTGGCACTGGAAGTTAACATCCTCCATAATCATGACAAGCACAACCAAAATCACAAGTACCAATTCTTAGATAAGGCCCTCCAAAAAACTCCCAGTGTTGGGAGTCCCAAAAGGGGGAATATAAGGTCAGATGAAACAGCCATGTCCTTGCTTCAAGTGAGAATATAAAGTCACTGGGACTGTGCTAGTCCAAACCAGCAATGATCTACATGATCTTGTCCTAAATATCACCAAGAGAGATATTTAGCATCAAACTTCCCACAGGACAAAACATTCCTGCTATCATTCAGCCTGCCTGTGCCCTCCTTAAGAGTATTGATCTTAGCAAATACATATTGATGGGGCCTGGGCCCTACTGTGTGCTTGACTAAACCCATACTGATCACTCTACAGGTGCATTGCATTTCAATTAATTTGTCAGGTCACCTCATTACATTCTTTATGGATACTTGTGTGGCTCTTCTAATCCTGAGGAAATTCTGGTGTCTCACTCACCCCTGTCTATCCTGTACAACTAGAGTACATAGCTGGTTTTCAACATCCACCTATTTAAAGGCTGATACTTTCTTCACTCCTTTTTCCTTATACCCCCACACTCCTTTCCTTTACTAGGGAGAGATATTCTCCCAAAATTTGGCATGAATTATGCCTTTTACCCTAGCTACAGCTTCCAAGAAAAATTCTTCTGCCCCTTTCTTCATATACACTGGAACAAAGAAAAAAGACCTCTTGTCATATAATAATCCAAACACCTAACATACAGGCTAAAAAAAAAGAGCAGTGAATAGAGAAGAGTCCACAGATGCCATCACAAGCTAGTATAACCAGGAACACTCTCAATCACTCTAGATGGAAAAAACAAGATATTTAATGACAAAGCCAGATTTTTTTTTCCCAATATGTACCTACAAATCCAGCCCTACAGAAAGTTTTGGAAGGAAAACTCCAACCCAAGGAGGTTAACTTTGCTCAC
The DNA here is from genome assembly GCF_943737965.1 of Phodopus roborovskii. NCBI lineage: Eukaryota > Metazoa > Chordata > Mammalia > Rodentia > Cricetidae > Phodopus > Phodopus roborovskii. The sequence goes on along the minus strand of NW_026126026.1, from coordinate 257,400 downwards.
AAAGACATAGACAACAGGTAATCTCACTTCACCAGAAGCCAAGTGTAAAGCAGGACAAATATATTCACAAAACCACTGGCAACAACAAATCTAAAACAAACAAGCTTTAACAATCAATGCTCACCTATAAAAAGACACAGGCTTACAAAGTGTAATGATAACCTTTCAAATGTTATTCTCCCTAATGCAACTGAACTCTGTTTTCTACTGGCACTCATCCCTTAACTTACCTTACATATCCAATCTGAATTTATTGTGATTCCTCTCAAGAACTTGCTTCACAAGATTTTCGTTCTTCCCTATTATTTTGAGTGTGAGTGTGATCACTGTCTTCATCATAACAACTATGGCCAGCAATGTTTTGGCCCTCAAGAGTTTGAAGTCAAATTACTTAGGTTTTTGGAATGTACAGATCAGTCTATGACCTCCTTTCAATGATAGCTTATCTCTTTGGTGTTAGTATCTAAAACTGCAAAGCCATAAGTCCCTTAACAGCAAAGAAAGGTGGAACTTGAGTTTTTCTCAGGGAAATATGTTGCTATTATGACAACAATCATGATTGATAGAAGAAAATGTCTACAAACTAACCTTCCTTTCTGAAGAACTGCTAACAGGGCCTCCCTTCTTTGATTCTGGCTATCCAACCTGTTCTAGTCACATCTAAAGAATTGGGTCTGACATTTGATGAGGTTACTCATCATTAGTGTTATTCTCTTTCTGCCACTCTATTATTCCATAATGTTCTTTACTCTTTATTGACCAAACAAATTAGACAAATAAATACTCAAACTTTTAATCAGCCCTCTTCAGGTATTATCAACCCCTTACTTCTAAAGATGATCACATTTGCTCATCAAGTTGGTGAACTTTTTATCTAGACATTTGCACAGCTATGACCCAAACAACCAATATGAGGCAATTATCAATCTATGGCTCCAAGGATCACTCTAGCTCCACTATCCAGATCTTAATGAATTTTTTCCTTTCCTCTTGAGCTTCTTTCTCTTCCTACTCTTCTGCCTCACTGTCACCTTCAGTCCCTTTTGTGCAATGAATCCATTTTCCGATCAATTTTCCTGCTCAATAGGAAAGTAGCTGGAAATAATGATACCCACATACTCATTGATCCAAAAATTAAAAAAAAACTGAGATTGAACAGCTCTAACCAGCCCAAACATGGAAAAGACTGGTCTTCCCTTCCCCTCTGCTTCTTTTTGATGGTCTTATTTGTTCACTTTCTTTTTCCTGAGGGTTATTACCAATGTTGAGCTATCAAAATTGCTTATTTGGCTCTACTGACCAACATGTCAAATCAGGACTAACCAGCTCCTTGTATCATGGATTTCTCCTGTTTTCTCTTTAAACCACTTCTGCCGAGTCACCTGCTATTGTACTGTTTCTGCTGAGTCACCTGCTACTGTACATTCAGATACCCTATCTCTCTATCGTGTTTAATATTTTTTCTTTTTTTTTTTTCTTATGGAACCTGGTGTTCAGGTAATGATCTGTATGCATATTAAGGTCCACATGGGGCACAGATATTTTCTAAAGAAATGCCTTATTCTTAAAGAAATGTCTTTGTTATGGAGACTCACACATACAGATCAATTAGATAAATAATCTTCCATCTTTAATTTTTTCTTGTGCTAGCTCTTTATCAAATGAATCAGGAACTGTTACATTCCAGGCATTAACAAACCTCAGTTCAAAGTTGAGGTCAATAACATTTTGTTAATCATTGTGAAGATTGAGATTAATCATAACATTATAGTTTGGAAGATTATGTATCCAGAGTTAGTAAAATGTGTGGCACATAGAAAGTAACTACTTTCAGTATGGCTGAAATCTCAGGTAATTTGAGAACTGCTTGTTTTGTGCAGTTGCAAATACATCAATCTTCACCATTATCATAAACACAGCAGCCATGTAACATTGATCAAAATAGATAATGAGCAAGTAATAAGTTCTCAGGTATATTTAACATTAATAGATAATTACCCCTTTAGGTGATTTGATATGTAACAATATGTGAGTGTAATGTCACAATAGTAAGCTTTTAATATTTCCTTGAAATATATTGAGATAGAAAAGTATAAACTTAGTTAATGTGAGGGATACATCAAAGCTCAACTTTCAAAAGGAAGATCTTTAAAAAACATTTTCATGTTATGTTGTATGAGTACATTGTTTGCATGCATATATGTGCACCATGTACATACCCTGTACTTGAGAGAAACTGGAAATCGTGTCAGATCCCCTGGTACTATAATTACAGTAAATTATTAGCAACCATGGGTTTTGGAATCAAACACATATCTTGTGGAAGAACAGCTAGTCCTCTTAACTGCTGAGCCAAAAAACCAGCCCTACAGAAAGTAGTATATTAAACAGTCTAAAATATGTGGAAATGAATTAAATTGTGAATTGGCATAAATAATTATTTGGAAAGGAGACCATATACTTAAAAAAAATCTAAAACTCATATCCATTATTTTAGTTGTCTATGACAAGTCTATATTTACCTTTTAAACTCTCAGTGAAAATTACCATAGTGTTGATGAAAAATGAGAAACAGAGACTGAAATATGCTATTGTACCAAAAATGAACTGACTATAAGTTAGTGTATTTCAATTATGTATTCATATATACTTCAAGCAAGATGTACTTATCTCATTACTATTATAATATACAATACCAATGCCACCTTTATCTTAAAACATTATATCCGCACAGCATAAAATCAGCTGGTCACTCTCTACTCCTTTCAGCACTATAAATAGAAAATGAATGATATGGGGTAGATGGGAGTGCGGGGTTAATTATCCATAAGCTATATCTACATATGGGCAGATTTTAATATGACTGACTTAATAATTACATCTACTCTGCAAGTCACAGCTGAAACAATTTTACGACATACTGATCCACTCAAACTGTGGATCAGGAGGGTCACCAGACTGCTTTTTATGTGAATGTGTCCAGCATGGAAAAGATATCGACCACAATGAAAATCATTACCTAGCAATGCAGACAGAAAAGATTATCAGAATGGAGAATCCATGTCTGAATTCAAATGCAAAATCTATGCTGTAAGTTTTCACAAATATACCTGCCAACTATGGCCCATCAAATTGTAATTATGTCCTCTAAGATTTTTTCTGACACACACAATCCAGGGCCCCAGGAAATTAGTCAAAAATCAAAGAACCTCTTAAATAAGGATTGATCATTTCATTATTCATTTATATCATTTATATAATTTATTCATTTAGCTATCCACATGGGAACACCATGAGTCCCTGCCTGCCTGCCTGATCTCTGACCCCCACTGCTAGCCAGAGATCCACCTATCACCAGGGGACTGTCCTGAGTTCCTGCCTGCCTGATCTATGAACCCCACTGCCAGACCTCTGCTGGAGCCTGATTTTTGACCAACATCGCTGGGCCCCTGACTGAGGAGAGACATACTAGGGGGCTTGGACCACCCACAGCTACAGATGTCGAACTTCTGATACATCCAAGCCCACTGGGGGAGAAGCATAGAGAATGAGAAAAAGACCCCACCTACACCCACTGGAAAAAGCAATGGGGAGATTGCAATACAAGAAAACACCTAACAATAGAAAGACACTCATGACACTACCAGAATCAATGGACTCTGCATCAACTAGATCTGAATACCCCAAAGCATATGAAGTAGAAGAGAATGACTTAAAAAAAATATCTCCATAAAAATGATGGAATACTCTCTGCTAAAGAAAGAGGCCTCAGCTGGTGAGTTCCAGTTTCCGGTTATCCAACTATCCTGCAAAACCTTCCCAAGTTTCAGCTCAGCCTTTGTCCTCTTCTGCCAGCTATTGGCCAGAGGTGAGTCTGGGCCCAATTGGGGCTGCCTCTCCCCTACAACCTCCCCCCCCCAAACTCCCTCAGTTGGAACCTGATCCTTCTGCTCCTGTGTCCTGTCCCCATCGAGAGCATGCTTGGAACTCTGATACACCCCCACCCATCCACGCCAAGAGCCTTCTCCCCCCACCCTGTACCCAAACCTGCACACTGTCCTGCCACTCTGATTGAGCACTGGGACAAAGGGTGAAGCCAACAGTTCAGCCTACTTCGGAGACTCCAAGGAGCAACTCTGAACAAAGGAGACCTGCCTATCTATGCTGGACCAGCTGTAATTTTCACCTACTTGGTCTTTGACCCCACCCTCTAGTACTCTGCTGGAGTCCCGGGCCCCTCCCAGAGATCCAACTATCTCTGCGGATCCACTCTGAGTTCCTGCCAGCAAGATCCTTGACCCATAAATCAGGGCCTCTGCTAAAGAAAGAGGCCTCAGCTGTAGAGACCCAGTTTCCAGTGAGATCCGACTATCCTGCAAAACCTTCCCAAATTTCAGCTCAGCCTTTGTATTCTTCTACCAGCCATTGACTAGAGCCATTGGTTAGTGTCATATCCTACTGGAACTTCAGCACTGACCACATCCCAGGGTCCCTGTGTGCAGAGAGAACTCCTATAGAGCTTGGACCACACAGAGCTACATATATTGAATCTCGGACCCACATAAGCCCACCGGGGAAGTACCATAGAAAGAAGGGGAGACCCCAAAAATAACTACTTGAAGAAGCTATGGGAAGACAGCAATACAAGAAAACACCTAACAACAGAAAGATAAGCATGACACCATCAGAATCTAGGGAATCTACACATACTAGAATGGAACACAAGAACAAAGCAGAGCAAACAGGAGGGAACAACTTAAAAATTACCATTATACAAATAATAGAGGCCCTCAAAGAAGATGAGAAAAAATCCCTTACAGAAATGGAGGTAAAAAACAAACAAAAAAGTGGAAGAAATGAACAAATTCCTTAAAGAAAGTACAGAAAGCCAAGAAAAAAACAATTAAGCAGGTGAAGGAAACAGTTTAAAACTTGAAAACTGAAATAGAGAAAATAAAGGCAACACAAGCAGAAGAAATTCTGGAAATAGAAAAACTGGGCAAAAAGTCAGGATCTACAGACACAAGAATAACCAACAGAATTCAACAGACTGAAGAGAGAATCTCAGGCACAGAAGATAAACTAGAAGAAATAGATTCATTGACTAAAGAAAATCATAAATCCAACAAATCCTTAACACAAAGCATCCAGGAAAAGGCCAAACCTAAGAATAATAGGCATAGAGGAAAGTGAGGAAGCCCAGCTCAAAGGAACCAAAAACATATTCAACAAAATCAAGGAGGAAAATTTCTAAATCTGAAGAAGGATATGCCCATGAAAGTACAAGAAGCATACCGAACTCCAAATAGGCTGCCCCGCCCAAAAAAACACCCCTCAACATATAATAATCAAAACACCTAGCATACAGAATAAAGAAGAATATAAAGAACAGCAAAGGAAAAAGGAAAGGTAACATATAAAGGCAGACCTATCAAAATTACACCTGACTTCCCCATGGAAACCCTCAAGACCAGAAGGTCCTGGATAGATGTTCTAAAAGTATTAAGAGAATATGGACGCCAGCCTAGGGTACTATATCCAGCAAAACTCTCAATCATTATAGATGGAGAAAACAAGATTTTAATGACAAAACCAGATTTTCCCAATACATATCTACAAATCTAGCCCTACAGAAAGTATTGGAAGGAAAACTCCAACTCAAGGAAGAAAAATGTAGGCAACAGATAATTAAACTACACCAGAAACCAAGGGTGAAGCAGAACTAATAGATTCACAATACCACTGCCAATAACAATCCTGAATCAAACAAGCATCAACAATCAATGGTCCTTACTCACACTCAACATTAATCGTCTAAACTCAACTACAAAAAGACAAAGGCTAACAGAATGGATATGAAAACAGAATCCATCCTTCTGCTGTATACAAGAAACACATCTAAGCTTCAAAGATCGGCATTACCTCAGGGTAAAGGGTTGGATAAGATTTTCCAATCAAATGGAAATAAGAAGCAAGCAGGTTTAGCTATCCTAATATCTACTAAGTTAGACTTCAAACCAAAAATAATCAAAAGAAATGAAGACAGTCATTTCATATTCATCACAGGAGAAATCCATCAACACAAAGTCTCAGTTCTCAACATATATGCCCCTAATACAAAGTCACCCACATTCGTAAAAGAAACACTACTAAAACTCAAAGCTCATATAAAACCTCACACACTTATAGTGGGAGACTTCAATACACCACTCTCAACAATAGACAGGACCACAAATCAGAAACTCAACAAAGAAACAAAAGAACTAAAAGAAGTTATGTCTCAACTGGGGTTAACAGACATCTATAGAACATTCCATCCAAAGACAAAAGAATAGACCCTCTTCTGTGCTCCACATGAACCCTTCTCTAAAATCGACCACAAACTAGGTGGCATAACAAACCTCAACAGATACAAGAGAATAGGAATAGTAGCCTGTATCTTATCAGACCACCATGCCTTAAAATTGGAATTCAACAACAACACAAATAGCAGAAAACCTGCAAACTCATGAAAACTGAACAATGTGCAATTGCACACCTCCTGGGTCAAAGAAGAAATAAAGAAATAAAATAAGGACTTTCTAATATTCAGTGAGAATGTGGATACAAAATACCTGAAGTTACGAGAAACCTTGAAAGCAGTGCTACGAGGGAAGTTCATTTCACTAAGTGCCTCTATGAAGAAAACAGAGAATAGTCTCAGAAGAGAATTAACTGCACAACTGAAAGCCTTAGAACAGAGAGAAGTGAAATCACCCTGTAGGAGTAGATGCCAGGAAATAATCAACTTGAGGGCTGAAATCAACAAAATAGAAACCAGGAAATCAATACAAAAAAATCAATGCAAAGAAGAGTTGGTTTTTTGAGGAATTCAACAAGATAGACAAACCTTTATCCAAATTAACGAAAAAGAAGAGAGAGAACATGCAAATTAACAAAATCAGAAATGAAAAGGGGTACATAAAAATGGACAGAGAGAAAATCCAGACAATTTTCAGGTCATACTTTGAAAATATGTATTCCACAAATTTGAAAATTCAAAGGAAATAGACAAATTTCTGCATAACTATCACTTACCAAAATTAAATCAAGAACAGACAAACAACTTAAATAGACCTATAACCCGCAATGAAATAGAAGCAGTCATCCAAAGCATTCCAACAAAATAAAGTCCAGGGCCAGATGGATTCAGTGCAGAATTCTACCAGGCATTCAAGGAAGAAATACCACTACTCTTCAAACTTTTCCACAAAATAGAAACAGAAGTTTTATTGAAAAACTCTTTTTAGGAGGCCACAATAACCTTGGTACCCAAGCCTCACAAAAACACAAATAAGAAAGAAAGCTACAGAACTATAGCCCTGATGAACATTGATAAAAAAAATCATCAATAAAATACTGCTAAAACGAATTCAAATATATATCAGAAAAATCATCCAACTTAACCAAGTAGGCTTCATCCCTGGATTGCAGGGATGGTTTAACATACGAAAATCTATCAACGTGATCCACCATATAAAGAAACAGAAAAAGAAAAACCATATGATTATCTCCCTAGATGCTGAAAAAGCCTTTGACAAAATTCAACACCCTTTCATGATAAAGGTCTTGGAGAGGTCAGGGATAACAGGAACATACCTAAACATAATAAGGGCAATATACAGCAAACCAACTGCCAACATCAAACTGAATGGAGAGAAACTGAAGACAATTCCTCTAAAATCAGGAACAAGACAAGGCTGCCCTATCTCTCCATATCTCTGCAATATCATACTAGAAGTGCTAGCTAATGCTATAAGACAACAAAAGGAGATCAAGGGCATCCAAATTGGAAAGGAAGAAGTCAAACTGTCTCTATTTGCAGATGATATGATAGTTTACATAAGTGACCCAAAAAAACTTTACCAGGGAGCTCCTACAGATGATACACACCTTCAGCTAACTAGCATGATATAAGATAAACTCAAAAAAATCAGTACCCCTACTTTTTTCAGAGACAGAGAAAGAAATCAGAGAAACATCACCCTTTACAATAGACAGAAGCAACATAAAATATCTTGGTATAATGATTACCAAAGAAGAAAAAGATTTATATAATAAGAACTTTGTGGCTGTAAAGAAAGAAATTAAAGAAGATACCAGAAGATGGAAAGATCTCTCATGCTCTTATATAGGTAGGATAAATATAGTACAAAAGACAATCTTGCCAAATGCAATCTGCAGATTCAATGCAATCCCCATTAAAATCCTACCACAATTCTTCACTGACCTTGAAAGGATATTAATCACCTTTATATGGAAAAACAAAAGACCCTGAACAGCCAAAACAACCCTATACAATAAAAGATCTTTAGGAGGCATCAACATTACTGACTTTAAGCTCTACTACAGAGCTATAGTTCTGAAAACAGCCTGGTATTGGCATTAAAATAGACAGGTAGACCAATGAAATCGAATTGAAATTGTGATATTAACCCACCCACCTATGAACAACTGATTTTCGACAAAACAGCTAAAATTATACAATGGGGCAGAGAAAGCATCTTCAACAAACGGAGCTGGAAAAATTGGATGAGGGTGTGTAGAAGACTGAAGATAGACCCATGTCTGTCACCATGCACAAAACTCAAGTCCAAATGGATCAATGACCTAAACATCAATTCAGCAACATTGAACCACTTAGAAGAGAAAGTAGGAGGTACCCTTGAACAACTTGGTATAGGAGACTGCTTCCTGAACATAACTCCAGGGGCACAAACACTGAAAGCAACTATTAATAAATGGGACCTCTTCAAGCATAGAGGCTTATTTAAGGCAAAGGACACATTGGACAAGACAAAAAGGCAGCCCACAGACTGGGAAAAGATTTTCACCAATCCTATATCTGAGAAAGGGCTGATCTCCAAAATATACAAAGAACTCAAGAAACTAGCCAACAAAACACCAAATAACCCTATTTAAAAATGGGTTACAAAACTAAAGAAAGAATTCTCAATAGAGGAAATTAAATAAGCTGAAAAACACATAAGAAATTTTTCCACATCCTTAGCTATCATGGAAACGCAAATCAAAACAACTTTGAGACACCATCTCACTCCTGGTAGAATGGCTAAATTTAGAAAACCACTGATGATTCCTGTTGGAGAGGATGTGGAGAAATTGGAACACACCTCTTCTGCTGGTGGGAGTACAAACTCATACAGCCATTATGGTGGTAAGTATGGCAGTTCCTCAGGAAAATGGGAATTAGTTTAATAGAGGACCTGGCAAGCCCCCTCTTAGGCATATACTCATAGGATCCACATCCATGCAACAAAGACATCTGTTTAACTATGTTCATAGCAGCACTATTTGTAATAGCAAGAACCTGGAACAACCTAGATTCCCCTCAAATGAAGAATGTAAAATGAAGATGTGGCACATCTATACAATGGAATACTACTCTGCAGAAAAAAATAATGGTATCTTGAAATTTGCAGGCAAGTGGATGGCACTTGAACAAACCATTCTGAATGAGGTAACCCTGTCAGAAAAAGAGGAACACAGTATGTACCCATTCATATATGGATTTTAGACCTAGATCAACGGATCACCAGTCTATAATTAACATCATCAGAAGGAACTAAGATACAAGGTGCATTTTAAGTGATTCATATAAACTCCCTCACAGAACCAGGATGGTACAAGTCCTCCAGTGCACAAAGGAAGTTGGGTGGGCAGCGAATGGAGAGAGAAGCAAGAGAAAACAAGGGGGAGGAAAGGAAAACACGTGCAACTAGGAAGATTGAGCGTGGTTAGTAATAGAAGAGAGGAGAGAGAGAGAGAGAGAGAGAGAGAGAGAGAGAGAGAGAGAGGACATAAAAGAGGGAGGCAATACTGAATTGAACAAAAAATTTAATACAAAGAAACATCTAGTGAATTATAAGACTGCTGCCAACTAAAAGTTTGAACTTCCATAGAAAGGCTACCATAAACGCCCTTCCCAGATAGTGAGATCCACAACTAACTTATCCAAGGAGCTCTCATCTATTGATGGAAACAGGAGCAAACACCCATACATAAACAATGAGTCAAACTAGAACCCAGATGCAGATGGAGAGGACAAGACCAGGCAGCAGAAACATATAGAGACAGCTTAGGTGAACAAGGAGGAGCTAACAGGCCAACAGACTGATAGCTGGGAAGCCAACATGGGACTGACTCAGGCACCCCTGTATATGGGTCTCAGCCAGAAGGACTGAGCAGTCTAAGGGACCTCAGACAGTGGAGCCAGGACTAATCCCTGGTGCACAAAAGGACTTTGGTAACACATCCCCCATGGAGGGATAAGTTCCTTAACCTGGAGACAGGAGGGAAGCCCTAGTCCCTACTTCACATTACCTGTCAGATCTACATGACCCCAACTGGATGGCATTCCCATACATATGGAATTGGGGTGGGGGGATGGGAGGGGAGGGTGGTTAGTGTTCATGTGAGAGGGCAGAGTGAATAAAAGGGAGGGAGGAAGGAAGGGAGGGAGGGAGGGAGAGGGAACTGGAATCGACTTGTTTCCACAGAAAATGAAAAGCTGTGGATTCCTTCCAGACTAATGTGGTTTGATTAAGCCAGAGTGCCTGAAACAGAGTACCAGGTGATCCTACATTCAAAACAGCTGGACAAAGCAGCCTTACAGCCAGGATTTCTTCATCTTCTTCGAATCCCCCATGACAGTGCCCCTTACCAGCAGGAAGTAGTTTGGAATGAACAACGCCCAAATTCCCAAATATTGTCTATAAATATTTGTTTTCATTTAAATGGACTTGGTTATATAAAATAAGTAAATAAAAATATCCCTAAAAATATATATTTCATGCATTCTCAGAATAAAGACTAACACAGTTGAAAGCTATGAAAGAAGAAAATAAAAATCATCAGTGGATTTTTCCATTAAAAAAGTGACTATAAAAATCACAGATATTTTTTAAGTTTCTGATGAAAAATTCATAGCCGTAGAAGGGCTGTCAGCATTAGAATGAATGCTTCTTTAAAAATATAGGTTAAAGGACATACAAACTTAAACATCTAAATGTTACTAATGTCCTCTTGCTTCAGGAAGCAGAACTATTTCTATCCCTGGAAAAACTAGTCTCTACTTATATAAATAAAATATAATAGCATCCACGTAGGCAATTCTGTTGTAATTGGATTTATTTTATCCTTAAATTGCATCAAAATCATATCTTATTATGATTTCCCTTTAGAAATGGAAATTATGTTACACAAAGCCACTTTCAAGTGGACTGTTAATATCTAAGAGAGATCCTATGTTACTATACTGTATGTTATGACTGCATTTCAGAAAATTAAGGAAATACAACAGAAAGTTTATCAATGGTCCAAGTATAAGAAATTATTTTATCAAGTTCACTTAAATAAACCTATGAAAATTTCATTATTAAATAGGTTAGTATTAACTGGAAGTAACTCTAATATTTAACTGAGTGGTCTTGTGAGCTGCAAGTTTTGGAGGTTTGTATTCAATGACATTGAAAAAATAGATCAATTATGCTACCATTCAAGAAAAGAAGTTCAGAAATAATTTGGACATTTAGATAAACTTATTGTAGTCAACTTACAAACATCTTTTATATTTTCAGTAACAACTAAGAAGTCTAAAAAGGTTTTTTCTTCCTGGTACCTTATTTAAATACTTAGTAAGTAAGTACTAATTTCTTGGAAATGTTTAGGGTCAAATTTCCTCTGTAGAGCAGTTCAAATTATAAGAGATTCCACTATAGATTAAACATTCTGAAATCAATATCCATAATAATACTACAATGATGAAGTCCAAATGATACTTTTAAACATCGGAATAAGTGAATATGCTTATTAACACAGACAGCTAGAACAAAATATTAATCAGAACATTTTGACTTATGGATCATTTAGAAGTAGCTTATTATTTAATTGAATTTTATAGCTGTCAGTCTATGAATATATTACCTCATTTGTATAATAAGATAGGTTCTAGGTCCTCTATCTAAAAATAGCAGTTGTGTTACCAAAACAGTCACTCAATTATTACAGAATCGTTAAAGATTATGAACCCTTAGACTAAGGGATAGAAAAGGCTCCTCAATAAAGGACTCTGCAAGGAATCATAAAATTGTTCACTCTGAATGTTTAATTGGCATGTGCAAGTTTTGGCAAAATTAAATAAAAACAAAACAAGAAGGCCATTACATGTTAGAAAACCACATACACAAATTATTCAAAGATTGCCATATACATATATATATATATATGTGTATATATATATGAAATAGTTTTGTCTCTAAAATATAAACAAGGGTATCAGGTGATTAAAAGTTTATCATCTTGTGAGTCACCCACTGAACACGGAAAAAAACTCAGATTGCGTTTTTTTTTTTTTCTCAATTTCTTTAGTACATAATTGTGTCTCTGAAGCTTAGATGAGTATTGGCATAGAAAGAGGGAAATTCAGACCTCATAGCTCCTTTTACCCACCAGGAAAATCACCTGAAGTTTATTTTGATAGCAATAATAACCTGAAAACTAAGTTCCACTAGCAAAAACTTATTCAGTACATGATCATTTTATTTATTTTGGTTCTATGCAATGGAAATTATTATAAAGGTAATCAGATGTTAATTTAGTTACAGGTGAAGTTACATCTAACAACTGATGGGAGCAGATGCAGCCAAGCACTAGATAGATCCAAGTGAACCATGTAGAAGTTGAGAAGGAAAAATTGTAAACACCAGTGGGGTTCAGGACACTACTAGAATATGGATGACCTGCATAGTAAACTAACCAGGGCCCATAGCGGCTCAGTAACACTAAAGTTACAAACAGTCTTTATGGGTCTGACATAGATCCTCTGCATGTAACCGATAGTTATGCAGATTGGTGTTTTTGTGGGATTGCAAACAGTGGAATTTGGTGTAGGGAGTTGTTATGAGCAGTTTATCCATCAGTCTCATCCCACAGCCACATCAGTCCCATATAAAACACACAGATACTGTATTAGATATAAAGCTATTGGCCTATTACTAGTGTTTCTTATTGGCCACCTCTGTTTTAAATATTAACACATTTCTATCAATATAAGTGTGTCCACATGGTCTTATCTTACCTGAGAGAGGGTCCGAACCTTCTCAAGTCCCTACATCTAAATTCCTTTCCTATATCTCCCCGAATCCTCCTTGTCTCCCAGTTCCTCCTATCTTGTTTTCCTATTGGTCAACAGTTCTATGTTCATTATCCAAATACGAGAAATATATTTACATAATGCCATCTCCCATCAGGGAGTGGCTCTGATTATTTTAGCTATACTTGGGAAAATTTTCCTTCTACAGCGTTGACATGTCCAGCTAGTATAAGTTAATTTTCTATGTCATGCCAAGTTTGGTTTAAATCCCTTGGAAGCCTGCTTTTAGTATTGTAGGGAAATAGAGGAGGAAACTGGGGGGGTGTTGGGAGGAGAAGAGAGAGAAGAAATGGAGGTCAACATTTGAGGGAATAAAAATAATTTTTAAAAATGATTAACAGGATCTTTGTTTTCAAAAGAAAGACAAAAAATGAAGCCGAGTTTTATATATATATATATATATATAGTCATACATATACACACACACATTCTAAAATTTAAGAGTATAGCTAATCAAGACAGAAGTCATACTCTGGAGTTCAGAGAAGGAAAATATTCCATGATCTAGCAAGACTAGAAGCTTTTAGTTTGATACTGACTGGAAATATTCATTGAACTAAAATGTTTGGGCTAGAGACATTTCTGGATTTCTAAAATCATGTGTGCTCTGATATCAAGTATAGTAATATATAATGTAAACGTGGAGGTTACAGAACACAATTAGCATCTGGTGCAAATGCAGATTCTTAATTAGTAGATTCTTAGGATACATACATACACATATAGATGACTACAGTTTACCATCCTTTGTGTTTTTTAAAAAATACATAACTCTGAATGTAGGAAAGCAGATATAGACCAGGAATATTGGTGGAGAAAATTATTATATAAATGAAGGATATTTATGAAAAAAATTATTTATTACTGCTCATAAATGAAGCAGTCTTCAAAGCTCTAAATTTTATTTTTATAATATTGAACATAAGGGGTCCTTTTTCAGAAGTTTGTATTTTTTATCACATATATTGCAGTAGGACTCTAAGGACATCAAATATCGAGTAACTCTGGTTGTAGCTAAGCAGACATTACAATCAAACAAGAACACATCTTGTTCTTGTTTTCTCACAGGACAGTGAGAAAAATATAAGCTATAACTGCAAAATATTTTGATGAAGAAACCTTGTTTGCAAAGACTTTTCTTCATTTCAATTAATTGAGAATTTAAAAAATATGTGAATGAAAGCTCTCCAAAGAAGCTGTGTCTGCACAGACTGGTTGATTAGAATTTTAGTACTTTGGAAATATTGAAATGTTACAAGTTAAAAGCCTCATTACCTTATATTGTATAAGTTCAATCCTCCTAGAACAACCATGCCTTATCCACCACTGAGTGAGAACTAACTTTATGTGACTGAAAGATAAAAACCTTTTTAGACTCTATTAATTTAGCAGAACACTAGATTCTATCAACTCAGATAATATCTTGAGCCTATAGAAAAGCTTTCCTCACCTTTCTGTCTCTACCAATCTCATGTATCTACCAATGTACTTTCAATTTATGAATTTGTTCTCTGGAAAACCATAAAAACACCATGGAACTGTTTCACCATTGGAAGATGGAACTTGGGCTAACGTAAATATGTTTTCACTGGCCATTGTCCATCAAAATGATTCCAGAATAAATTATTTCATCTTTTGAGATTAGAGCTGTTGCTTTTGCAATGAAACATAAAATATATTTTGACCATGTTTGCCCATCACCAAGCTATTTATAGATCAATTCCACTCATTACCCACCCAACATTGTGTCCTCTATATTTTTTTTCTTTTTAACTCAGAAAGTATATGTGCTGTCAATATATTTTTGAAGTTTGGCCTTTCAATGATGCATGATTAACCTGCTTTTTACATTCTGATTTAAGTTGCATGTAAAAAAGTACTTGCTATTGCTATTTTTTTTTTGGTTTCATTTTATTTTCCTCTTTAACTTAAATTATCTCTTTGGGTTTAGGATTTTTCTTTTACTTTTCTTTTCTTTTCCTTTCTTTTTTGTATTGATAACAACATTAAAGATTCTAAACACAATACACAAAAAATGTGTTGATGTCATATTAGGAAAGTGAAAGAGGGGAGAGGAGAACATGAGGGACCAGGAAGACTGAGTAAAGGGACAAATAGATGAGACCAAGAAAAGAGATACCATAATAGAAGAAGCCATTATAGGATTGAAGAGAAAGCTGACAGTAGAGAAATGTCCAGAGACCTACAAGGATGATCCCAAATAACAATATGAGCAATAGTATAGAGTCTACCTTAAATGCCCTTCCCTGATAATGAGATTTACAACTAACGTATATGCCATCCTAGAGCTGATGGAACAGATGGACACCCACAGCTAAATACTGAGCTGAACTACTGGAATACATTTGCAGAGAGGGAGTAGTCCTGAGCAAAGGGGTAAAGATCAGGCTACAAAAATCCACATAGACAGCTGACATGAACAAGGGGAATCTCATGGAACCCCAGACTGATAGCTGGGAAACCAGCATTGGACCAAACCAGACATCCTAAACATGGGTCTCAATTAGAAGACCTGGACAATCTATGGGACCTCTGACAGTGGAACCAGGGTGTATCACTTATGCATGAAAAGTTTTGGGAGCACATTCCCATGGAGGCATACTCCCTTAACCTAGAAATAGGACACATTTTGATGATCCATCCTGGAAGGCCTCACCCTCCATGTAGAGTGGGTGGGGAATGGGAGGGGAGGATTTCTGAGAATGGGAGGATGTGAGGGAGGGGGACCTGGGATTGATATGTAAAATAAGAAAATAATAATAGTAATCCAAAGAAGAAGGGAAAAATAAAACTGAAAGAGACTTCTTGTTGTTTTATACCAAGTGAGTACCCAAATTTGAATCATCTGTCTTGCATCTACCTGTAGTTTGTGATCTATAGCCTCTGTTATTCTTGGTATTATGTGTGTCTTATTTGTCTATGTTTTCTAGCTGTTTTGCAAGTCCCTGAAAGGGTTCTGCTTTGTCTTTATTGAACTGTACAAAAAAAAAAAAAAAAAAAAAAAAAAAAAAACCCGATATGGAAAAGCAGTGACAGACTATGTTCTGCAAAAATATTTATAAGAGATTTATAAGGGAAAGTGTTTCTTTATTGATCACAACCAGCTCAAAATGCATACAGATCTGATCAACCTACATCTATATGTTGCATTTAATACTTACTAGATTGCTTTTGTTTGTTTGTTTGTTTAAGGCTTCTTTCAACCTATTGCCTGTTCAAAAAGTGTTCTGCTAATTATTTTGGTGTTTAATCTATGAGAAGATGGTTAAAAATATAACCTTTTTAAAAATAACATTATAGTACTTACCTATGAAACAAATATTGGCCATGAATGAGTTTATTATTTGAAAATATATGTAAAATATTTTTATGTGGAAAATAGCAGACAATTCTAATCTTCTACATATGCGTTACACAGAAAGCAATGCTATGAAGAGAAATGGAAATATGGCAAAATATTAAACTTAGTAATTGCCAGTAGAGAAATTTTTGAAAATACTGATAAAATTCTGGAATCCTTTGTAACACTTTGATGTGGTTTATTAATATAAATTAGGGATTTTCAAAAGTCATCAATTATAAGTCATATAATACACTTAGAACTACAGCAAATTTAAAACAATTCTTATAAATAATTCTTAGCCAAGTGAGAAAACTGATAAAAAATAATTACCTATGTTGAGTAGAGTGATACTAATGTATAAGACGTCATTTATAAATTCCCTTAACATTTACTTATTCAAGATTAACACCTAAACTCCTTTTTCTTAAATAGGATTTTCCTTTCATCATATGTTTACATTTATTTAGCTGTGAAAAATATCTCTTCCCATAAAAAGCTTCCTATTTATCCATCATGGTATGCTACTAATTCCCTTTCCAGCAACCATGCTACTCAAATGACTGTGACTGAATATGGAACTTAATTAACTCATCAGGAAAAAGATAGTAATTTTCATTTTTTCAAATAGACAAAAAAATTGGTTATCTCCCATGTGCACTCATATATTTATGTGTTCCTTTATGCAATGTTGGCAAATTATGCAAACTAACTCTCTAGAATTTAAAGTGAATGCTATAAATAAAGCAAAATATTTATTATTTCACATAGGTGTGCATTCTTTCAGTATTTAACACCAAGAACATTATTAAGTTTGTGTCACTGGCTATTTACTCAAAGACATAGTAGTTATTTCTAAGAAAGCTCTAATCCAGTGAAAAATTAAGTAGGTAGGGTATATTCTATATATGTTACAAGGCAGACTATAAGCCCATCCTAAATGCTAAGAAATAACTCAAACATTATGCCAGTGTTTGTTTTTAAATTGGCATTAAATGTGATTTTTTTGTACACTGATACAAGTGTCCATGATACTGTAAGATAATCTGCATGCTATTATAGAATCATAATCACCAGTATCACCCAGCTACAAACAAAGCAACTTTGTCTTAATTAGAAGTTAGACTGTTGTGAAGAATCACTAAGACCATGGATACTCTTAAAAGGAAAACATTTAATTAGGGTTGGCTTATTATTTCAGACATGAGTATATGGTTTCCATGCCTATTCAAACTACCACATTTCACACCCTGGGCACCATAGGCTTTAGACATACCATAATGCAGAGATGCATTCAGTTCCTCTTCAAAAGTCCTCACAGTTTGTAATAGGATCACACTTCTCTAAAAGTTCAAAGTCTCTTCTGATATTCATAGTCTTTTAACTGTAATTTCATGCAAAATCCAAATGTAAAAGCAGATTAAATATTTCCAACATACATGATATACATTGCTGTTTCAAAATGGAAAAAAGGTAGGATCATGAGAAAATACTGAAGCAAAGCACAGTGTAAAACTATCTGGGCAAACTCCTAATTCTGCAACTCTATGTATGATGTTAAAATCTTCTTCAGAACATCAACTCCTTTCAGATTTGTTGACTGAAACACACTTCTTTCTCATGGGCTGGTTCCACACCCTGTTAGCAGCTCTCTTTAGCAAGTATCATACAGCTCTGGCATCTCCAACATATTGGAGTCTCTAAGATAATCCATGCTTTTTGTATTACTTCAAACAATGATTTCTCTAGGTTTCCATGTGGAGGATTCACCTTGCCTCAGCAGCTTTCATTAGCTTAACAATGGATATCAGTAATTTTGATCAAACTAGGAACCTCAGTCGTAGCTCCTATATCTCTGAGTGTCTGTCTCTCTATTTGCTATCTCCATCTCTGTCTCTCTCTACTTGTGGTTTATGAGCAGCTATGAGCTCTCAGCAACTGCTCAAAAGCCATTCTGTCTGCTTGCTACTACACTCCCTGCCCTAATTGTCACAGAATAGACATTTATAACTGTAAATAAGTCCTCAATTAAATTATTTATTTTATGAGTTACTTGGACATGGTTTCTCTTTATAGCAATCAAACAGTAACTAAGACACTCTGCTATTCTCAAATTACTATAAAGTATAATTACCCAAAGAAAAATAACTCAATACCTAACTCTAGTGTGTCTTAGACTTATCTGGATATATCAAATGAAGGTTTATTAAGCCAGATGCTAGACTTTAACCTGAAGCCTACAGTGTATTTACCTCTGCATTAACCACATTTCAATCAGTACTTCATATAGCAAACTCCAACTTGTTAAGTTTCATCTTACTTATTCCATGGAAATTTGAAATAAATTGTCCTTAAGAAAGTTCTCATCTTTTTACTTCATAGCTTTGTATCATTTATTTTCTAGTCTACAAATACTCAAATAGCACATATTCTCTTACAGAAATCACATAATCTGTGTCAGTATAGTTGGCTGACACTCACGTAATTAGCAAACCACAGTTGCTATACAATATCAGAACATTTCAAAATTAACATTTATGTAGGATGAACAAAATAAAAAGTTTCCTCTGCTAAGTATATGTTCTAATCTCAACAAATGTTGTTCAGTGCCCAGTACTCAGTTCTTACACATTTTATCAATGAAGAAATGTGATATCACTGAATCCCCCAAGGAAAATTTTAATTTTCTTGGAACACAGAGTGGGCTTCACAAAGTAGAATAAAAGTTTTAATGCTATTGCTATTTCTTCACTACCCACATTACTGTGGAAAATTACTTGCAAATATCATACAGAAAGGTCATTCAACTTTTTAGAAGACGCTTGTTAGAAAATTTTTGTTTATCTCATCTATATGGATTCCTCAATCTTAAATCATTTTGTGTCTGCAATGAATTTTAGTAAAAGGGATATCTCTATAGGTGAAATAAAAATATCAGAAAATCCATTGAGATATTAAGGACTTTTGCTTGTTTTCTTTGTTTTGATAATTGGAGCAGAATGAAAATTGTTTACAACTAATTCAGCTAATTTAAATTATTATTTTATAAACACCAAAAATCAAAATGTGCCTTTAGAAAAGTAAACCTGTCCACATATAATGAATGTTTAGTTAAAACTATTCATCTTTTCTCCACTCCAAATATTTTGTATGTTCCTCAAATCCAATGTTCATGGCACTGTCTGACACACTTATTGTGTTTCAGTCAATGTCATTGAAACTTAATTCTCAATCAAGATACAGTAGACATTTTGAGTTCTTATGATAGTATCCCTCTGTATATTTCTTGTGTTTTTGAACTCTAAAATAAAATGGATCAAATGAATAACAGCATTGTCTACTGAAATGTAAGACTAGTTCTAGATGCATTAGGAATTATGATTCTTTATGAACTTAATAACAAGCACAAAGGTATATTCATAGATAATACACTGAACAACTTTTTATGGTAAATATCAGCAGATTACTTCAATAAAATACCCATTCTTTTACTTCTTTCACTATGTTATATGATTTGTTATGCTAATTTGTTCCGCTTTATGTAGAGGTTTGTGTGTGTACACAGTTTGCTTGTGAGAAAGTATACATGTATCCCCATAATCATGCCTGTTTTTTTTCCTTGACCTTGTGATAGTTCTCTTCATTACCCTTATTTGTTGCCATATTACTTATAATGTGTGAAATAGTACTCTGATCACAGATGTAATAGCAAAAAATAGTATACACTAATTATGCATTGGTATTGTCAGTAATTTTTAGCTAAATCCTCAAAATTGTGGTTTCAAAGATTGGTAAACTTCAAAACAAAGCAGGGAGACTTGAAATTTAAGTAATAGGTAACAACTTTAATTTGAAATTGTTAATCAATGAGGGAATTAATGACTATTTATATAAATGGAGAAGATTTATCTTCATGCTATGAATGAAAATGGTAAAAGTACACAGTGCATAACATAGACTAAAGATAAATTTTCAAACCCACCAATGATCTAATTATAAAGAAAAAAAATATTTCTGGAGCAAAACACTAGATAGTATATATATTGCATCAGAATTGTATCTACTTACCTTTGTTGCATTCAAATACCTGTAAAGAAATAGAATTAATTTTCAAAATATACATGGTAGCTCATTGAACACAGAGGCAGCTTGCGGCGTTTGTGGGCTTTCGTCACCAGCAAAGCAGGGCCCACCAGTAAGCAACCATGTCTAAGGGACCTGCACTTGGTATTGATCTTGGCACCACCTACTCCTGCATGGGTGTCTTCCAGCCCAGAAAGGTGGAGATAATTGCAAATGAGCAGGGTAACTGAACCACGCCAAGCTATGTTACTATAACTGACACAGAATGATTAATTGGGTATGCTGCAAATAATCAGATTGCAATGATCCCCACAAACACAGTTTTTGATGCCAAACATCTGATCGGACGTAGGTTTGACGATGCTGTTGTTCAGTCTGATATGAAGCACTGGCCCTTCATGTTGGTGAATGATGCAGCCAGGCCCAAGGTCCAAGTAGAGTACAAGGGAGAGGCAAAAATTTCTACCCAGAGGAGGTGTCCTCTATGGTTTGACTAAAAGGAAGGAAACTGCATAAGCCTATCTCGGCAAGACTATTACTAATGCTGTGTTCACAGTGCCAGCCTACTTCAACGATTCTCAGCGACAGGAAACAAAAGATGAAGGAACCATTGCTGGCCTCAATGTGCTTCGAATTATCAATGAAACAATTGCTGTTGCTATTGCTTATGTGCTAGATAAGAAAGTTGGCACTGAAAGGAATGACTTGCGAGGTGGTACTTTTGATGTGTCAATCCTAACTATTGAGGATGGAATTTTTGAAGTCAAATCAACAGCTGGAGACACCCACTTGGATGGAGAAGACTTTGATAACAGAATGGTCAACCATTTCATTGATGAGTTTAAGAGAAAGCACAAGAAGAAAATCGGTGAGAACAAGAAAGCTGTCAGGCCTCTGCATACTGCCTGTGAACCAGCGCACCCTCTCCTCCAGCACTTAGGCCAGTATTGAGATTGATTCTCTCTATGAGGGAATAGATTTCTATACCTCCATTACCCTTGCTTGATTTGAAGAATTAAATGCTGACCTGTTCAGAGGCACCCTGGTCCCTGTAGAAAAGGCCCTTTGAGATGCTAAGCTAGACAAGTCACAGATCCATGACTTTGTTCTGGTTGGTAGTTCTACCAGAATCCCCAAGATTCAGAAACTCCTGCAAGACTTTTTCAATGGAAAAGATCTGAATAAGAGCATTAACCCCGATGAAGCTGTCACTTATGGTGCAGCTGTCCAGGCAGATTTGCTGATTTTGGATGTCACTCCTCTTTCCCTCGGTATTGAAACTGCTGGTGGAGTCATGACTGTCCTCATCAAGCATAATACCACCATCCTTATCAAGCAGAAACAGACTTTCACTACCTATTCTGACAATCGGCCCAGTGTTCTCATTCAGGTCTATGAAGATGAAAGTGACAGGACCAAGGATAACAACCTGCTTGGGAAGTTTGAACTTACAGGCATCCCTCATGGAGTTCCTCAGATTGAAATCACTTTTTACATTGATGCCAATGGCATCCTCAATGTTTCTGCTGTAGAAAAGAGCACAGACAAGGAGAACAAGATCACCATCACCAATGACAAGGGCTGCTTGAGCAAGGAGGGTATTGAATGCATGGTCTATGAAGCTGAGAGGTACAAAGCTGAAGATAAGAAGCAGAGAGATAAGGTTTTTGCCAAGAATTCACTGGAGTCCTATGCTTTCAACATGATACCAACAGTTGAAGATGAGAAACTTCAAGGAAAGATCAATGATGAGGACAAACAGAAGATTCTAGGCAATTGTAATGTAATCGTCAGTTGGCAAGATAAGAATCAGACTGCAGCAAAGGAAGAATTTGAACACTAGCAGAAAGAACTGGAGAAAGTGTGTAACCACATCATTAACCAAGCTGTACCAGAGTGCTGGTGGCATGCCTGGGGGCTTCCCTGGTGGTGGAGCTACTCCATCTGGTGCACTGTATCATAAATAGAAAATGTAATGTCTAATAAGGTAGAAAATGTAATGTCTAATAATACTATTTAAATTGACACCATATATACATATACATATACATATACATATACATATACATATACATATACACATACATTCATATATATATATATATATATATATATATATATATATATTTCACAGAAACTGGATAGATGGTTAGTGGTTAAGAGAGGAGAGGGAGGGGATAAACATTACATTGAAAAAGTATTATAAATGTTAGCAAGGTCCTTTTGTGCACCAGGGATACATCCTGGCTCCACTGTCTGAGGTCCCTTAGACTGCTCAGTCCTTCTGGCTGAGACCCATATTCAGGGGTGCCTGAGTCAGTCCCATGCTGGCTTCCCAGCTATCAGTCTGTTGGCCCGTTAGCTCTTCCTTGTTCAGCTAAGCTGTCTCTATGTGTTTCTGTCGCCTGGTCTTGTCCTCTCCTTCTGCCTCTGGGTTCTAGTTTGACTCAGTGTTTATGTATGGATGTTTTTGCTCCTGTTTACAACAGGCATTAGATGAGGGCTCCTTGGATAAATTAGTTGTTGATTTCACTATCCGGGAAGGGCATTTATGGTCACCTTCCCAGGGAAGCTCAAATTGTTAGTTGGCGGCAGTCTTATAGTTTTCTAGACGTTTCTTTGTGTTCAATTTTATCTTCAAACCAATATTGACTCCCTCTTTCATGTTTTCTCTCTCTCTCTCTCTCTCTCCCTCTCTCTCTCTCTCTCTCTCTCTCTCTCTCTCTCTCACATCTTCTATTCCTAACTGCATCCCCCATGGAGGGATAACTGCCTTAATCTAGAGACAGGAGAGAAGCCCTAGTCCCTACTTCACATGACCTGTCAGATCTACATCACCCCAACTGGATGGCATTCCCCTACATATGGAATTGGGGTGTGGGGACTGGAGGGGAGAGTGGTTAGGGTGCATGTGAGGGGGCAGAGAGGGTTAAAAGGAGGGAGGGAGAGAGGAAAGGAGGGAGGGAGGAAGAGGGCACTGGGATCGACATATAAAACAGTAAATTAAATAAAAAAATGTTTTGACTCCAAAATTTAAGTTGAAGGACAAGTTACTGGGGAAAAGGATTTCAAGTTATGTTTCCATAGAAAATGAAAAGCTGTGGATTCCTGCCAGACTAACGTGGTTTGTTCAAGCCAGACTGCCTGAAATAGAGTACCAGGTGATCCTACAATCAAAACAGCTGGACAAAGCCGCCTTACAGCCAGGATTTCTGCATCTTGTTAAAATCCCACATGACAGCACCCCTTAACAGCAGGAAGTAGTTTGGAAAGAATGACACCCAAATTCCTAAATATTGTCTATAAATGTTTGTTTTCATTCAAATGGACTAGGTTATATAAAAATAAAAAAATAAATAAATAAAACAAAAAATATTATAAATGGTATCTACAATTATATACTATTTTAAATTTAACAGAATGACACAAATACAAAATTTTGATATTATAACTTTTTAAGGACTATTTGAAAGAAACATCCATATGTTCTTTTAACTTGACTGTGTAATGGAACAAACTTAATGGTGGTACCTTGTTAACCATTGCTTTTTCTGTGGGCCTGGTCCCACAGCAACACCAGCCCCAAATAACAGAGACACTGTATTAGACATAATTCTGTTAGCCTGTTACTAGTATTTCTTATTGGCTAGCTCTGTCTTAAATATTAACGTACTTCTATTCATCTAAGTATTTCCACATGGTCTCATCTTACTGGAGAGAGGTCACAGCATTCTTCTCTCTGTGTCCTCCATCGTGAATCTTGTCCCTACTATTTCAGGAATTCTCCTTGTCTCCTAATCCCACTTATCTTGCTTTCCTATTGGACAACAGTGCTTTATTCATTAATCAATATGAGAAATGTATTTACAGAATGACATCTCCCATCATCTCCTCTTTTCTGCCTAAAATAAAAAGAAGGGTTTTAACTTTAGAATAGTAAAATATATCATACAAGTTATCAAATAAGAATCACAGTTAACAATGTTTAGTCCATTAACATTTAGTAAGATTTAAAGAAAATATTCTATCATCTATCCAATCTTTGTTAGTATAAAATCTTACATGACACATATCTTTAATCTTAACTAAGGAACACTATAACCTTAGCTGTCTGTCTTCAACTCCATCAAAGACCACAGAAGGATAATATATAAACACTAGAAATGACAGAGACAACTCACTGCCTGGCCAGTCACCCAAAGTTCTGTAATATCCCATCTTCAGCCTATAGGCCATAGTGTGTCTGGCAGACTCCTCAGCAAAGCATGAAATTTTAAACTGTCCATCTGTGTTAGCAGTTTGTCAGTCACTTTTCTCTGTGTTCTGAAGAATGTCTGGAAGACTCTTTCATGAAGCAGAAACCCTGTAGCAATGCCCATCTTGTATCAGCAGTCACTTTTCTATGGTTTGTGCATGTCCAGTTTATATGAAGGCACACAGTGCAGACTAGACCTGTATCTTGCCCAAATGGCTGGTCTTGCCAATTAGGAGGCAAACTCCAGACAAGGTTTCTCTTTGTAACTATTATCTGTCCTGGGATTAACTCTATATACCAAGTTTACTTTGAAATCACAGAGATTTGCTTGCCTGTCTGCCAAGTGCTGGAATTAAAGGTGTGTGCCACGATTCACGGCTACTCTCTTTCTTTTTAAAATTTTTAACCACTGTATGCTGTTACTTTTTCTTTCCAAAGCCTACATTTATTTTAAAATACACTCTAAACCTTTATGGGTTTTTATTAATCTGAATCTGTTTTTATTGTAAAACTTTATCTTCTTCTGGCTACAAGTCTTTTATCTGGTAAATAACATTGCTGAAATGAAAGTCATAGCTGTATTAGCCATGGTCTATCCAATATGGTGGCAGGTACATTTTACCACCAGAACTGAGATCTGTGCTCACTGCCTTGGTCTACAATGCCATCTAGTAGCATGCTGCCGACTTGCAGATGCGGTCACTGCCATTGCCAGCTCTAGTTCACACCATTAAGTTATTAGCAGTGCTTCTTAAAAGACATGTGGTTTTTTTGGTACTTATGCTGAGACAGGAAATCTCCCTTAAAGGAGCCACACAAGTCTCTCTTTGTCTCTAGCAAAACAGAGTCCAACAGAGAAAAATGCTGCTAACTAAGAAGCCTTGCTTGTCTCTGTTCTTTTGTTTCTAAAACCCTTTCTTAAGCTTTTATTAAGTTTTAAGTGAAATTTCTTCAGTCCACGTTGGATGCCATTTTGTTAAGAGTTGGTTTTTCTGCAGGCCTGATCCCACAGCCACACCAGCCCCAAATAACACACAGAGACGCTGTATTAGGTATAAATCTGTTAGCCTCTTACTAGCATTTATTGATTAGTCACGTCTTAAATATTAACCCATTTCTATTCATCTAAATATTTCCACGTGGTCTCAAGTTACCAGAGAGAAGCACAGGCAGTACCTTATTTCACAATATAAAAATCCAAATGATTTTCCTAATGGTAGTTCAAACTTTTATATTTTAGTAAAGAAAAACAGAGTGTTATGTGCTGGATTTAAACACTTGTATCAACTGATATGTTATTCTTAAAATAAATAGTCATCTATGTCTATGTAACTATTCGTTTTATCTTTTTATCTGTAGGAGAACCCTCACCTTCCTGTTTTTTATCTTCTTTTAACTAAATATTATCCAAAATTTATTGTTTTTAGTGAAGGGATATCTTTGAGTGGTGGCAAATGGCTTTAATTTCATTAGTCATGAGGTAGAACCAGGAAGAATTTTGGGAGTCCAAAATCTACCCGGTATACATAGTGAATTTCAGAATAGTCAGAGACGTTAAATGAACTCCTGTCTAAAAAAAAAAAATACATAGAACATAACAGAGATATCTTCCTAAGTAACAGTGAAAAAATTCTACTGTCTTTAATGTTCCTTGTACTATTATTCTTTGTTTATTAGCATCCATAATGTCATATAATTTATTAAAGTTAATTTAATAACTATCTAATTGGAATTCAGAGCCACCAAAGTTTGTTGAGATTTAGTGTTGCACTATGACCACAATCAGAGACCACATAGTTACAACATGTGGCTCTCATCCATATTAAGGCAGCAACAATATAAGAATGAAACATCCAAGAACTACCTCAAATGTCTCAACTCCAGATTCCAGAACCCAGCGTAAAAGTGAAAATGAGAACAACCAATACAGTATACATTTTCAAGGTTCTAACCAACTTTTGTAATAGGCACTTCAGATAGCAGTTTACCTAAAACAAGAAATAATTAGTACAACATGAGGACTTTAATAGAAAATATGAATGCACTATTCCAAAAAGAGTATTTAAACATCTTAATGAAGACCATGAAAACACAAATAGCTGAATAAAATATCGAAAGCAACTCAAAGCATAAAAGTGGATTATCAAGAAAAATATTTATTTCTTTAAAAAAGCCGAAATAAAGAAAAATTGAAATTAAAATCTCAGGAAGACAAACAGAATGTTCACAGGTAAACCTTAAAAAATCAACTAAAAGAAAAGGAACAGATAATTCTATGTCTTGAAGTTAAGGTAGAAGTGGACTGCTCAGTCAAAGAAAATTTCCAGTTACAAAACATAAGGAAACCTTGAAAAGAGAAAGTATAAATAATTAGAATAGTAGAAGGGTAGTAAATCCATATCATAGACAAAGGAATTTTTCTTAACAAAGTAATATAAAATATACCCAACCTAAAAAAAGGAATGCCTCTAAAAAAGGAAGCATATTGAACACCAATTTGACATGTATAGAAAATAAACTCCTGACATACAATAATCAAAGCACTAAATGTACAAAACAAATAAATAAAAGACACAAGTGAAAAATATCAAGTCAAATCTAAATCCTTAGAAATTAGAATAACTGCTCACTTTTCTTCTTTTGTTCTCCCTTTTTTATTTAAATTCAAAACAAGGTTGTTTTACATGTCAACCTCAGTACCCTCACCCTCCCATCATCCCCTATCACCTGACCACACCTAAGTCCATCCCAGTTCTGGTCACCAGGGAAGGTAATGCTTTCCATGGGGATTCTTCAAAGTCTGTCACATCATTTGGGGCATAGCCTAGGCCCTCCCCATTTGTCTAGGGTGGGAAAGTATCTGTCTATGTGGAATGGGCTCCCAAAGTTCATTTGTGTACTATGGATAAATACTGATCCATTAGTAGAGGCCCCATAGACTTCCCAGTCCTCCTAACAAACACCCACATTCAGGGGGTCTGGGTGAGTCCTATGCTGGTATCCCAGGTGTCAGACTGGGGTGCATGAGCTCCTCCTTGTTCGGGTCAGCTGATTCTGTCGGTTTCCCCAGCCTTGTCTTGTTCCCTTTGCTCATGACTCCTCCCTCTCTGTAACTGGATACCAGGAGTTCTGATAGTGTTTTCCTGTTGGTATTTGCTTCTGTTTCCATTAGCTACAAGATGAAGGCTCTAGGATAGTATACAAGGTGGTTGTCAATCTCATTATGGTGGAAGGTCATTAAAGGTAGCCTCTTCACTATTGCTTCAGTTCATACTTGTAGATTTCTTGGCATTTTCCTAATGCCAGATTTCCCCTTAAATCCATAATAGCTCCTTCTATCAATGGTATCTCTTTCCTTGTTCTCTCTCTTTCCTGGTCTCAGACTTACTGTACCTTCATGCCCACTTCTCTTCTCAGTTCTCCTTTTCTCTTTTACCTTTCTCTGCCATCCTCCTCCATGCTCAAAATTTGTTCATTATATCTTGTCCCTTTCACCTTCTCTGGGGAACAATGTATGTTTCTCTTAGGATTCTCACTGTTTCCTAGCTATTCTGGCAGTGTGAATTGTAGGCTGGAAATCCTTTGCTCTATGTCTAAAATCCATTATGAATTTGTATTTTTGTGACTATGTTATCTCACTCAGGATGGTTTCTTCTAGTTCTATCTATTTTCCTGTGAATTTCAGAATCTCATTGTCTATTTTGGCTGAGTAGAACTTCATTATGTAAATGTACCACATTTTCCACATTCATTCCTCTAGGTTGCTTCCAGGTTCTGGCTATTACAAATAATATTGCTATGGACATAGCTGAATAAATATCCTTGTTGTTGAATGTGCATCTTTTATATACTCCTCAATTTTCAATGGAACCCTGAACAATAGAATGATGTAGAACCCTGTCTACTAGCTCTAAAAGAGCACTCAGACCAGCCCATGCTAACACACTCAGCAAAACTATCCATAGCATTAAAAAGAGAAAGAAAATTTTTTACAATTAAAAATAAATTTAAACAACTTCTGTTCACAAATCTAGTTCTACAGACGGTATTAGGAGGAAAACATTGTTCTAAACAGAAATTTATGTATACCACATAGGCAGAATAAGAAATAAAAAATCACAGTACAATTGATCAGAAGAGTAGAACAGAAGCATACCACAACACTACTTATTAATACCTCTCAATACTAATGGCTTCAATTTCTCAATTAAAAAATATATAAACTAAAACACCAGGCAAGCTGGCATATTCCTTAAATCCCAGAACTCAGCAAGCAAAGGCCAGAAGATTTATGTAATATTGACGATGGATATATATATATATATATATATATATATACCCATATGTATATATATATGTATGTATATATATATGTATGTATATGTATATACATATGTATATGTATATGTATATATACATGTATATATACATATATATATATATATATATATATATATATATATATAGTGTGTGTGTGTGTGTGCATTACAATAGCCAAGCCTACATTGAAAGACCTGCCTGTAAAAAAATAGAGAAAGGAAGGAAGGAAGAATTACAGAAATAAAAACAGACAGATAAGTTAACTGAATGGATTAAAAACACAGTCCTTCTTTCAGTTTCATTCAAGAAATATACCTCAGTACCAAGGATACATATTCCCTTAGGTGAAAATGATGCAAAAGACTCTTTAAAGAAATTGAATCCAGGAATAAAGAAGGTTTTATTTTAATGTCTGACAAAATAGAGTTTAAAACCAAACTACTCAAAAGAATTAAGGAAGTATAATACATACTCATCAAAGTAAAAACCAACCAAGTTTATATTGTAAACCTCAACATTTATGCATGTAAAACAAAGACATATATTTTCATAAAAGTATCATTACCATATATGAAGAATCACATACTGATCCTCACAGAGAGATAGTGGATTTCTTTTCATTGCTTAACTCTCATCAATAGTCTGGTCTTCCGACCAGGAGTTCTGAAAGAAACACTAGAGCTAGATATATAGCATCCTAAATCATATGGACCTAACAGGCATCTACAGTTCCAAGTACTGAAGAATACACTTTTTTTCTCCACAGACTATGTAATTCTCTCCAAACTTGTCCACCCATGAGATCACACATCAAGTGTAAAAATATATGGGAAATTGAAATAACACACTGTGTCTTGTCTGGCAACTATATAAACCTGAATATCAACAATAGAAATGGTACAAACTACACAAACTCAAGAAGCTGAACAAATCAATTCTGAAAGAATATTAGGCCAAGACAGATATTAAGAAGGAAACTTAATAATTTTTATAATTAAATGAAAATAAAAACACAACATATTCAAAACCATACGACATAATGAAGGCAGTCTAAGAGGAAAGTTCATAGCACCAAGAGTTTCCATAAATAAATACTTGAAATTATATCATTTTAATAACTTAATGACACAATTCAAATCTCAAGAAAAACAGGAAGAAATAATACCCAAAATGAGTATATCAGAATAAATAATCTCAGTGCTGAAATCAATGTAATATATACAATGAAGCAAAAACAACACAAAGAATTAATGACATGAAGACTTAGTTATTTGAGAAAAATCAACAAATTGGCAAACCCATAGGAAAACTATCCAAAATACAGAAAAATGGAGTCAAAATCAATAAAATTAGAGGTAAAAAATAAGAATTTAAAACAAACATAAATGAAATTCAGGGAACCATAAGGAACAAAATTTAAAAGATCTGTATTATACCAAAATGCAAAACTTAAAATAAATGAAAAAAAAATTAAGATTTTCATATGAAATGTTATGAATTAACATAAAATAAGTAACTTAAACTGACCCATGACCTCTAGTGAAAAAGAAGTAGTAACTCAAAACCTCTCAAGCACCAAAAGATGACCTGGGCAAATGGCTTCAGTATATCATTCTACTAAAACTTCAAAGAATTAAACAAATATTCTTAATTCTTTTAAAACATAATAATTGTCCTGAGAATCTTATGTCAACTTGAAAAAAAATCAGTATCTGTGAGGATGTTACTTCACTTAAAAAAAATTTACCTGTTAAATTGGCCTTGGCCAAGGTTGTGGTGCACTTTATTTACTGATGACTGAATTGAGAGAACCCAGTTCTTTGTGTGCATTGCTATCTTGCTATGGGATAATCTTTCTGCATACTGTGAAAATATGTTTCTATCATTATTAATAAAAAGCTGATTGGCTGATAGCTAGGTAGGATTTTGGGGGCAGAGAGAATATTGGGAAGAAGAGCAAGGTCTGAGGTGTCACAAACCAGATGCCTCAAAAGGAGCAACCTGGGAAGTTAAATAGGAAGTAATTAACCTCAGAACAGCAAATAGATGATTAGAAATGGGTTAATTTAAGTTATAATACATAGCTAAATATAAGCCTAAGTTATTGGCTGAGCATTTGTACTCAATATTACATCATGTGTGGTTATTTGGGAACTGGCTGGTGGGAGAGAAACTTTAGCTTATAACTGCCTGAGTTGGTAGTCCTGTGTGTAATATGAAAGAATAGTGAACAAGCCATGAGGAACAAGCAAGTAAGCAGCATTCCTTCATGCCCTCTGCATCACTTGCTGGCTCTAGGTTTCTACATTGAATCCCTTTGATTATGGACAGTGTATGTGATAGTATATGCCACATAAGCTCTTGCCTCCTAAATTGCACGTAATAATAGTGCTTTATCAATGTAGGGTGAATAAAGAAATCTGGAGTGATATTATAATGTGAAAGATGAAGAGAAAATAAAGCAGAGCAGACAGCCATTTGATTGTTACCTCTATGAGATCCTCAGGCTGAAAAAGGCAATATCTTGTCTCAACAAAACCTCAGACTGAATTTTCTGAGCTCCTGTTTCCTCCTGCCTTATATTCCTCTCCCCCCGCAGCCATATTACTCCTGCCTTCACCTCCCTGTTGCTGGGATTAAAGTCATATGATCCCAAGTTCTGGGAACAAAGGTATAAGATATTTTCTCTTTTGTACTAATTCATTCTCATGTAGCCTGATGTTGTCTTGAACTCACAGAGATCCATTTGCCTCTGTCTCCCAAGTGCTGGTATTAAAGGTGTGCACCAACACTCTCTGGCCTCTATGGCTAAGTAGTGTATTTAACTCTGAAATATAATCATCAAGAAAGATGTTTTTGGTACATCACAAAATATCACCACAATAGAAACTCTAAGTAACACAGAAATTGGTATGAAGGAGTGATTTAACAGACCTGTTCAGATGTTTAGGAATAAGTGATTACAGCATTTGACCTTTGGACTGGAAAAGCAATTGATTGCTCAGAGATCAATGAGCTTTCTTTTGGAGCTTAAGAGATAATGTTGCCAGCAATGCAGATGATTGCATACGAGGTTTCAGAGGTTTTTTGAGAGATCTTTTAACACTTAACTGGAACCATTTTATGATCATTTTATATTAAGAAAATGTGAACAGAACCTAAAGAAGTGGCTGTACTTAATTAAAGCAGATCCAACTAAAGTAAAACTATTATTTTGGGGGAAGTCTAGTTAACTAGGGATGTAGAATTAGCTGTGATATATCAGAGGCCAGCATCAATAAGGCAGACCTTTTAGAATGTGTTTATTCAGGGTTGGCACACAGAAGCTATTGTCCGAAGGCAGCCCAAACATCATGTCATGATTTATGATGACTTATTTGTGTAAAAATCATTCTGATGGTACTGGTTTTGAAGTTGTGATGTTGTAATCTGGAGCAATTATAGTTTGGCACCATTTGGAAGGCCTGAATTCCTTGAAAAGAGAACATTAAAGGTGAAGTCACAGTCTCAAATGAAGCATAAAATCCAGAATTGAAGGATTCTAAGAGAGACCCAGGTGATACTGGATATGAAGGCATGGAGATACAGTGGGGAGCACCTAAACATTGGCATCAAGTGGAAAGTCCAGGATCCCTGATGGGAGTCCAAAAGTGGCTATTAGTAAAGGTTAAGCCCAGTTAAAGATTTGCCAACAATTTGGAGATGGCAGTAATATGAGTTTACCACCAATGACAGCAGAAGTCAAGGTTTGGAACCCAGGCTGGGCCTAAGAGAGAAACAATGTAAGCTCTGTAAAGCCACGTGGAGCATAGACGATAGTAATTTAATTTCAGTTGCCTAACACTGAGCTTTTTATACTACTGGACAATGGTTCTGAGTTCATCATAAGTTGACTGTTATTCCTTTCTGTAGTAAGAATTTTACTTACTATTTATTTTTTATTCTATAGCAGCACTAATTTCAGAGATTTGAAATTTTAAAACACACTGTAGATATTTTAGAGAATGAGTATATTAGAGTTGGATACCATAGAAAGACTTGAACTTTGAATATTTTAAAGGAACTAAACTTTTAAAGTCTGAATTTGTAAGTACTGGTTGACTTTTAAAATGTAAAAGTTTTCTAATGTCTTATTTATATTGACCTACCTTGGGGGCAACAAGAGGGGAAATGTTACAGTTTCATGTATTTATATGGTATTTATTCTGAGTATACAAATGGTCTTTGGGAGACCATTCCACATAGAGGGATACTCTCTCAGCCTAAACACATAGGGGAAGGCATAGGCACTGCTCCAAAAGATGTAACAGACTTTGAGGAACCCACAAGGAATGCCTCACCCTTCCTGGGGATCAGAACAGGGTTGAGATAGGGGGTCAATGGGGTCAGGTGAGGAGGGGAAGGAAAGAGAACTAGGATTGACATGTAAACAAGGTTGTTTCTAATTTAAATTTAAAAGTTGTATAAAAAAGAAAATACTCAGGGTGAGAATTGAATAAAATAATGTATTTATATGTCAAGTTGTCAGGGAAAACTTCACGAATAGATTTAAGTAAAATTAACACAAGCCAGAGTTATCTGGGAAAAAAGAACTTGAATTTAAAAATGCCCCCAAAGATATGTCTGTGTATTTTCATTATTGATAATTGTTATGGGAGGGCCCATATCCCTATGGGTAGTGGCATAGCCTTCTTTCCATGTTCATCACATTGATAGAAATTCTATATAACACACTGAATGAATATTTCCAATTTCTAAGTCAAAGTCCCATTGCTACAAATAGGATTTTTTGAGTCATTGGTCAAAGTGGAGCGATAGACTTCCCCAAACATAGCCAATTGTCAAGGATAGTTGTTATCCTTAAAACATGACAGTAAGGTCCTATTGCTGACACACCAGTTACTTATTACATTGAACATGGAATAAATGAGTTCATACCCAACTAAAGCTTAACTCTTAGTGAAAAACATTTATGTTTCCTGGCAGTATATTACGCATCATCTCAGGAGAAAAGCTATTAGCAATGTCAGCCATCTACAAGCCTTATGACCAACAATGGAGATGTGTCTGCAAAGAACGCTGATGTAATTATACTATAAATATTATGGAAGTAACCAAATACATTTTAATTGAATTTAAGACCTACTGTTAAAGTGGCCCTGAATCTTAAACTGGATAGATCATGGGCCTAGGGAAAAATCTAAAGGAATAAAATTATAAAAGGAACATAGTAGTAAAATGATTCTAAAAGGTATAGTGCTATACCCACAGATCAATGCACTATTCAAATCTCATCAGAGTTACGTCTTCTGCCAGTACATGGATATTAACACGGATATTAACAAGAGAGCATCAATTGGACAATATTAAAACAGTCAGAGATTTTGAAGATTTCAGTCATGATTGGGATGTTGTTCTTTTGTTCTTTGTTTGTTTGTTGTTGTTTTCTTTATTTCTTTTTTTTTTTTTTTTTTTTTTTTTTCTGTTATGAATGCCCAGCCTGAGCTTGGCTTGTTTCTGGGCAGCTTTTCTTTCATTTCCTTCTTTCTTTTTAAACTTTATTTATTTTTCTTGTTTTACATATCAATCCCACTTCCTTCTACTTCCCTCCAGTCCTCTCTTCCACCCTCCCATTCCGTTCTCCCATGCACACCACATAAAGTGTGATGCATTCCTGGAGAGGTCATCTAAATCTGTCAAGTCATTTTGAGGAAGGACTAGGTCTTCCCCTACTGCCTCTAGGTTAAGGGAGTATCCCTCCATGGGGAATGTTCTCCTAAAGTTCTTTTGTACACCAGGATACATCCTGGTTCCACTGTCAGAGTTCCCTTAGACTTCCAGGCCATCTAACTGAGACCCATGTACAGGGTTTCTGAGTCAGTCCAATGCCGGATTCCCTTCTGTGAGGGACCTTGAATGAATCTCTTAGAATCCTCCATGTATGCTAGTTTCTCTAGTGGTGTGAATTATAGGCTGGGGATCCTTTGCTCTATGTCTACAATCCATATATGAGTGAGTACATACCATGTTCCTCTTTTTGTGACTAGATTACCTCATTCAGGATGGTTTCTTCAAGTTCCATGCATTTGCAAGTGAATTTCAAGATTCCATTTTTTTTTTTTTTTTTTTTTTTTTTTTTGCCAAGTACTATTCTATTGTGTAAATGTGCCACAACTTCTTTATGCATTCTTCAGTTGAGGGGTATCTATGTTGTTTCCAGCTTATTGCTATTACAAATAATGCTGCTGCTACAAATATTGTTTAACAGATATCATTGTTGCATGGATGTGGAACATTTGGGTACATACCTAAGAGTGGAACTGCCTGGTCCTGTGGTAGACTGATTCCCATTTTCCTGAGGAACCACAATACTGATCTCCAAAATGGCTGAACAAGTTTGCACTCCCACCAGCAGTAAAGGAGTATTCCCCTTTCTCAACATCTTCTGCAGCTTATGTTATCATTGGTGATTCTAATTTTAGCCATTCTGGCAGGAGTAAGATGGTAACTCAAAGTTTTTTTTTTTAATTTGCATTTCCCTGATAGCTAAGGATGTTGAGCACATTCAAAAGTTTCTTTTAGACTTTTTGATTTCATCTATTAATAATTTTCTCTTCAGTTCTATACCCCATTTTTTAAATAGGTTAATTGATGTTTTATTGACTAGTTTCTTGACTTCTTTGTATAGTTTGGAAATCATCCCTCTGTCAGATACAGGATTGGTAAAGAAATTTTACTTTTCTGTGGACTGCAGTTTGGTCTTCTCATCTGTGTCCTTTGCCTTACAGAAGCTTCTCAGTTTGAGGAGATGCCATTTATTCATTCGAGATCTCATTGTCTGTGCTACTGGAGTTATGTGCAGGAAGCAGTCTCATATACCAATTTGATCAAGGGTACCTCCCACTTTCTCTTCTAAGACGTTCAGTGTGGCTGGATATATGTTGAGTTCTTTGATCAATTTGGACTTGATTTTGTGCATGGTGATAAATACGGTTCTATCTGCAGTCTTCTACACAATATCATCCAGTTTTGTCAGTACCATTTGTTGGAGATGCTTTCCATCTCCCATTGTATACTTTTAGATGTTTTGTCAAAAAGCAGATGTTATTAGATGTGTGGGTTAATGTAGTGAATTTTGACTCGATTCCATTGGTCTACCTGTCTATTTTTGTGTCAATACCAGGATGTTTTCAGTACTATAGATGTATACTAGAGCTTGAAGTAGGGGATAGTGATGCCTCCTGAATTTTTGGCTATCCTGGGTCTTTTATTTTTCCATAGATAATTGATTATTATACTTTCATTGTTGGTGAAGTATTGTGCTGTGATTTTGATGGGGGTTACATTGAATCTGAATATTGCTTTTGGTAAGATTGCCATTTTTCTATGTTTATTCTACCTATCCAAGATCTTTCCATTTTCAGAAATCTTCTTCAATTTCTTTCTTTAAAGACACAAATTTCTTGCTACATAAATCTTTCACTTGTTTGGTAAGTGTTACTCCAAGATCCCTTACATTTTTGTGGCTATTTTAAAGGGTGGTGTTTCTCTTTTTACTTTCTCTGCACTTTTTGTCAGTATACAGTAGGGTTACTGATTTATTTTAGTTTATCTTGTATCTTGCTAGTTTGATGAAGGTGTTTTTCAGCTGTAGGAGTTCCCTGGTAGAGGTTTTTGGGTCTCTTATGTACACTGTTCTATCATCTGCAAATAGTGACAGTTTGACTTCTTCCTTTCCAATTTCTATTCCCTTGATCTACATATCTTTTCTTATTGCTTTAGCTAGAACATAAAGTGTAATGTTGGAGAGACATGGAGAGAGAGGGCAACCTTGTATTGTTAATGACTTTTGAGGAATTGTCTAAAGCTTCTTCTCTCCATTCAGTTTGATGTTGGCTTTTCATTTAAAGTATATTATTTTATTATGTTATGTATGTTCCTGTTATCCCTGATCTCTCTATGACCTTTATCATAAAAGGGTGTTGAATTTTCTCAAAGGCTTTTTCAGCATCTAGTAAGATGATCACTGATCATGTGGTTTTCTTTATCATTTTGTTCATATGGAGGATCACACTGATAGATTTTTGTAAGTTGAACTACCCCTGGAAGCCAGGGATAAAGCGTACTTGATCACGTTGGATGATTTCTCTGATGTGTTCTTGGATTCAATTTTCCAATATTTTATTATGTTTACATCAATGTTCATGAGGGATATTGGTATGTAATTCTCTGTCTTAGTTGTATATTTCTGTGGTCTTAAGTACTAGGGTAATTTTGGCCTTCTAAAAAGAGTTTGGTAATTAACTTTCTGCTTCTATTGTGTGGAAATTTTTTAGGAGTATTGGTATTAGCTCTTCTTTTAATTTCTGGTAGACTTCTGTACTGATGCCACCTTGTCCTTGGATTCTTCTTTTTTTATTTTTTATTTATTTATGTTTTTTTGTTTGTTTGTTTGGAGGCTTTTGATGAATGGCTCTATTTCATTAGAGGTTATAGTTCTAATTAAGTTGCTTACCTGTTCTTAAATTTAAAAAAGTGATATTTGTCCAGAAATTTGTCCATTTCCTTTGAATTTTCAAATTTTGTGGAATACAGGTTTTCAAAGTGTGACCTGAATATTGTCTAGATTTCCTCAATGTACATTGTTAGATCCCTCTCTTCTTTTTAGATTTTGTTAATTTGAGTGTTCTTGAAAAACCAACTCTTTGTTGCATTGATTTTTTGTATTGTTTTCCTGGTTTCTACTTTATTGCTTTCAGCCCTCAGATTGATTATTTTCTGGGGTCTACTCCTCCAGGGTGAGTTTATTTCTTTTGATTCTAAGGCTGTAAGTTATGCTGATAATTCTCTAATGTGACTATCCTCCATTTTCTTCATACAGGCAATTAGTGCAAAGAAAGCACTGCTTTCAAAGTTTCCCCTAAGTTCGGGTATGTTGTGTCCTGATTTTCCTTGATTTCTAGGAAGTTCTTTCTTTATTTCATCTTTGAACCAGGTATGGTGCAATTGTGCATTGTTCAGTTTCCATGAATTTGCAGGGTATAGAGAGCTGTGAAGTGCCTCGCCTTAAAGATGATGCTGGCTTCTGCCTTCCACCTTCCTGATAGTGAGCGCTCTCTGTTGTAAACAAGTCCTTATTTGGCTAAGCCTGTCCAGCTTGCTTGCTTCCTTATAAGAGCAACCTATCTGCAGGGTCCACATGGCTCACTAGGGTTGGTCAGCACAAGGGGATTTAAGCCTGTGAGGGCATTTCTCTGGAGTCAGAAAAAGAAACTTGTTCAAGGATCCTGATTAAACTGCTAGAAGAAGATCTTCCCTGAGTTGCCTTTGTCCTTGCTGGTTGAGGTTGGGCACGATAGCTTGTGGCCCATACCGGGGTGGAGATCAGAACTTATTGCAGTCAGGGCAGCAGTAGAAAGTTCTCAAGGTAAGGTGGGACAATAAAGACCACGGAAATAAGTGGCAATACGTTCCCTAGGAAGAGTGGGACAATAAGGACCACAGGGATAAGAGGCAATAAAGTCTTAGGCACTTGAGGGAGAGGTTCTAGCGAACCGAAAGTAAAATCTTTTAAAATGGGGACATCTCAGTCTCATCCAATTTTTCTGGCTCTTCAGGAGCTACTTTTGTCAAAGAAACTTAAAATAAAGATAAGCACATTAGAAAGGTTCCTGGGAAAATGAGATGCCATTGCACCTTGGTTCGCAGTTTCGGGAGACCATAAGGTAGCGTGCTGGGACAACTTAGGCAGGGATCTCGACTTGGCTTGGGAACAAGGGATGCTAAAGCCCAGGGCCAGACATGTTTGGAAGTCAATGCATAGCTGCATTGAGGACCAGAAATGCTGTAGAGAGGAGGTGGAAAATGGGCAAGCTGTGCTAGAAATGCTACAAGACGCAAGATCAGAAGAGGTTAAGAGCACAGGGGAGTCTGATATGGACAAAACAGACTCTGAGGAGGAATTGAAGGCCCTAGTAGAAAAGGTTTAGAAACAATCCCTTAGAGAACAGAGAAGGGGAACAAAAAGGAGAAATGATAAAGTGAGGAGGAGGATTCCCCCCCCCCAGAATAAAACCATCAGTGCCTCCTTATCAGATGGAGGAAGTGTGGGGCCTAGGGACAGGGCGTTACTTTTGCCCTGAGGTCTGGAGAGCAGTGCCAACTGACCTTGGTCTAGCCTTTCGAGTTTTCCAGGATGCCCAAGACAATAGCCTTTAGAATTCAAGGTCATCAAGATTTTGGCTGAGTCTGTGAGAACATATGGGGTTTCAGCTTCTTTTACTGTAGCCCAAGATGAAGCCCTGAATAGACACTGCATGACTGCTAGTGTTAAGACAAAAATTTCCTCCCATGAGATGAATCCATTATATGGATAATATATTGTTGGCGGCCAAGGATGATCAAATTTTAGATCAGGCTTATGAAGATTTGGTTAAATTATTGTAAAAAGAAAAGGTTATTTATAGCCCCTGAAAGGGTTCAAAAGTATAAGATTGTTAATTATTTAGGAGCCAAAGTGTATGAAAGAATAAAACAAAAAGGGGGAGTAGGCCAAGGTTGAAATCCCAAGGAAAGACTATCTTTAGCCCTTTTTACCCTCATTTTTTTTTAATTTTGGATGTTGATGGCCTTTCCGCCACTGATTATCATCAGAGGCAAGGAGCCTAAAAGGCTATGTGAAATGGAAAGATGTGATCACCGGGTTATGGCATGGTCCTGATCCAGTGTTGGCATGGTTGAGAGGGTCTGTTTGTGCTTTCCCCCAGGATCACCAAGAACCATTGTGGTTCCTGGAGAGGTTTGTAAGAAAGTGTAACAAACATGAAAAGCCTTCTTTTGCTGTTGATCGTCAGCCTGATTTGGCCACCAGTGCAGATGGAGCCATGATGGGGGATCCTGTCATTGTTCGCAATACCCATCTGATACGCTATGATGCAAAAATGTTTCCCCGATTTTTTAGTACTAGTAAGAGCTTAGATTTACCTTATTTGACTTATGATAGTGAGATTGCTAGTATAAATGAAAATAGGTGTTTTGTTTTAACAGGAAGCCTATGCTTTTATGTGATATTAGTGATAAGAGTCACTTCATTATGTTATTTAATCAATCTGCTGCTTGGTTTGATGTGCCCATCATGGGAAGCCCCATTAGGGAGGTCAACGCCTCCTGGGTAGGTGGATGGTGGCCTGCTAAGAGTGAGTTTGACAAGCCAGCACACCATCAGCCTAAGTGGGTCCCTCATTTTTCGAGTAAATGAGGAGGTGGTTTCCTTCCCTGGACTGGATATCAGTCGGGAGAGGTTGTTTGGGCAAGCAAGGGTTATTTTATGTTCTCACCAGGAATTAATACCAGCTTCAATAAAACCCTTGCTGGGAGAAAATTTACTGATCAGGATCCGCAGCAGGTGTATATTTCCACACCTTTTGATCTCTGGTACCTGTATGGCATTAATGGCAGCTGCACAGATTTGTCCCCTTTCCTTATGTTAAGGGGCGGAGTTCATGGGATGGCTGAATTTGCTCGGTCTTCCTCTGAGCATTTTGGTGAATGGTTCAATCCTAATCCTCCTCAACCTAGCAGATGGATTGCCGTGTCTGTTGATGTCCCCAGTGCTATGACTGTGTTTAGACGACAGAGATATTTTGGCATTACACTAGCCATAGTTGCAGCTATCTCTTTTGAAGTTGTGGGTTCAGTCACGGCTGCCGTGGCCATGAGCACATTGGTACAGACAGCCTCTAAGTTAAATGAATTGTCTAAGAATATGGCTACCACCTTGGATACTCAGTCCACAATTGGTGCTCAGTTAAAAGGAGGTCTTATGATCGTGAACCAAAGAATTGACCTGGTGCAGGGGCAATAGACACTTTGTGGCAGTTGGCACAAATAGGATATGAATGGAAGATCACAGGGCTATATGTGACCTCTGTGCCATATCAAAAGTATTGAGTGGCTGGCAATATGTCTAACCAGCTTTCTCAGTATCTTTTAGGCAATTGGTCCAGCGAATTCGATAAGTTAATGCATGACCTGAGACTTTCCATCATGCATGTGAATTCCACCGGGGTCGACATCTTGCCTGCAGAGGGACTATCTGTATGGATCACTTGAGCCATGAAGCACCTGAAAGAGTAGGAGGGAATGGGAGCCATGGCTATCCTCTTGCTGCTTATCTCTTTTGTGGGCCTGTGGTGCCTTTGCAGGCTGAGGCTAGTTGAGAGGCAGCATGCAGCTATGGTTGTCCAGGCATTTACAGCCATTGAGGCAAGGCAGTCCCCCAGGCATGGCTTGCAGTGGTGAATAAAAATTGATTCTTCATGCTTAGGTTGTATGGCTTAGCATTGCACTCCGAGTTGGCTCTGGAAGTGAGCAACTTCGAAAAGGGCAAGTCTGGTTGCATGTGGGTTGGTGTCTAAGGCCCCACCTCCAGGAAAATGATACCGGACGGGTGTGGCACTGACTTGTCTGACTACCAGGATTCAGGGTCATTACAATATCCACCACGTTACTGGAGATCAGACCACTACCCTTGCCTATTGCCTTAATAAAACAAAAAGGGGGAACTGTAGAGAGCTATGAAGTGCTGTGCCTTAAAGTTGGTGCTGGCTTCTGCCTTCCATCTTCCCAATGGTGAGTGATCTCTGTTGTAAACAAGTCCTCATTTGGCTAAGCCTGTTCAGCTTGCTTGCTTCCATATAAGAGCAGCCTATCTGCAGGGTCCACATGGCTCACTAGGGTTAGTCAGTGCAAGGGGATTTAAGCCTGTGCAGGCATTTCCCCGGAGTCAGAAGAAGAAGCATGTTCAAGGATCCTGACTAAACTGCTAGAAGAAGATCTTCCCTGAGTTGCGTTTTTCCTTGCTGGTCGAGGTTGGGCAGGATAGCAGGGTTTCTGAGATTATTTTTGTTGTTGAATTCCAACCTCAAAGCCTGGTGATCTGATGAGACACAGGGGACTGACTTTTCCATTTTGTTTTTTTTTTTTTTTTTTTTTTTTTTTTGTGTGTCTGTTGAGGTTTGTTATGTTGCCGAGTATGTGGTCGATTTGAGAGAAGTTTCAATGTGGAGAAGAGAAGAAGTTATATTCTTTTGTGTTTGGATGGGATGTTCTATAGATGTCTGTTAAACCCAATTGTGACTTAACTTCTGTTAGTGCTTTTGTGTCTTTGTTAAGTTTCTGTCTAGTGGTCCTGTTTATTGGTGAGAGTGGGTTGTTGAAGTCTCCCACTATGTGTGTGTAAGGTTTTATGTGACTTTGAGTGTTATTAGCGTTTCTTTTATAAATGCGGGTTCCTTTGTATTTGGGGCATAGATGTTCAGAAATGAGACTTTGTGCTGATGAATATCTCTTCTGATCTAACAAAATGACTGCCTTTATCTCTTTTTGATTGATTGTTTTTTGTAGTCTAACTTAGCTACACCTGCTTGCTTCTTGGGTACATTCAATTGGAAGATATTTTCCCAACCCTTTACCCTCAAGCAATGTATGTCTTTGTAGCTTAGATATATTTCTTGTACACAGCAGCAACATGTATTCTGTCTTTGTATCCATTCTGTTAGCCTGTGTCTTTTTATAAGTGAGTTAAGACCATTAGTGTTGAAAGAAAGGGTCATTGATTGTTAATGCTGGTTTGCTTTAGATTTCTTGTTGTTGGTTGTATTGTGAATATATTTGCCCTGCTTCCCCTTGGATTCTAGTGAAGGGGGATTATCCATTGCCTATGTCCTCGTGAGCACATTTAACTTCCTTGGGCTGGAGTTTTCCTTCCAGAACTTTTTGTAGT
The DNA here is from genome assembly GCF_943737965.1 of Phodopus roborovskii. Taxonomy (NCBI): domain Eukaryota; kingdom Metazoa; phylum Chordata; class Mammalia; order Rodentia; family Cricetidae; genus Phodopus; species Phodopus roborovskii. The sequence continues at coordinate 214,388 of NW_026126026.1, read as the reverse complement.
GCTGGTTTTGAAAATCTGGTTTTGTCATTAAAGATCTTGTTTTCTCCATCTATAGTGATTGAGAGTTTTGCTGTGTATAGTAGCCTGGGCTGGCATTTATGGACTCTTAGTAGTTATAGGACATCTATGCATGACTTTATGGCCTGAGAGTTCCATGTTAAAGTCAGGTATAATTTTGATATCTCTGCTTTTATATGTTACCTGGCCTTTTACCTTCTCTGCTGTTAATATTCTTTCTTTATTCTGTATGTTAGGTGTTTTAATTATTATGTGTTGAGGGATAGTTTTTCTTTTGTCCAGTCTATTTGGAGTTTGGTATACTCCTTGTACTTTCTTGGTCATGTCCTTCAGATTGGGGAAGTTTTCTTCAATGATTTTGTTGAATATGTTTTCAGTACCTTTGAGCTGGGCTTCTTCACCTTCTTCTATGCCTATTATTCTTAATTTTGTCCTTTTACAGTGTCCTATTTCCTGTATTTCTTTGTCTACTATTGAGGACACACATGACTTTCCACTTTTCATATTATCATGACTATAGGTATTATACCTGTCTGGATCTTATTTAGGCTTCCATGTTGATAAAACTTTTATAAATGCAGCTTCTTTTACAATTCCAGGAAACAAAATTTCCTGATGCCCTTATTTTTCTGGCTCTTATTTTTCAACCTCTTTTAGCATAATCTCTGAGCCTTAGGTGCAGGAGTAGTCATGTAGATGTAGCAACTTTCATAATGTGTAGATGTCTAATAAAAGTTTGTGCATATGAATGCAGTGCCCACAGAGTCTATAAAAGGGTGTTAGATTACCTGGACCTGGAGTTACAGGCAGCTGTGTTCTGGGCTTTGGTTTCAAGGAAGAACTGTACATTATTAACCATTTAGCTGCCTCTGTTTCTCCTTTCAATATACTTTAAAAAATTAAACTCCACCAACTTTTGGGTTATTCAGCTTTGAAACTTCAGAATCATGTGTAGAACCTAAAACGAACTTGTCATGAAAATGTAATAAATATTCAATTAAAGATGAAATTATTCCAATGAGCCTACTGTAGCTATGGCCTGTGTTGATAGCCCATAGCTCCAGTTGCCATAAAGGACCATGATGATTTCCCAGGGTCTAGGCCACCAACAGGAGCCATGTTGGAGTCTCGGGGCCACATGGCCAGTAGATTCATGTTGACCTTGGTGACCTTCATTACCACCTGGAGCCATGGTGACATGCCATTCTGGCTAATGCCAAGGACGATGCCTGGCTTCATGGTCTACTGGGACTGGCTTCTGTATTGACCTCTGAGGCACATGTTACCAACAACAGTAAAAAGGCGTTCAGCTGTTTGAGCCACAAACACTGTCTCTGTTGGTGTCTGAGGATCATGTGTCACCTCAGGAGTCCACAGGAGACATGCATGATGGAATTAGAGGGTCATGCTGAGCCAGCCTCACCCTTCACTGACACTGGGAAACTTGGCCCTGTCTTGCAAACTTGGTCACTGCAGTAGGAGAGCTACAAAATGTACTCAAGAGTGTTGGCTCCACACCTCACCACAGGTGAAGAAAAATAGATCCTAATGGTATTGCTATGATGGAGCTAACTACACATACTTGCCTAAGTCTGGGAGCCCCAGTCACCTGGACTAAAGAGCTTAGTTGCAACCCAAGTCCACAGCCTGGCCTTGAGTTGGCCCATCCTGATATCTAGTCCATCTAGGATCTGCTGGTACTCATGAAGGGACTGATCCTATATCCACATGATCTCCATGAGTTGAGGTAGGCAAAGGATATCCCAGAGAAGTTTCAGTGTGGATCCAGTGATAATGGTGTACCATGTGAATGACTCATTACTGATTCGACAAAAAGGTATACTATGTGACATACCACTCTCTGTGACATCAGGATGAGTAGGGAGTAGGGTATTAGAGACGTGGGAAACATGGAGAAGCAAATTGTTTTTTTCAGTTTTGTTTTGTTCTTGTTTTTTTTTTTTTTGTTTGTTTGTTTGAGTGATTCGTTTAGTTTTGGTTTTTAAATTTTCTTGGGGTGTATTTGAGGGGTGAGGCGACAATATGTAGGACTATGGGAGGTGAGCAGAATTTGGGTACATGATATGAAACTCCCGAGGAATCATTAAAGAAATTATGTTTTAAAAATATAATTATTCTTTGTATATTCTCCACCATTACATATGTGAACATTGTATCATCAAACCAATGTTATTTCTCTCCCAATGTACCAAATTTTATAAGCATTACAGGCATAAAATTATATAAAGAAATTTTGTAAACAAAATACTCAGGATCTAAAACTACTATAACCATACACATCTACAAAACTTAAATATTAGTTTGCATCTTTACAATTTTTGAAATTTTTTTACAATATTATTTTCTTAAATAAACAATTATTGATCTTGCTAAATCTCTTCTGCATGTTCTTATTGCAGGAACTTTCTTGCTTCTCAAGGTCTGATGATGCACATGCTTTCATTTTTCCTGTGGATTTTAACTAACTGTCATCCTGCTCCTTAACATGCACTCACAGTTTTATTCTTTCATCTAACAAGAACCTGTATTTTCTAGCATATTTTCATAAATTGTGATAAAACAACGCTAGATGTTCTCTGACTGGATGGACCAGTAATTGGATCACATTTAGGTAAATAATGCTGAAGCACAATATTCTGTGATAGGTTCTCCATGAGGAGGAATGTGGACAATAAATATCAAAAGATATCAGACATTCTGAGGAAAATAATAATCAGAATTATTGCCCTGAACTTCTCTTTTTACATTAGTTCATTTATAAATAATCATTTACATAAAAAGTTGCTGCATTTGAAAAGTATATAAAAATAATTACTTTTATGTTCCACTCTGATTGGTCCTAAGGAATTGCTAAGTTTCTTTTCTTATCTTGGTGAGACCAGTAACTGAGAATGACTGCAAAATGTCATAGAAACAGCATAGGGATAATAGAATTTCTGGTGACAGCGTATCACTAGAGTCTGTGGATGGTTCTGTGGAATGCTTATTCTTTTTCTGGTGTTTCTCATAGAATGACTGCTCTCCACAAATAATAAAATGTTTGTTAATTATGAAGTGAGACAACTAAATTTAGACAACTGTGGTTTTGTCATGTTAAAAATAGGTAGCATATAGGTTTCTTTCTGATAATTTATTTTTATTTTTATTTATTGAAGCATGGTTTGAAATTCTGTTAAATAATTTGAATTTTTAATAGTTTATTCATTCTTTGAATATTTCATATATGTATGGAAGGTGTTTTGATGGTATCAACCACCCATTTCCCATCCAATTCCTCTCAAACTCCTCTAGAACATGCTCCGATATCATGTCTGATATCATAGCCACAAAATCCCAGCACAGAGATGAAAATATAGACACAAAACCCCACAACTGATCAGGAAGCTATTTGCAATGAATATCTACTGAGAAAGGCAACATCAATTTTGTCCAAACAAGTGTCACTGGGTATATCAGTCACAAACTCCAGGTCAGACCCTATGCCCAGGAGTAGTTAGCAAACACAAAATTGACTCTGTGGTGTGTGTGTGTGTGTGTGTGTGTGTGTGTGTGTGTGTGTGTGTGCTCGTTTTGTTTAATTTAAATATTGTTAAAGGCTTACTGGGATTTTTCCCTTAGTTTGTCGGTTTTGAATTTCACTCATTTGACTTTCATCATTTTTTTTTTATTTTTTAGAGAGAGAACAAGAAAATGAAGTTTCATGTGAATAAAGTTCAGAGGGTCTATGAAGAGTACAAAGATTGTAAAAGATTAAAATATTTTGTATGAAAAATAAAATGGTTTTTTATAATCATCAATTAATATAGAGCCAATAATGTTAATGACTTAGAAAAAAATTACCCATATTACATCTATTAAAACTTGATATTATTAAAAGAAAAATAATGGTAAATTTCAGGTTGGAGTTCATAATATTTGAATACAAATAATTCTAGGAAGAGATTGCAAAAATGTAAGAAGAGACTAAAGGAATATTGACTAAGTGTTCTATTAATGGTAAAATAGACAGATAAACAACCAGATTCAGTGTGTTGAACCAACTAATAATATCTCATTTCTGAACAGATACTTCTTTGACATCCTACAAAATTATAAACAGCAAGAATAAAGATAACAACCTAATAAAACCTTGAAGAAATTGGCAATTTATACAAAAAAGAAATTTCAGAGTGGCATGTAGTCCTACTACTACATTTGCAGCTATTGACAGTTGATTGTTTCTATGAGTCAGTTTTCTCTAATAATTCATCTCCTAACACATCAACCATGCTCCAGTGTAAATTGCACATTCAAGCATCCCTGGTGCATGAAAGGAGGAAGGGTACAGACAGTACTCCAAATGACTTGACAAATTTGGATGATGCTTCCTGGAAGGCCTAACCCTCCCTGTGGGAAGGTAGGGAATAGGATGGGGTGGGGTCAGGGGGCATGGAAGGATGGGTAGGAGAGGGAACTGCGATTGATATGTAAAATAAGAAAAATAATAAATAAAAAAAGAACATTTTGGCAGAACAAATAATTCTCTATAGGCTTAAACATGTTATGAAACAGAAACAAATGTGTGTTTAAAGAAGATGTTTTTATCGGTAAAGAATTTGGGATGGGGTAACTATGATCAAAAATGATATGTATTCTTAATGCATAAATATGTTAACTAAAACTAGTTTCAAAATAACAAACCGTAAAACATCAAGAGTAGTGATATCAACAATTCAGCTATGCCAAAATAAATTAAAATCTTCTTCTTTTAAACATGAATGTTCATAAGTCAAGATAATCATACCAATAGGCTAAGATCTTTAGGAAAAAAGGAAATTTTGAAAGAAGTAAAAGAAATGTGTGAAAGTTTTTCTGTCACATCTCAAATTGCAAAACAGGGATTTAGTTATTATGAAATAGACAAATAATAATGATTGGTTTCCTCTATATCTCGTATGTAAAATGCAACCCTTCACATACAAAATGGGACTACTATATAAAAGAACCATAGTTATTGATTTGTTAACAAAAGCAAGGCTTCAGTCACAATATAAACCACTACAGAATGTATGTCACAGGTCTAGAACAGACCCATGCATCATCCACAGTTACAAATGCATTCTCTGTGAGTCCCTATTAACACTGCTTAGTTGATTCTGTGGGCCATGTTCTTCTGGTGTCCTCTACTCCTCTGGCTCCTACAGTCCTTCCTCCCACTTTTTCCGAAGTGTTCCCTGAGAGCTCCACATAAAGTCTGGCTGTGGATCTCTGTATCTGTTCCCGTCAATTGCTGGAGGAAGACTCTCTGATGATATTTGAGTTAGGCACCTATTTATGAGTATAGAAGAATATTGTGGAAATCATTTCTTGTTTTTGTTTGTTGTGTTTTATTTCAGTCATATTTGGTTCTACCCAAGGTCTCTGGGGCATCCAGCTTCCAGATCCTGACTAACAAAGCAGTGTTGAGCATGGGCTTCCTCTCATGGTTTGGGCTTCAATTTAGACCAATCATTGTTTGGCCACTCTCATGAGCTCTGAGCCACCATTTCACCAGCACATTTTCGAGCACTAGGTTTTGTGACTGTGTTGGTGTCCCAGTCCCATCACTGGGAGCCTAGCCTACTTAACAAAGATGGCCGGTTCAGGCTTGATATCCTCTATTACTAACAGTCCTAGATACCAAGAACCTAGCACCTCACAGGTTCTAGGAAGTTTCCACTGCACTAGGTTTCCACATTTCCCTGTAAGTGCCCACTATTCCTGTTGTTGCTTCATTTATTCTCTCCCCATATCCCTCTAGTCCCGACCTGATTACTCCTGTTTCCATCACCAGCCCCCAACCACAAGACATTTTATTTTGTGTTCCTAGAGTAATCTAATCCTCTTTAAAACTCTCCTATGTATCCAAATTCTTTAGGTCTGTGGATTTTGGTGTGATTATTCTTTACTTATCAGATTATATCTACATATAAATGACTATATGTTATGTTTGTCTTTCTGGGTTGTGATGCCTCTCTCAGAATAAGATCTTGAGGATCAGGTTAAAGCCCCTTAATTCTAGCTTTCTCTCCTGTCTCTCTCTTCCTTACCACCTGATCTGCCTATTGCTTTCTATGCCAGTTCGAGTGAATCATGAATCTATTTTTATTTCCCACCACCAAGGAGACATATTATTCTATGGCTACCTCTCTAGTACTAGAGATTGCATGGTGGTTACCATTTATTTAATGGGTAATAAATACATATAAGCAAATACATAGCATATGTATCTTTTGGGTTCTGCAGGACATCACTCAGGATAACTTTTTATAACTGTATTCAGTTGCATGAAACTTCCATGTCACTGTTTTAAAGAGGTGAGTAATATTCTATTGTGTAAATATACCACATTTTCCTTATCCAATCATCATTTGAGGGATATCTAGGTTGTTAAAAGTTTCTGAATAATCTGGCTGTGAACATAGTTAAGCAAATGTTCTTGTGGTATATGTCTAAGAATGGTATGGCTGCATCTTGAGTTAGATTGACTCCCAATTTTCTGAGAGACCACCTTATTGCTTTCCAAAGTGGCATAGAAATCCAAAGTTTACCTTCCAACCTTCAATGGATGAATGTCCCCCTTTTTGTACATCCTCACCAGCATGATTTTTCTTTCTTCTTCTTTTTTTTAATCTTAGCAAATTGTCTTTTTTACCTTAACAATTTTGATAGGTATTAAGATGGAATCTCTATGATGTTTTGATTTGCATATCCCTGAATATTAAGGGTATGGATCACTTCTTTAAATGTTTCTCAGACAATTGTTATTTCATGTTGAGAATTCTCTGTTCTATTTATGTTCTATTCAGGAAATTTTTCACTTGCCAATGAGATCAAGGCTCTTCCCCACTTTCTCTTCTAACAGGTTCAATGTGTCTGGTTTTATCTTTAAATCTTTGAAGAACTTGGAATAGAGTCTTTGGGTTGCCTCATTGTCTGTTGTTTTGTTCCCTCTTTTGATTATTTTAATTTGAATATTATTTCTCTGCCTTTAATTAGTTTAAATAAGGGTTTGCCAAGGTTTTTAAATTTCTCAATTAACCATGTCTTTCTTTCATTGATTCTTTGTAGTATTCTTTCTTTCCAGTTTATTGATTTCAGCCCTCAGTTTGATTATTCCCTGGTGTCTAGTCCTGTTTATGTGTTGCTTGTTTTTGTTCTAGAACTATCAGGTTTTGTGTTCCATTAAGTTCTTAGTATGCTATTTCTCCATTTTTTTTTATTTTTATTTTATTATGTAGGCATTTGTTCCTAGCACCACTTTCATTATGTTTCCTGAGATTGGGAAATCTGTTCAATCATTTTCATTGAATTCTAGGAAAGCGTTGATTTCTTTCTTTATTTCTGTCTTTACCCAGTAGTTACGAAATAGAGGATTGTCCAGTTTCCATGAGTTTGTAGTATTTCTTTTGTTGAAACTTATCTTTAGTCTGTGATGGTTTGATAAAAAGCAGGAAATTATTTAATTTCCTTTTATGTATTGAGTCTTGCTTTGTATTTGAATATGTGGTTAATTTTGGAGTAAATTCCAGGAAGGACAGAGAAGAAGATGTCTTCTTTTGGGTCATAATGAAATGTTTGGTAGAAATCTGTAGGGGCCATTTGGTTTATAATAGCTATTCACTACAGTATTTATCTGTTTAGATTTTTCTTCCATGCCCATTCTGTTGGTGAAAATAGAGAACTGAATTTTGAGGGTCAATATGTGGTTTATGCTTTTGAAATGTTTCTTTGGCAAACATAGGTCTCTTTATGTATACAGTATAGGTGTTAAGAATTGACATGTTATCTTGATGGATATTTTTTATGAAGTATGAAGTGTTCTTCCCAAATTGTTTTGATTAGTTTCATTTCAAGTCAAATGTGTTTGATTTTAGAATGGCTACACCAGTTTAATTACTAGGTTCATTTGCTTGGAAAGTCTTTACCCAACACTTTCCTAGGTAATACTTAAATTTGACATTGAATTATGTTCATTGTATGTTGCAGAAGGATGGACACTGTTTTCAAATCCATTTTGTTAGTCTGTGTTGCTTTTATTTATGAATTTATTCTACGGATATTGAGAAGTGTCAATGATCAATGATTTTTAATTCCTGCTATTTTGTTGTTGCTGTGATGTAAATTATATTTCTAATAGAGCAGTCTGGTGGCGAACTCACAGAGATAAGTCTGCCCCTGCCTCCCAAGTGCTAGAATTAAAGGCATCAACATCTGGCTTATTAAGATTAAATTGCCAAACGTTTGTAACTTTTACTAACAAGACCTCTCCATTTCTCTGTACAACAAATTTTCACTGGACTACAATGTGTTCTTCCTTTTCTGTTGGTTTGTAAAATAGTGTAATGCCTTTGAAAATTTGTTCTATATGTTTAGCATCCCTTTCCTAAAGTGTTTTGAGGCCAGAAGCATTTCAGCATTTTTATATGACATTTATTTTAGAATATCTATATAGGCATAACCTATTCAATATTAACTGAAATCTAAACATCAAATTTATTATATATATATGTCATATATATGTATATATATATACATATATATATATATTCACCAAATTTAAATTTCAAGTTTTTTAGTAGTTTACATTAAGACATATCAGTAATATGCATCCTATATTGGTAGTTGATATCCTCTATGTCACCATTCAGTAAAGATTATTTCAACTGGAAATATTAAGTAATATTATCCTTGTGTTGGTTCTATATTATCTAAATATTTGCTCTAATAATTTGATATTTTTAAACAAAACTCATTGTTTGCATTTGAAAATATATGTGTTTAGAAATGTACATATTTTATGGTTTCTTGAAGGAATATAAAATATAAAATATAATGATCATTACTAAGAGCAAGGGTGGGAAAGGATAAGGAAATGTAATGATTTGATTAAATAATACATATTTTCTCCCAAGAAACAAATTGTTGTCTACAATGAGTAATCATAGTGTATTTTTCAAATTTTCTGAGTCCCTCCTTTTTCAGGCTGAACACCCTTCTTTTGTGTGTGTGTGTGTGTGTGTGTGTGTGTGTGTGTATATATATATATATATATATATATATATATATATGTGTGTGTGTGTGTGTGTGTGTGTGTGTGTGCGCGCGTGTGTTTGTGTGATAGCTTCTCATTTTTATTTTTGATGAAGACTTACCTTCATTACATACCACAGTTATTAATAGTCATTATGTGTAAAGCATGTCAAAGCATCTATTTCTTCAACATAATTATTTAAATTTTTTGTATATACCCACCCACACATTAAGCATTCTGGAACCTATATGATTTAATTTCTTTTATTACATAGTGACTAAAGTAGTTCATAATTGGCCAAAAACTGGGAATATTTGGGAGAGATGCCAAAAATTTTAAAGATTTATATAGAAAAAAATATTCAGGACATCTATTGTACAGCAGGTGAGTCAAAAAATATGTTGTATTTCTGCAGATTTAAACAATGAGGTATTACTCAGTGGTAAAAAATATGACATCTTGAAATTTTTAGGCAAATGGATACAACTACAAACTAACTGTCCTGAGTGAGGAAATCCCAACCCAGAAAGACCAGCACAGTATGTACTCACTCATAATTGGATAATAGACTTAAAGTCTACAATCCACAAACTCAGAGAAGCTAGGTAAAAAGCAGGACCCTAAGAAAGACATGTATGAATGCCCCTGAGAATGGAAAATAGTTACGATGTCCTGGGAAACCTGGGAGGGACTTTAGAAGGAAAGGGATGGATGATAAGAGGGACATGCAAGGCCAGGTTCGGGGAGGGACAAAGGGCGAGAACAATTAAATACATATCTTGATAGAGGGATCCACTATGTGGTTATGTAGAATGTGGAGCTGGAGAAATTCCCAGGAATCAAAAAGAGGATTTCCACTATGACTCCTACCAATAGTGCAGAGTATGTCTACATGAGCCTCACTGTTTAATCAGATTAGTAACGGGCATAATTGTCATCATAGAACCTACATCCAGTAACTGATGGAAGAAGGTGCTATGACCCACAGCCAAGCAATATGTTTGGCTCCTGGAATTTAGTTGAAGAGAGGGAGGGGGATCATATGAACAAGGGTGGAGGGTCATGATAATGATTGGGAAAGCCACAGAGACAGCTGAGGGAACTTATGAGGGAAGCTGCATGGGACGAAACCAGGCATTCTGAATGTGGCTGACAATGATTTGGTTTATTCTGTAATATTGGTACCAGAACCTATCCCTGTGTTTTCGGAGCCCGTTACCTAGGGTAGGATACCTTGCTCAGCCTTGATAGAGGAAGAAGGGAATTGATCTGGCCTCAAAGTGATATGGTGGACTTTGTTGACTCCCCAAGGAAGTCATTACTACCTCTGAAGAGTGTAGGACAGGGGTGTGAGTGAAGGTGGAGTGGTGGGGTGGCAGAAGAGATAAGAGGAGGCAGAATTGTTCATACTGCCTATCCTTTCCCTTCTTCCCCTAAATCCCCCTAATTTTATCTATTTTCCCTTCCTAGGGTACTCCATGCATATCCATCTTAGGGTCCTCCTTTTTATCTAGCTTTTCTGGCATTGTGGATTGTAGCCTGGTTATTTCTCACTTTATATGTAATATCCAGTTATGAATGAGTATGTGCTGTTTTTCTCTTTCTAGGTCTGGGTTACCTAACTCATGTTGATTTTTTTCTCTTTCCTTCCATTTGCCTGAAAAATTTCATGATGTCATTGTTTTTGTTTTTGTTTTTCTCCCTGCTGAGTATTACTTAATTGTGTAAATTTACCACATTTTCTTTACCCATTGTTTGGTTGATGGGCAACTAGATTCTTTACAGTTTCTAGCTATTAAAAATAAAGCTTCTATAAACATTGTTGATTAAATATTCTTGTGCTATGATTGAACATTGTTGGGTAAATACCCAAGAATGACATTGCTGGGTCTTGATGTAGAATGATTCTCAGTGTTCTAAGAAATCGCGATATTGATTTCCAAAGTGGCAATAATTTTTGTGTTTACACCAGCAGTAGACGAGTATTCACCTTTCTCTACATCTTCTCCAACACAAGCTGTCATCAGTGATTTTGATCTTAACCATTCTGATAGGTGTAAGATGGTATCTCAATATCATTTTAAGTTTCATTTCCTTGATGACTAAGGGTGTTGAGCAATTCCTTAAATTTCTTTTGTATTTTTAAGATTGTTATGTTGATGACCTGTCAGATCTACATAAGCACAACTGGAAGGCATTCCCTATGTATGGAATTGGGTTGGGGGGATGGGATGGGAGGGTGGTTAGGGTGCATGTGAGAGGGCAGAGAGAATAAAAGGGAGAGAGGGAGAGGGAACTGGGATTGACATGTAAAAAATAAATTAAATTTAAAAAAAATGCTTTGACTCCAAAATTTAAGTTCATGGACAAGTTACTGGGGAAAAGGATTTCGATTTTTGTTTCCACAGAAAATGAAAAGATGGGGATTCCTTCCAAACTAATGTGGTTTGATCAAGCCAGGCTGCCTGAAACCGAATACCAGGTGATCCTACATTCAAAACAGCTGGACAAAGAAGCCTTACAAACTACAGCCAGGGTTTCTGCACCTTCTTAGAATCCCCTATGACAGTGCTCCATACCAGCACGAAGAAGTTTGGAAAGAACGATGCCCAAATTCCCAAATGTTGTCTATAAATGTTTGTTTTCATTTAAATGGACTTGGTTATATAAAATAAATAAATAAAGATTGTTATGTTGAGGATTCTAATTAAATTCTAATTAGATCTATAGACCATTTTTAATTGAGTTATTTGGTTTTATTTTGTCTAGTTTATTGAATTCTTTGGATATTTTGGATATCAGCCATTTGTCAGATGTGGGGATGGTGAAGAATTCTCTCATTCTCAAGGCTGCCATTTTGTCTTCTTTACTGTGTCCTTTTCCCTACAGATGCCTTGGCAGTGGGACCTGCATTTTTCCTTGGTGTCTGGACTGGCTTCTTGGAGCCCATTCCCTTTGATGTGATATCTTTCTGCACTTGGAGGAATCTTAGTCCTGCCTCAATTCTACATGACACTTTTAGTTGAGACCCCATGGAAGCCTTACCCTCTCTGAGGGGTAAGTGAGAATGGCATGGTAAGGAGGAAGGGAGTGGAAATGTGAATAAAAATTTTACATAAAAATAAAAAAGCAAAATCGTAGTGTTTATGAAAATTCAACCTGAGAGATTCTTAAAAAGAAAGTCTTAAAAAGTAAATGTGGTTAAGATAATAAAGACTCCACATGCCTGGTCTCTGATTCCCACGGCCAGTCCTCTACTGGAGCTCGGAGCACCTCCCAGAGATCTTCCTATCTCTTCGGGACCACTCTGAGTTTCTGCCAGTAGGATCCTTGACCCCCATCACAGGGCCCCTGCTAAAGAGGCCTCTGCTGGAGAGCACCAGACCCAGGCAAGATCTACCTATAGGCATGAGGAACATCCAGAGTCCAAGCCTTCAGGATCTTTGACCCGCCTGATGGCTGACCACCATCACTTGGCCCCTGCCTGTGGAGAGAATTTGGAACACCCAGAGCTACAGACATTGAAACTCTGACCCACTTAAGCACACCGGGGAAGTACCATAGAGAGAGGGAGAAACACCACCAACACCTACTGGAAGAAGCTATGGGAAGATGGCCACACAAAAACAACAAAAACAAAAACAAAAAAACACCTACCAACAGAAAGACAAACACAGCACTACCAGCATCAAGGGAGTCTACACCAACTGCCTAGACCAGAAAACAACAAAGCAGATGAAGCAGAAGAGAACGACTTAAAAATTATCATCATAAAAATGATAGAGGCCCGCAAAGAATGTGGGAGAAAATCCCTTAAAGAAATGGAAGAAAAAGAATTGGAAGAGATGATCAAATTTATTAAAGAAAGTACAGAAAGCCAAGGAAAAACTATTAAGCAGATAAAGGAAAAAAATTCCACCAATCCTACATCTGACAGAGGGCTGATCTCCAAAATATAAAAGAACTCAAGAAACTAGTCAACAAAACATCAAATAACTATATTAAAATGTGGTAAAGAACTGAAGAAAGAATTCTTAATAGAGGAAATCAAAAAGGCTGAAAGAAACTTAAGAGCTCAAAATCCTTAGCTATCAGGGAAATGCAAATCAAAACAACATTGAGATACTATCTTAACTCCTGCCAGTATGGCTATAATTAGAAAGAGCAGTGAGAATTTATGCTGGAGAGGATGTGGAGAAAGGGGAACACTCCTCCACTGCTGGTGGGAGTACAAATTTGGGCAGGCATTTTGGAGATTAGTATGGCAGTTCTTGAGGAAAATGGGAATCTGTCTACCACAGGACCCAGCAATCCCACTCTTAGGCATATAATCAAATGATCCACATCCATGCAACATAGACATGTGTTCAACTATGTTTATAGTAACAGTATTAGTAATAGCAATAACCTAGAATCAACCTAGATACCCCTCAACTATAGAATGGCTAAAGAAGATATGGCACCTTTAGGCAATGGAATACTACTCCGTGGGAAAAAAATCAATATAATCTTGAAATTTGCATGAAAATAGATGGTACTTGAAGAAACCATCCTGAATGAGGTGACCCAGTCAGAAAAAGAGGAACGTGGTATGTACTCACTTATATATGGATTTTAGACATAGAGCAAAGGATCACCAGCCTGTATTTCATACCACCAGAGGAACTAGAGTACACAATATATTCTAAGAGATTTATAAAATTTTCCACACAGAAGCAGGAAAGGACAACTCCCCCAGAGCACATGGGAAGTGGGGGGGGCAGTGAATGGAGAGAGAAGTAGGAGAAAGAGAAGGGGATGAGAGGAAAGCACATGCAACTAGGGAGATTGAGCCAGGGTAGGAATAGAAGACAGGAGAGAGAGAGAGAGAGAGAGAGAGAGAGAGAGAGAGAGAGAGAGAGAACAAGTGTAAAAGAGGGAGCCGTTATTGGTTTGAAGAGAAGGCTGTACCTAAAGAAAGGTCTAGAGACCTACAAGACTGCTGCCAACTCACAAGTTGAGCAACCATGGAAAGACTACCATAAATGCCCTTCCCAGATAGTGAGATCAACAACTAACTCATCCACCATCATGGAGCCCTCATCTAGTACCTGTGGGAAACAGAAGCAAATACCCATAATTAAACACTGAGCCGAAATGGAATCCAGATGTCAAACTAGAATCCAGATGCAGAGGAAGAGGATAAGACCAGGTTGCATAAACACATAGAGACAGCTGACCTGAACAAGGACGAGCTAACAGGCCCCCAGACTGATAGCTGGGAATCCAGCATGGGACTGTCTCAGATCTCTTGGATATGGATCTCAGCTAGAAGGACTGAGCAATCTACGGTACCTCAGACAGTAGAACCAGTATATATTCCTGGTGCACAAAAGGACCTTGTGGACACATCGCCCATGGCGCGATACTCCCTTAACCTAGAGATAGGAGATAAGTCCTAGTCCCTCCTTCAAATGACTTGACAGATTTACATGACCCCACCTGGATGGCATTGCCCTACATGTAGAATTGGGGTGAGTGGATGGGAGGGAATGGTGGTCAGGGTGCATGTGAGGGGGGAGAGAGGGTAAGAGAAAGGGAGAGATGAAGGGAGGGAGAGGGAACTGGGATCAACTTGCAAAATAAAATACAAAAAGGTAAACAAAGGCTTTCATTTTTTATAATGTTTTTCTTCATAATATGTGTACATAAGAGATCTTCTCTGCAAAGAGAAATAGCATATTAATGCTGTTGTCGCTTGAGTATAAACTATTTCTACAAATAGCAAGGGTTACTTTTCCATTTATATTTCCTATATGACAACTTCTTTCTTCTTAGAATGACTAACACCAGAGTTGTCATTCCATATGGAAAAGGGTTGAATCATCCCTTGTACAATGTCTGAGCACTTTTATTACTGTGATAAAACCCTATGACTTAAATCAACTTTACAATTTGGCTTCCATTCCCCAACACAGTTCAATTTTGAAAGAAATCATTGCAGAAACTCAAGGCTGTAACCTAAAGGGAACTGCTAAAGCAAAGGCCATGGAGGAATATTGATTACTTGCTTGCTCCTCATGGCTTGCTTACCTCCTTTCTTTATTTTACCTTTTTGAAATTATGCTATTATTTGTTAATACCTACTTCTCTTTCATCTCTCTAAACACTCTCATATATACCTGGTGGCTATTTTTGAATCAGTGGCTCTATATCATAGACACACACACACACACACTTATTCTGCTCAGAATGTACAATGTTTCCTGTATGTATGTTTTCAAAGATGACCATTTGATGTGGGATAACCAGTTGATGTGGTTTTCATTGGAGAAGACTATTTCTTCTGCTCTCAGAATTCATTAACTCTCCATGTTTCTTTTTGTAAGGTTAAGGTTTCTGGGCCTGTCCATTTTCTACTGTATTTGTCCTTGTTCCTCTCATATTTCAGGAGTCATATTGGTGATATTATAGACTGTTACTTCTGACATTACTAAGAGACACAATCTCATAGCAAACTGCCTGTTCCTCTGGCTCTTACAATCTTTCCAAACTCCTCTTCCACAATGATCCCTGAGTCTTATATACAGATGGATTATAGATGTGTAAATTGGTACTAGGATTGTAAACTCTGCATTTTGTTTGGTTGGGATTTATCTATAATTGTCTCCATCTATTGCAAAGAGAAGTTAGTTTCCTTAATGAGGAGTAAGGAGTACACTAATCTTAGGGTATAAGGAAACATGTTTGTAGTGCATTTAGGTATTATGCTGGTTTAGTAAAATGTCAATTGTGTGTTCTCCTCTAAAACCTTTGTCCTCATTGCCCCTAGGTAAATTAAAGGTTTCTAGTACCAGGCATCATAGTCCTCTCCTTAAGTGGGCCTTAAATCTGATTAGAGACCTGTTGTTTGACTCTAAGTTATATGTGCCACACCTGCACCCTTGAGCCATCTAATACCTTGAAGGATAGTCCTCAGGAACCTATAATGACTCCCTCTCCTATGGTATCTCTTTTCTTGTTCCCCTTTATTCTTTCCCTGATTCAGTCTTCCTGCTCCCTTGTGTTCTCTCTCTCCCCTCCTTTGCTTCCCTTCTCTTTTTTCTCACTCCCTTTCCCCCTTCCTAATGCTCCCAATTTGCTCAGGAGATCTTGTTCCTTTTCCCTTCTTTGGGTAACCATGCATGTCTCTCTTAGGGCCCTCCTTTCTACCTAGCTGTTCCTGGCAGGCTGGTAATCTTTTGCTCTATGTCAAAAATCCATATATGAGTGATTACATACCATGTTTGTCTTTTTGTGACTGGGTTACCTTACTCAGAATGGTTTCGTCCAGTTTCATCCACTTGCCTGCAAATTTCAAGATTCCATTGTTTTGTTGTTGTTGTAGTTTTTTTCCACAAAATAGAACTGTATTGTATAAATGGATCACATTTTCTCTATCTGTTGTTCAGTTGAGGGGCATTTAGGTTCTTCCAGGTACTAGCTATAACATACAATGCGGCTGTTAACGTAGTTGAACAGTTGTCCTTGTTGTATGAATGTGCATCTTTCAGGTATATGCCTAAGAGTGGAATCACTGGATCCTGTAGTAGACTGATTCCCATTTTCCTGAGGAACCACCATACTGATTTCCACCACCACTGGTAGTGTGTTCCCCTTTTCCACGTCCTCACCCTCATAAACCATCTTTGGTGTTTTTGGTTTTAGCCATTCTGACTGGAGTAAGATGTTATCTCAGAATTGTTTTGATTTACATCTCCCTGATGGATAAGGATGTCGAGCACTCTCTTTACATATACATACATACTAACATATATATATATATATATATATATATATATATATATATATATATTCCTTATTTTACATATTGATCCCAATTCTATCTCTCTCATGAGTACTTTCTTAAGTGTCTTTTAGCCATTTTAGATTCCTCCATTGATACTTCTCTATTTAGTTCTGTACCCCACTTTGTCATTGGATTAATTGTTTTTTGGTAACTAGTTTCTTAAGTTCTTTATATATTTTGAATATCTGCCCTCTTTCAGATGTGGGGTTGGTGAATGTATTTTCCCATTCTGTGGGGTGCCATTTTGTCTTCTTGACTGTATCTTAGCCTTATAGGAGCCTTTCAGTTTCAGGAAGTTCCATTTATTAATTATTGATCTCAGTGTCTGTGCTACATTATGTTCAGGAAGTTGTATCCTGTACCAATGTGTTAAAGGTTACCTCCCACTTTCTATTCAAAGAGGGTCAGTGTGGTTGGATTTATGTGGAGGGTTTTGATCCATTGGGACTTAAGTTATGTGCATATTGATAGATATGTTCTATTTTCCAGCATGTTATTTCCTTTAGGAAAAGAAAAAATGCTGTTGTTGTATACCATTTTTGTTTTTAATTACATGAATTCAATAAATTTATCATCTATCCATATAATATAAATTTCAAGGAAAAACTGAATGGCTGAAGATTTTGTTCTTTATAGCCTTCTCCCTAATTATCTGAAGTTGTAGTGGCATCTTTGCTTGACAAGCTGATATTAAAAGATGATTTTTTTTCAACAAAGAATCTTGTTCAGGATTATAGTAAACATTGAGCATGTGGATTTTAACCAAATTCATGTAGAAACATTGTCCTTTCAAATAAATTTCTTGACCCTCTGAGAACTTTTTTCTTGGGTTTGCTTTGTTTTGTTTTTTCTCTATTGTTGTGTTGATTCCTGTCATTACCTACAGAAGGGTTACTCTCAGTTGATCAAATTATGTTTCCATACAGCAGCCAGGAAAATACTAGGGCATAGCAATCAGAGACTAGCTGCTTAACCATTTTACTCATTTTATATTTTACATTTTAAAGCACACACTATTTTCACTATGACCAATAAGAAGCTTCATATTTTGCCCAAAGACTGTTTTTCTTCATTTTTTCAGTGTTGTTTTCTCTACTTTGCATATCTATTCCTAATTTCTTCTCACTTAAAGCCTTTCTTCCTCTTTACTCATGTATTTAAAATGCATTTTGAATGTTAAATTGTTGTTGATTTGCTTATGGAAGTTTGAATGTCTTTTAATGTTCCCAGAATATTTTGAGCATTAATCTTATGTGTTTAAATTGTATCAAAAATTTTTTTCAGTAATACCCATATGAAAACTAACCAATATATATATATATATATATATATATATATATATATATATATCTTCCATGAACCTTCTTTTGTATTTCCACCTCCTTTTTATTCATCTCATACACAGACAATTAAAATATTCTTTAGATTCCCATGTGTTTAAAACTGTAAAAAGCAAGGATTTATTTCTTTTCTAATACCCTTTAATTTAAATAAAACTACCATGAATTTTTAAGGAATGATTCTGATGCTCTCCTGTCGCCATGTGATGGAAAATCACAAACTAATCCAAGTAATAACATGCAATTCTCATGTACAATTTCATGGAAGAAATGATTAACTGTAAGTGTCAACCTACTAACTAGATTCTTTGTGACATGCTTTGGCTTATTGTACAGTCAATCCTTTAGCATTTCAAAAAGAAAATTAAAAAGTATAGATTAAATATATGTGGGTGTTAGGAAGAGAGAATGGGTTTAGTTACAGTACTTAAAGTCATATAAATAGTTCATTTTCTTTGCAGAGTTTGGTTAATATCTATATGGAATAAGCTTACAACTATTATATATACATTATATAATTATCAGTTTTTTAATAAAACATTAAGAAAATTGTACAAGAAAACACTATTGTGTTTTAAATACTGATTGAAATTTTGTCACTGAAATGAAGAGGTTTTTCAAATATTTTCATTCACTTTTACTTATATAGGAATACCATTTTTCCAACTTTTAAAATAAATTCACATGGAGTATAAGTTCACATATATAGAATACACATCTTCTGGTGTTGCAAAAATAAATTATATTTAGTCAAAGCCAACAATGGTTGTTGCCACCTATTTCATGAAATCAGACCTTTTGAAATTAAGTCTATCCACAGTAAAATATTCTGCATTGATATCAATGTTAATTTCAACTTGATAATATAATATTAAAATTAGAATTATTTAAAGGGAAATTAATTTAATGGATTGCTATAATATGGTGAAAATTATTTCACTAAATTTGAGAAATGTATACATAGTAAATTAGATATAATTAAAAACATTATTTTGATTAATAAAAATGAAACTTTTATCAGTCATGTATATAGTAAGTAAACTAGAAAATTTAGGAGACTAACACAGATAATGAATCAAGTTTTCTAATATGGTTGTTGGTGTCTTTAACAGAATTTTAGAACTGTTCATCTAAACAGTTTTGATGTTTACAAAGCATATAAAATAACTTGTGTTCTCTTAAACCTTTTATAATGATGAATTATGTGTGTATGTATATTTGTATTTATGCATTTGTGTGTGTAAGTCTGAGTATTAGTAGGTGCAAATGTGTTCATGTTCCTGTGACGACCAAGGATATATTTGATCTTTCTGGGGCTAGAGTCACAGGCTGATATAGATGCTGGGAACTGTACTCAATTCCAACAGAAATGCTGGAAACTTTCTTAACTATGGATCCATCTCCCCTAGCACACTGTTAAATTAAATATTTTTAAGAATGCATTTTTTTGTAAACGTGGCAACATATATTTAATCCCACAAGAAAATGAAATGGCTTGACCAGGTACACGATGTACATTTGAAGTAAGAGTAGTTAGTAACTTAGTGTCATCCTGCCTGTGCTGCAATCCTCTGAAATCTCTTAGAAGGGACTTAACCTATGTGAATCTTTTGTGTAGAACCAAGCAGAGGCTTGAATTGAATTAGGTGATCACATAACCCCTTTTAGACCTGATTTTCAGAGCTCACAACAACCCTGATTTGTTCCTTCCTCTCTATGCACTTTTATATATCATCCTTCTATAAACCTTTGCAATTCTGGGCAAATTCTTCCAATACTCAGCCCTTCTCTTGGCTATCTTCTCTTTTTCTGACTTCTAGACAAACTTGTCTCTTTACTTATAACTTACTTTTTTATGTAGGAAGAAAGGGGAAAGGATATCAAGTATTTTTGTTCCCATTGATAATAAGATATTTGTGCATTTAGCAGTTGTTTTTATGTTATAGATTTTTTTATGGGAAACTAAATATTTTATTAGAGAGAACTTTTGAAATCTTATGTAATTAGGCATATCTGCAGTCCATATTAGAAAAAAGGAATGATTACATATTTTATCATTATGGGTAGGTTGTGGAAAGTTCCAGAGCTATCT
This sequence comes from Phodopus roborovskii, assembly GCF_943737965.1. Classification (NCBI taxonomy): domain Eukaryota; kingdom Metazoa; phylum Chordata; class Mammalia; order Rodentia; family Cricetidae; genus Phodopus; species Phodopus roborovskii. The sequence goes on along the minus strand of NW_026126026.1, from coordinate 194,037 downwards.
TCATCCAAAGATTTTGTAGAGCCATAGACATTTGTTATGCCTTTGGAAAAGTTGATATATCCAAGGTCCCTGTATGTAGGAGTAGACATAGTGAACAATTCATGATTTCTCTTGCAAATCCCTAGCCACATTGGTGAGATGTGTGTAGTCCTAATGTGCAGTGCTTTCATTGGTATTGTTCCTGATTAGAGTACAGCATGTCTAATACAATTACAAAATATTCTTTTTTTCTTTTGTATTTATTTTATACAACCAAGTCCATTTAAATGAAAAGAAATATTTATAGACAATATTTGTGAACTTGGGCATCATTCTTTCCAAACTAGTTCCTGTTGGTATGGGGCACTGTCATGGGGGATTCTAAGAAGATGCAGAGATCCTGGCTGCACACTGTAAGGCTGCTTTGTCCACCTGTTTTGAATGTAGGATCAGCTGGTACTCTGTTTCAGGCAGTCTGGCTTGATCAAACCATGTTAGTCCGGCAGGAATCCACAGCTTTTCATTTTCTGTGGAAACAAAAATCGAAATCCTTTTCCCCAGTAACTTGTCCTTGAACTTAAATTTTGGAGACAAAGCATTTTTTTATTTTAATTTATTATTTTACATGTGGATAAAAGTTCCCTCTCCCACCCTCCATCCCTCCCTTTTATTTTCTCTGCCCTCTCTGCACCCTAAACAGCCTCCCATCCCATCCCCCCACCACAGTTCCATATGTAGGGGAATGCCATCCAGTTTGGGTCATGTAGATCTGACAGGTCATGTGAAGTAGGGAATAGGGTTTATCTCCTGTCTCTAGTTTAAGGCAGTTATGCCTCCATGGGGGATGTGTTAGCAAAGTCCTTTTGTGCACCAGAGATACATCCGTGCTCCACAGTCTGAGGTACCTTAGACTGCTCAGTCCTTCTGGCTGACAACCATAATCAGGGGGACCTGAGTCAGTCCCATGCTGGCTTCCCAGCTATCAGTCTCTTGGCCCTTTATCTCCTCCTTGTTCAGGTAAGCTGTTGCTGTGTTTCTGCCACATGGTCTTGTTCTCTCCATCTGCATCTGGGTTCAAGTTCAACTCAGTGTTTATGTATGGATGTTTTTGCTCCTGTTTACAACAGGCATTAGATGAGTGCTCCATGGATAAATTAGTTGTTGATCTCACTATCCAGGAAGGGCATTTATGGTAGCCTTTCCACATAAGCTCAAATTGTTAATTGGCAGCAGTGTTGTAGTTCTCTAGACCTTTCTTTGTGTTCAATTTTATCTTCAAACCAATATTGGCTCCCTCTATTATGATCTCTCTCTCTCTTTCTCTCTCTCTCTCTCTCTCTCTCTCTCTCTCTCTCTCTCCATCTCTCTCTCCTGTCTTCTATTCCTAACCAGGCTCAATCTTCCTGGCCGCACATGTTCTTTTCCTCCCCCTTGTTTTGTCCTACTTCTCTCTACATTCGCTTTTCCCACTACTTCCCCTGTGCTCTGGGGGACTTGTCCCTTCCCAGTTCTGTGAGGGACTTTATATGAATCTCTTAGAACACATCTTATATCCTAGTTCCTCTGGTGGTGTGAATTATATATAGGCTGTTGATTCTTTGCTCTATGTCTAAAATCCATATATGAGTGAGTACATACTGTGTTCCTCTTTTTCTGACTGGGTTACCTCATTCAGGATGCTTTCTTCAAGTTCCATCCACTTGTCTGCATATTTCAAGATACCGTTATATTTTTTTCTGCAGAGTAGTATTCCATTGTATAGATGTGAAACGTCTTCATTATCCATTCTTCAGTTGAGGGGCATCTAGGTTGCTTCCAGGTACTTGCTATTACAAATAGTGCTGCTATAAACATAGTTGAACAGATGTCTTTGTTGCATGGATGTGTATCATTTGGGTATATTCCTCAGAGGGGGATTGCCAGGTTCTGTGGTAAACTAATTCCAATTTTCCTGAGGAACTGCCATACTGATCTCCAAAATGGCTGTATGAGTTTGCACTCCCACCAGCAGTGGAGGAGTGTTCCCATTTCTCCACATTCTCTCCAATCCATCATTGGTGTTTCAAATTTTAGCCATGGCAGGAGTAGGATGTTGTCTCCAAGTTGATTTGACTTGCATTTCCCTGGTAGCTAAGGATGTTTAGCACTTTCTTAACTGTCTTTCAGCCATTTTGATTTCCTCTATTAAGAATTTTTTCTTCAGTTCTGTACCTCATTTTTAATAGGGTCATTTGGTGTTTTGTTGACTAGTTTCTTGAGTTCTTTGTATATTTTGGAGATCAGACCTTTGTAAGATGTAGGATTGGTGAAAATCTTTTCCCAGTATGTGGGCTGCCCGTTTGGTCTTGTCGACTGTGTCCTTTGCCTTACAGAAGCTTCTAAGTTTGAAGAGGTCCCATTTATTAATTGTTTCTCTCAATGTCTGTGCCCCTTGAGTTATGATCAGGAAGCAGTCTCCTATACCAATTTGTTCAAGGGTATGTCCTACTTTCTCTTCTCAGAGGTTTAATGTGCCTGGATTTATGTTGAGGTCTTTCATCTATTTGGACTTGAGTTTTGTGTATGTCGACAGACATGGGTCTATCTGCAGTCTTCTACTCGCCCTCATCCAATTATAGATTCTTGTAGCATACATATTTTGTCCTTACATTTTTTTCTCACTATTGGCAAATTACTAACTAAAACATTTTTGGAATAGAGAGATAAATCAAAAACTCATCAAGAGGATAGTAAATAGCAATCATATGGAAAAATAAACCTAGAGAACTTTAATGTTTTTTTCTTTCAAAATGTAAAAAATTCAAAGATAATATAAAAGTGGGAAATATTCAGTCAAAATATTATAATTATTTTCAATATTTTGCATTGTTAGAAATATCTTTCATTAGCACTCAGTTAAACATTCAAAGATTTATTAATAGCAATTGTTTGACAATATTATAAGATTTATATGGAGTAAATATTTATGATAATAAGTACAGCATTTACTTTCAAATTGGGGTTGGTTGTGTATAATACTTGAAAAATGATGGGGTGAAAGTCATCCATATGCCTAGATAAATAGGATTTTTGATAGCTATATTGATAAATCAAAACTTCAAAGGTGAAGGCATGTTTAAGGAGTAGCAAGGAGATAGATGTGGTAGAAGCAGAGGTAATCTAGGTGGGAAATCATAACATATGTGACCAGAAATGTGGTAAGATCAGATCAGCAGGGATATTGTAAAGATTATGAACTTCATTGAAAAATAATATGGTTCTTTTATAAACTGTTCCCTTACCACTCTATCATTCTAATTTAACATTCTTTCTTAGGTGTCTTCTAACATGCTTCCTAAAGTTTGACCTGCAGGAATCCTATCCCATAGTTAGGTAGACAATGTGCTCCCCTATTTACCTGTCCAACTCTGTTACTTATTAATGATCAGCATAGACAACCTTCTTTAAAAAGCTGTCCCTGATTAATTGGATTACATGGGCACTTCTACCTATAGTGAACTAAAACAAGCTAGGAAGTTTAATGCACCCATGATTTCTGACTTATCATTCCTTCTGTGTCAGTTAATTTGTGTTTCCATTCTCGAATACAGTGAATGGCTAATAATTTGTACTTTTATTGAGATGGAAAACAGAGAGACCATCTAGTTACCTGACCTTTCCCAAGGTATACTGTATGTTTGTTCAGACCTAACATAGTTGAGTAGATGATTTCCAGGTACCAAACCTTAATGATGTGCTATTAGCAGTTGATAAGGATGGAAATAAAAATTTTTCTTTGATACTACAGCCACTGGTAGGTTTCCAATGCTGTAGAATCTGGCCATATGTGAAGGAAGAGTTGAGGAGTTTGAGAAAGACATAGGAGGTAGGCATGATCATATTTCATGGTGTACATTCATGAATTTGTCAAAAGTAAAAAAAGAATTTAAAAAGTGTACTATGTATCCTTTTGATTAGTTGTGAGCCACTGTTGCCATAGTTACAATGGTCACTTCTCACTTCAAAATTTAAAATCAAACCACCACTTTTACTCCATTACTATATGTAAAATTCTATCTCATTAGTGTATTTCTAGGAACCCATGTGATTCTCTGAAGGCTTGCATTTCCTGCTCTGCCTCTTGAATACCCCTAAAAGCCTGGATGCTATTTCCTATATCTCTGCTACTTGAATTATCTTACTGATGTCGCTTAACACATATCTAAGAAATTCTGGTCATTATAATCTCCCTAAAGGTTCAACTATTTCTGATTTGTACCTCTGCTGAATGTCTCCTTAACAAAAGATGTATTCTATCATATATTTTTACATAACAGTTATATTTAGTACTAATTTTCTATATCCTGAATGATTTTCATATGATGTTTAAAACATGTATTATTAGGCAGAGTATAATTCTTTGGGTTTTTTGTTTGTTTGTTTGCTTTTTTTGACAAGGTATCTCTATATTGCTTTGGAGCCTGTTCTGGAACTAGCTCTGTAGACCAGCCTGGCTCTGAGCCCACAGAAGTCCACCTTCCTCTGACCTCCCAATCATTCTATAAATTTTTGTATGAAAATAGTATCTGTGAAGACAGGTATAATCTACATGAATTAACATCACTCAGATAAGTTCACATTCTGTAATATGGATATTTTATTAAAATCAAATAAATTGTATATCAATATTTTTGAAAATGAAAAATATGGTATTATATATGATTTATGAAGCCTGAGAGAAATTGTTTTGTTTGTTTCTTTTCAGCTTTTCTTTATATATATATATATATATATATATATATATATATATATATATATATATTTTATATAACCAAGTCCATTTAAATGAAAACAAACATTTATAGACAATATTTGGGAATTTGGGGGTTGTTCTTTCCAAACTACTTCCTGCTGGTAAGGGGCACTGTCATGGGGGATTCTAAGAAGATGCAGAAATCCTGGCTGTAGATTGTAAGGCTGAATTAGTTTACCACAGAACCTGGCAATCCCCCTCTTAGGCATATACCCAAAGGATTCACATCCATGCAACAAAGATATCTGTTCAACTATGTTCATAGCAGCACTATTTGTAATAGCAAGAACCTGGAATCAACCTAGATGCCCCTCAACTGAAGAATGGATAATGAAGATGTGGCACATCTACACAATGGAATACTACTCTGCAGAAAAAAATATAATGGTATCTTGAAATTTGCAGGCAAGTGGATGACACTTGAAGAAAGCATCCTGAATGAGGTAACCCAGTCAGAAAAAGAGGAACACAGTATGTACTCACTCATATATGGATTTTAGACATAGAGCAAAGAATCAACAGCCTATATATAATTCACACCACCAGAGGAACTAGGATATAATATGTGTTCTAAGAGATTCATATAAAGTCCCTCACAGAACTGGGAAGGGACAAGTCCCCCAGAGCACAGGGGAAGTGGGGGGGCACAGAATGTAGAGAGAAGTAGGAGAAAATGAAGAGATAAATTATTAACATCACTTTGAGTATAAATGTTAACAAAAATTATCTTACAACTTAGATTATTATTCTCCTTTCCTGTGATATTTAAGCAATAATGATAGAGGCAAGTACACTTTAACTGACTATTGGTATCTAATATTGGAGCAATGAAGTATTCTATTATTTTAAAATTGTTTATTCTTACTGAAACATTAAGAAAAAAAATTTGAATCTGTAGCAAAGTGGTTTTGCTTAAATTATGCATATCTCTCTCATGCCACCTAGTGTCATAAAAGTAAAGAAATAGTATTCTCATAATGAGTTTGCATCACTGAGTCATTGTTCTATCCTCCTATGGAGAATTCCCTTTAAACATCCACATTTCTCAGTTCAGTGAGTGTTCTAAAGAATGCATTCACTACATATCACTTGAAACACATTTACTATTTCATATTGTAGTATTTAACAATTCATTGTATGTGGTTCTCAAAATAGCATGGGATTAAGACTTGATAATACAGAAGAAAATAAAACAATTGGTGATGTACTTGATTTATGGGCCAGAGGCCCTGGGTTCAATTTCTAATATTACTAAAAATAAAATAACAAGGAGACTATAAAATGTTCAATAAAATTTCAACAATTGCTACATATGGGACTGAAAAATGATGTTTCAGATTTTCAAGGTTTGGTTGTTCTACTGTGGATCATAAATCTTGTCCTTGTATTATCATTTTAAAGTATAAACTTATATATATATATATATATATTGAAAAGTGTCTTCAAGGAAAGTAAGAAAAAGCAAAGATTTTCTTTCTTAAGTAAATGTTAGTAATTTTAGCAGAAAATCAAGAGATAAACTTAACTTTTGACATGACCACATGATATTGCTTTCTACAAATGTGTTGGGATGCTTTCCTAACTACGCAGGGATACAAACAACTCACAGGCATCAAGTTATACATTCCTGTTTCTAATCTAGAATAACGGAGAGATATCATGGTAATAGGACTGTGATGAGAACCAGAATGGCTAATAAAAACCAAAGTACCATGGCCAAGGTAAGCCAAACATGAAATAAAATCTAAAGTGTTTACATAACTTTTCTACTTACTGCTTTCTACATTTCTACTTTATAGATTTATTATCCTATAAAAACACCCTCTTCCTTAAATAAAACAATAAATCATGTAATGACAGAACAGGGAATTCAAAGGATTGAATGCCATTAAATTCTACTTAAACTAGTATAATTTATGCAGAATACAGAGGATAGATATATGTATATGCATGAGTTTGCTTAATTAATGCTTAATAATGTCATATTATAATTTTTCTTACTACTTCCATCTAATAGATTAAACTTGTTCAGAAATTTTACTACTGTGTTAGGGATACACAAGTTAAAAACATCCATTATAATAGAAAGCTCCACCTGTGGGCTTTGGGAGCCAATTTCCTATGGTGGTATACTCCCTCAGCTTAGACACATGGGGGAGGGCCTAGGTACTGCCCCAAATGATGTGTCAGACTTTGATGGTCATTCCAGTGAGACTTCATCCTCCATGGGGACTGTATGGAGGGGGTGGGATGGAGATTTATTTGGGGACTTTCGAGGACAGGAGGGAGAGGGTTCTATGATTGGTATGTAAAATAAGATTATAATTAATTTAAATAAAATTTTATTAAAAAATAGAAAGCTCCACCTGAATTATATTACTTGACCCTAACTCCAGCATTTCTTTGGTATATGGGGTATATGCTTTGCATTTTCTTTTCTAATACATGTTGTATATTGTTCTCAAATTATAATCTAGTGATACTGAATTTTCCAATATTTCCACTCTTGTGAATAGTTCAGTTTTACTTCCTATCTTTTACCATATGAGGAGACTCATATCCATAACTTAAATATAATACTTTTAATTTTCATAATCTCATAGTCAACTAATAAAAAGATTACACACTTTTCTCTCTCAATACTCTGGAATGGGAGCATCTTTAGGATGATATAGAAACCTAATTTAATGAATACTCCCAGGAACTTATGAGGGTGATGGTTGCTCCAATTCCTAATGATGGGGGATACAGAGCCTGAATAGGCCATCTCCTTTAAGCAGGCTAGACTTCGAGTAGAGGAATTGGGACATCAATCTAGCCACAAAAATCTTTAAACTACAGTTTGTCCTGCCTTTATGATGTGCTGGCACAAATGTGGCACAAAAATTGTGGGAGTAGCCAACCAGTGACTGGCCCTGTCTGAGACCCAGACCATGAGAGGAAGCTCACCCCTGAAACTGCCTTGAAGACTAGTACCCAGAGGAGTGAGAGCCATGGTACCTATGGTCGAGCCTAATAAATGGCAAAAAATCAATGAAATAATTCCTAATGATATTCTTCTATACTCATATATTTTCACCTAACCAAACTGTCATCAGAGAGGCTTTTAATCAGCAATTGTTGGAAACAGATGCAAAGAACCACATCCCAACATTAAATGAAGCTCAAGGAATCCTGAAGTAATGGAGAAGTGGGATTGTAGGAGAAAGAGGGACAAAGAAAATCCATAGAATCAACTAGGCCGGCTTCATAGTGGCTAACGGAGAAAGAACTGACAACCAGGGAGCCTACACTTGCACTGACAAGTCACTCTGCTTATATACTACAGTTGTATAATTTGTCCTTCTTGGGGGACTAGTAAAAGTGGGAGCAGGAGCTGTCTGATTTTGTTGCCTGCATTTGGGACCCTTTTCTCCTATAAGGTTCCATAGTTCAGTCTTAGTAGAACAGGAGGGACCTAGTCTCATTGCAATTTTATATACCTAGGCTGGTTGATATCCATGGGAGGACAGCTCTTTTCTGAAGAGAAAAGGAGGACAAGGAGGAAAGAGCAAACATTGCAATGAGTGGGAGAAGAGTTGGGAGAGGAAATTGTGATTAGAATGTAAATGCAAAATAAAAAAAAAACTAAATAACAAGGAAGCTTACTCTGAAGCTATGAGATATTTTGCTTAATATATTCAGCAAGAGACTGAGTGCATGAATGAATAGTTAATAAATGAAATATTCTTCATTTCCATTGCTGATTACCTAATCAAGTTTTTTTTGTCCCTCTCATCTCTACCTGGAATCAGGTACTTCAAATATAGCCCATGAATAAACCTTAACACTATCATTTTATAGAGGGAAAAATCAGTTGTCCATTTGTCAAATTTTGAGTAACTAACCATTTAAAAACTTCTTGGAAACCAGATCTTAAAAAACAATTTTGCAGTAATCAACCTTGTCTAAGTGGGAAAAATCCAAAACCCCCAGTGGATGTCTAAAAGTGTGAATAGTAGTTACCTACACAATATATGATATATTTTGCTCTAGCATATACCTATAAGAAAATGTCATATAACAAGCAAAACATAAGATTAGTGATTAATAGTAACACAGAAAATAATGATATGTAAAAATTAGACATGTAGTCTTTGTCAGAATGTCTTATTTTACTGTAGACTGCAGTTGCAAGGAAGTACCAGTGAACATATTCACAAAGCAACAGATATGGAGAAACCCCATTACTACTTTTCATCCAGACTCTGTGCAATACCTTAGTACAATTGTTTCAGTTGTGCATGAGACCTCACATGCATTTTCTAGACAGAAACTGTACCTGAAGTCATCTGACAGTTTAAGAAACTTGATTACCTACTTAGTATGAGTACCACTGGTAGCTGATAGTTTAGACAACACTATGTGTATGTGGCCTTTACTTGAGGCTCTGTCTTTCAAATATTTGTGTTTAGACTCTTTGAGGCATTATACCCATATAGCAAGAAATCCAAGAGACAAGAAAGCAAAGAAAGTCTGAGTCTATAAATTGGGAAACCATAATTTTCATGGCATTCAATTACTCAGAGCAGGACAGAACATCCCAAATTGAAGTGGAGATGATATAAATCCAAATTCTTGAATGACAGAAGTAGAAAAAATATTGCATGGGGCAAATGAATTCCAGAGTGAATATTCTTTTCACATCATCATGGCATGCCAAGGACCCCGTGACTCAGATCCATGTGAAGAACAAGGTATTTCTCCTATCAAGCTCAGAGGGATGTCAAAGTCTTCTTATGTTTTAAGTATGAATGTTATAAACAACTGACCTTTACCTAAAACAATTATATGTGGAAACTCTCAAACAAGGATGACTGTAACCTAAAACTACTCTTATACAGAAATTCCCTATCTACCATGATTTTCATCTGTCTAGCCTCCTACTTTGGCTACGTAAAATAAATACACTGAGATTTGTGGTTGTTGGTATTGCTCCATCAGAGTAGACAGCCCACCCAAATCCAGATTTTCATCTGTTATTTGTTCATTTCCAGTTACCAAAGAGAAGTCAATTCCAAAGACATGCAGATTGTGGCAAAATATAGCAATAATAAGTGGTAATAATTTTCTGAATCAATGATAACAAAATAATGAAAATATGATGAAGATGAGGAAGCAAAGGGGATGTAGGACATGAGGACATATCTTTTTCAGTGACCCTCACATAGTCACATGATTTTGCAAAGCATCTTACCGATAAGGAAACAGAATGAAAAATCACCGTGTAAAATAGTGACTATCAAACAGTAAAAGCATAAAACAGAAGTGTATTTTCAATTTATTTCATCATTCACTCATTCTATCATAACATTTAATGATTCTCTGTGCCCTACCGTGTAGAAATGAACTTCCTACATTTGGTTTCCAATATATTTATTTACTTACTTATTTATTACTCTTAGACATATGCCCAAAGGATGCACACTCATACCCTAAGGAAATCTTTTCAATTGTGTTCATAGCAGAGTTATTTTTAATGCTCCTCAACTAAAGAATGAATAAAAAATGCATTAGATATACACAGTAGAGTATTACTTAACTGTAAAAAAAGTCAAAGTGTACATGAGCAATAAGTTTTAAACAATAAAATGAGCTTATCAAGGTCCCCATAGTGTTAAGTCCTCACATAGGAATTGAGAAAGGAACAATACAGAGCTAAGGGATACTGGGAGTATGAATTTTAAGCTTTGATTTTTCCATCCCTGAGTTACAATAGGAATCTCTATCATCATCCTCTCCTCTCTACCATACTGAAGGAAGGACATACTACAAGCTTAAGAGCTTCAAGGAGTCTCGTACTCACTATTATGTTTTAGAAGGTGGAGGGTAAAAAGGGATTTCAAAACATAAGGAACATGATTATTCTGAAAAAAAAAGAAGCTAGAAAAAGTGGATTCCTTAAACAATTTGTAAATATTCAGAGTAGTTCATACAATTCTAAAGCTATCTATGATGTATAATAGACAGAAGAGCCAAGAAATGTTATTTTAACCTCTGTAATTTTTCTTTGGAGAATTCAGGGCATGCATATATATGTATGTGGTATGCATGTGTGTGTACATGTGCAGGAATGTGTGCATGTGTGTGTCAGAGAAGTAGGCATTTCCTGTGATAAATAGTTATTATTATCCCAAGTATTAAATATTTCTGCCCACTTCAAAAATAGTTTATGTGTCGTACAATTGGATGGTTAATCTAATTCTATTTCCATCTGTTCCTCACAAGGCCAAATAACATTTTCGTAGAACACAGGAAGAGTTGACTATCCAAAAACCTTTTCCCATGCAAAACTCAGATTATGTTAATAGAGTCTGTCCAAAAATATTAAATATTGCCTCATGTTTAAAAGAGAGTAAATTTATTTGTCAAATTTTGATTATATTTTCAAGTAAGGAATACATCTCACTGGGTTCTCAGCTGGGTGAGATTAATGATTGTTTTTCTCATTTTTTGGCATGCATAGAATCTTCCAGAACTATGAAGATAACTAATGGGGATGAAGCTCCTGGGTCACTATCATCTTGGTTTTTCCATGTGGCATAATTGAAACCTGAAATATAGAAGATTGCAGATAGACCATATCTATCACCATGAATAAATTTAAGTCCAAATGAATCAAAGATCTAAATATAAATCCAGTCACACTGAATCTCTTAGAAGAGAAAGTGGGAAGTACACTTGAGTTGATTTGTATGGGAGACCACCTTCTGAATATAACACCATAAGCACAGACACTGAGATCAACAATTAAGAAAGGGACCTCCTGAAATTGAGAAGCTTATGTAAGTCAATGGACACAGTCAACAAGACAAAATGGCAACCCAGAATGGGAAAAGATCTTCATCAACCCCACATCTGATAGAGGGCTGATTTCCACAATATACAAAGAACTCAAGAATATAACACAAAGTATTCTAATTAAAAAAGTTTGATACAGAACTACATAGAGAATTCTCAATAGAGAAGTCTCAAATGGCTGAAAGGCACTTAAGAAATTACTCAACATCCTTAGTCATCAGGGCAATGCAAATCAAAGCAACTCTAAGATACCATCTCACTCCTGTCAGAAGGGCTAAAATCAAAAACACCAATAATAGTTTATGCTGGAAACGATGTATAAAAATGGGAACACTACTCCATTGCTAGTAGGAGTGCAAACTTGTACAATCAGTATAGTGGTTCCTTAGGAAATCAGGAATCAGTCTACCCCAAGATTCAGCTATTCCACTCTTAGGCATAAAGCCAAAGAATGCCCATTCATAAATCAAGGACATCCGTTCACCTACGTTAGCAAGGAAAGGGAACCAAACTAGATGCCCCTCAACTGATAGAAAACTGTATAAAGAAAATGTGGTACATTTACATAATGGAGTATTATTGAGCAGGGAGGGGGGCAATGGAATATTGAAATTCACAGGCAAATTTATGGAAATAGAAGAAACCATCCTGAATGAGCTAACCCAGTCACAAAAAGAAAAACATGATATGTACTCACTCATATACGTATATTAGACATAGAACAAAGGATCACCAACCTACAATCCACACCACCAGAGAAACTAGGCAACAAGGAAGACCCTAACAGAGACAAACATGGTCCCATAGAGAAGGGGGAAGGGACAAGATCTCCTGAGCAAATTGGGCGAACAGGGGGAGAGGAGAGGGAGTTAGGGGAAAGAGAAGGGGAGAAGAAGAGGGGAAAGGAAGACTTGAACCCAGAAGATTGAGTTGAAAGATTAGTGGAGAGCAAGAAAGAGATACCTGAATAGAGGGAGCCTTCATAGGTTTAAAGAGAAATCTGGCACTAGGGAAATGTCCAAAGACATACTAGGATCATTCCAACTATGAATCTAAGCAATAGGGGAGAAGATGTCTTGAATGTACTTCCCTTATAAGGATATTGATGGCTACCTTATATGCCATCATATGACCTTCATCCAGTAGCTGACAGAAACAGAAGCACAGGCACTCAGCTAATTACTGGGCCAAATTCCTGGAATCCAGTTTTAGAAATGTAGGAGTGATGAGGAAAGGGGTCAAGACCATGCTGAGGAAACACACAGAACAGTTGACCAGGGGGAGCTCATAAACCTCAGAATGATATCTCGGAAGCCAGCATATGACAGAACATGCCCCCTGCAAGTGGGTATCAGGTAGGAGGCCAGAACAATCTATGAGGTACCTGGTATTGGAAGAGCATTTATATCTAGAGTACAAATGGACATTGGTAGCCCATTTCCCATAGAGGGATAATCTCTCAGCCTACATTGAGGAGAGCCGGGGCCCTGCCCCAATGATGTGACAGACTTTAATGATCCCTATTGAATGCCTCAACCTTTCTATGGAGCAGAAGAGTGATGGGATGGGGGTCACTGGGGGGGGGAGAATGGGAGAGAGAGGGAACTAGGATTGATTCATAAAGTAAGATTATTTTCTGATTTATATATATACATATATATGGAAAAAATAACAAACTACTTAATGGAAGTAAGAGAGTTGGTCATTATATTCACAAATGAGGGAGGAATCCCTGTAGTTTTTTTTTTAATAATGTTATAACAGCAAAACTACTGTAGTTAGAGTAGAAGGAACAAAGTGATGTCAGTGAAAGAGCAGAACTCTCAGGGAAAAGAATAGGAAGTGATATGTTCAGGCCCACAAATTGTTATATATCTGGCATATACTTCAAGTGAAAGAGGAAGTCACTGCAAAATTTTTACTTCATTTTAGCCTAGTCATTGCCATCATCTATTTCTTCCATATGTTGTTTATGAAGTTATTTTCCTTTTCTGACCACTCTAATGAACCAGACATTGCATCACTTATAGCCACAGAAACTGCTATCACTGTTTGTCCAGTACCTTTCTGTGTCTGAGTGCAGAAACATGTCTCTTACCAGAACTTTACTGCTCTAGTTCATAATACTTAATCATTCTGACTCCTTGTCTCTTCTTCTTTTGTCTGGCACATTGTTTACTGCTATAGACTTTTCAAAACCTTGGAGCTCAGCATTGTTGTTCTGAAGTATTACTCACTTTTGAACATATGCCAAGGGATTCTCATTTTATTTTTTTATTTTTCTGTTCAGTTTTCATGGATTTTTCCTTTTAGGACATAGTCCTTATCACTGAGAGATATATAGAATCTTTGTCATAACAAATATTTTACAATCTTTTTTCTTAGAATGGGGAATCAGGTAAGGGACTTTACTTCAGTTCACAGGTTTAAAAAATGTTTTCCATAAGATTGTCTCTTTTTTGTGGCAAAAAGTCCAAGTTTTATTGCCAAATCAAGTGAATGAAAGTTAAATAAAAATAGAAAGCTTCCTTAAACACTCTGCTTGTAACAATAAATAATATAACCAGTTTCAGGAGGAAGAGAATATCCAAGTTCCAATCCTACATTTAATCCATGATAGATTTGTGATCTTGGATGTTTTCATCAGTTTCCCTTCCTCTTAATCCAATTAATAGGATCCAGACTATATATATTATCATTTTCACATATTATGTGTTCCACTAGGTTAAGTAGTTTTTTTATTATTAATCTTTTTATGGCCGTAGGCTACCTCTGATTTAATGGGATGGTCTGAAACCTATTGAGCTCCCTTTGGAAATAAATTGACTTTTGCTTTTCCTAGACAGTTTTTATTCTGCCATTTTTCAGAGAGCAGTAAAATAATAAATTGACTAACAGCTGTAGATTTCTTGGCACCATCACTTTTCCTCTTTAGATTTTGAGCAAAGCCTGGATGAAATGGTTGACACATTTCTCTTTACAGAACATTAACAAGCAATGTTACTATTGAATATAAAAGAATGGATGAGTTATGCTTAGTCCACTGTGAAAGTCAGAGCTGTTCAACTGTCACGTACAACAGTGAGTAACAAACCATTATAAATGACAATCCACAATAAAATTTTATGGATTTTCCCCCTTGGTAGAATTACAGATGTATCTTTCAGGTTCATTGTAACAATTTATTTAGAAACACATAAGTCATCCATTGAAGTTGAGAATTTATAAAGGAATGAAAATAAAACAATGATCTAAAAGAAAAATATTCATTTATTGCCTGATTGTATCAGAGACAAAAAAATTTAATAATAGAGCAAAATATAGTTTTGAGCAAATATTTAATAGTTCTATTAACTATGGAAAAATTATTAATTTTCTCAAGAATTCTCCAAGATTTTATAAAACAAAACCTATTGAAGTTGTGAAATTAGAGATGATGCTTTTCACACAGTTTTTGATATAGCAATTTACAACACACTGCTAAAAATATAAAAATTCCTGAGTTATAGACAAGAGAAAACTAATAAATAGATCTCTGACCTCATTTTGATATTCATAATTTTCATAGCATATATTGTAGAATAATAAATTTTTTCCCTGTATACCAGAACAAGAAAGGTTAATTAGAGATGATAGCTATATTCATTTATGAGCATTAAAATGAGAAATTACTCCTGGGATTATATTAACAGGTTCTGATAACTAATACTTACATGTTGATAAACATGTTTTTCTTGTTTGTCTTTTTTAACAGACCTGTATTTCGAATGCAAACCTATTTAAGTTATAAGTTTTTATGCTACAGTAATCAATTCTTCAATGTCTCTTTCCTAATACCATTCACACAGCATACATTTTTGATGCAGAGTTTGGGAGATAATCTTGGTTATTACCAGCACTATAGTTCAACACCAAAATTATCTTCTTCAAAACTTCTGCCTTCTCATGAAATTAGACGAATTTAATTTTAAATAGACAAAACCTATACTTATTTTTCATTTGCATGATATTAATACAACTTTTAATCCATAGAGTTCTTCCTAACTACATAAAATTTATTCAGTATTATACACTTTTCACAAAAATATTATCCCATGTAGACATCTTTGAACTATTTCCTTGCAATTGTCTTTCCAGTGAAGTCTCTTATTCTACTGTCTGTGTTTACCATATGGTATATATAACACCCTTGTAAAATACTACTTTTGCTTCTCAGTTATTTGGCTTTAAGTGCCTACAAGCAAAATTTTGTTTCATTTTTTATGGTGTCTTGTGCATGTGTGTGGAATCTGTTTTGATAACATGTTGCTTGTGTTTTTCTTTGGAAAAATGTAGCTTAGTTTTCCTTCCTTCCTTCCCTCCTTCCTTCCCTCCCTCCTTCCTTCCTTCCTTCCTTCTTTCAGCAGAAAGAAGAAATTAGGAAATCACTGCCCTCTAGCTTAACTCTTATGACAACTCTTGGTCAATGACTACCTGAATTTAAATATGTAATCACCATTTTCTTTCCTCTTGGGAGATCATAGGAGACAACTCAGAGATTCAGTTATTTTCCAGAAATTCCCAGTAATATCAGGCTCTGTCTACTGTGAACTGAGACTTATTTGAAATCATATATTTATTCACGTTCCTCATTGTGTCATCATTACTTCCTTTTCCAGGTTACTCTATAAAGCTTATTCTGGGTTAGTTTCCCATGCAGTAATTTGTATTTCAGGATCTCCTTCTTAAGGATTATTACTGAAGGTGTATGAACCTCATTTGAGGTTAGAAATTTTCAGATGTTATCCGAATAAATTATTTCATTCACAGGAAATGATTTATTGTTATTTCAAAGAGACATGTACACACACACACACAAACACACACACACACACACACACACACACACACACACACACACATATATATATATATATATATATATATATATATATATATATATATGCCAAACATTAAGAGAAAAACATGAGTTGAATGTTTGAGTTTTACAAGCCATGTGTGTTATTTGGTGCTGACAGAGCTGTGGGACCAGGCTGATCAGAAAACTGCCATTAACATATGAGCTATTGGTTTCTGCACTTATAACCTACACACCCATGACTTTAGCATTTAAATAATATAGGAAATTTCCAAAGACTAAGTATTTTGATTACATGCACAATATATTAAACATACCCTTCATCCACACAATGTATTTTTTGCAGACTTATAAAAATTGGTAATAATTTAGATGGAATTTTTGTACTTCTACAGATTGAACTTAGAACTTCCTTGGTGCTTAGACACATACTCTATCAGTGATCTATAGACCAAATGGAATTTCTTTAATACATTTATTTATTTTCTTATTTTACATATTGATCACAGTTCCCTCTCCCTCTGTCCTTCCCTCTCATGCCCCCCACGGACACCCTCCCATCCCTTTCCCCACTCCACACTCCACAGGGACAGTGCTGCCTTCCAGGAGGTGTCATCTAAATCTGTCAAGTCATTTGGAGTAGGGACAAAGCCCTCCCTCATGCCTCTAGACTAACGAAGTATCCACCCATAAGGAATGTGCTCCCAAAGTTCTTTTGTGTACCAGGGATATGTCCTGGTTCCACTGTCAGAAGTCTCTTAGACTGCCCAGGCCTTCTAACTGAGACCCATGTTCAGGGGCTCTGAGTTGGTCCAATGCTGGTTTCCCAGCTATCAGTCTAGTGGCCTATTAGCTCTTCTTGTACAAGTCAGCTGTCTGTGAGTTTCTGTAGCCTGGTCTTGTCCTCACTGTTTAGCTGGGGGGGGGGTGTCTGCTTGTGTTTCCATCAGCTACTATATGATGGCTCCATGATGGTGGATACGTTAGCCATCAATCTCATTATCAGGGAAGGACATTTAAATTAGCCTTTACACTGTTGCTCAAATTGTTACTTAGGGTCAGTCTTGCAGGTCTCTGCAAATTTCTCTAGAGTCAGTTTTCTCTTCAGACCTATAATGGCTCACTCTTTTATGGTCTCTCTTTGTCTTTCTCTCTCTCTCTCTTTCCCTCTCTTTCTATTGTCTATGCCTCCCTTGATTCAATCTTCCTAATTTAACATACTTTCATTTCCACCCATTCTCTTTCTCCTTTTTTGATTTAAAATGCAAATAATATTTTACACAACAGTGATGAATACCAGGGAATTGAAGATTCTTCATTAAAGTCATTTATAATATCTTTTTTGAAGAAACTATAATTACTACTGAATATTTCTGAGTTTACATTTTCAGAGATGTTATACTTTAAGTGTTTTTGACATTTATTCTTCAAGTGTATTTTATATTTTAAAAAGTAAATAAAAGAAGTTGAGTGGCTCAAATAGTGTCTATAGGCTTATTCAGTTAATCAGCACAGGAGGGCTTGGTAACTACTTGTACAGAAGCAGAGAAGGATCTTTATGGTACTTACAAAAGATTAGGTTGTAAGACAAGCTGCAATTTTCTTCTATAATTGCTTTAAATTTTGAGTTTGAAGTGCTTTTGAATTTTCCTTGAGCAAGGTAATGATTTCATTCCACTACTTCCTCATATTTGCCACAGATCTTCCATAACTGCTTTTGCAAATTATATGGAGCTGGAATTGGGAATGGGTTACATTACTTTGAGTTGTTGGCTACATGGGTACTTTGGATATTACTAAACAACCAAGACTGTTACTAGAACAGAAGGTCACTCTCTGTAAACTTACAATGAGATTCCAAGTGTTACGGACAATATACACACAGCTTATTGAATGTAGAGAGGTTGAGCTGGTGTGGACATGGAGCTTTCAGCATATTCTTTTTACTTTCTTCCAATAATGTACACTGAAGACTGCAAAAGGAAGTGTGAACACCAATCCAGTCATAAAAAAACCTCTACAATATGTCCTGCCTACAAGATGTGCTAGAACAAAGATGTTGCAGAAATTGGGAGAGTGATCAGTGAGTGTTTGGAGGCCAATCACTCAATGAGTGTTTGAGAGCAGTCCGTATTCTGTCTTGCCCAGATGCCCTGGAAACAGACTGGCTAGCCAAGGCCTTATGGTCAAACTTCACACAATTGTAAAAAAAAACAAACAAAAAAAAGCAAAAACACCAAATGAAATTGTTCCTAATGATATTCTACTGTATAGGTCAGTGCCTTGTCCACTTGTCATCAAGAGACTTTTTCCAGGAGTAGATAGAAGCAAATACAGACACTCTCAGCTAGACAATATTCACAGAGGGTGTCTAAATTGGAGACTTCAAAAGGATCTTCACTTTGAAATTCAGAGAAACCCAAGGAAGAAGGGGAGGAAAGACTGTAGGAACCAGAGGAGTGGAGGATATCATGAGAAAAAGGCCCATGAAATCAGCTCAAAAGGGCTCATTTAGGCTCACAGAGAGTGAAGCAGAAAGCCTGAGGTGTGCATGGGTCTTTACCAGATACTATGCATTTATATTATGGCTGTTACCTTGGTAGTTTTTTGGGACTCTTAGCAATGGGATCTGTTGTTTCTCTGACTCTTTTGTCTGTTTTTGAGACATTTTTCATTCTATTTGTGTTTTTGCCCTTTCCATACTTGATAATACAGCATTTACCTTTTCTTATTGCATCTTGTTTTTCCCATTTGGCTTTTGTCTCTTAGAGGCCTACACTTTTCTGAAGAGGAAATAAGAGTGGGAGTAGATCTGGGGCTAGAGAGTGGGGGATAGTTGGGAGAGAGAGGACACAGTGGTAAGAATGTATAAGAGAAGAATCTACTTTAACTAAAATACAAGAAAAAGAGAAGTTGAAACTAGTATAGACAAAATGGGTGGGGGAGAAAAAAACCAATGAAAGAGTGCCAGTGATCCAATCAAGAAAAATTATGGCTTTTTTTTTTAATCCTCCTCCTTCTCCTCCTCTTTCTTCAGGAAAACACCAAATGACTTATGATGCCAGTACACTGGGAGGGCTTGGGTAATCCATGGACACAGTATTCAAAAGCTGAGTCATCTTCTGGGTAAGATTCAACAGAGTTCTTAGGGGCCAGGGAAAATCCGAGGACAGTAGTGGGTCCAAGTCACAAAGTTAGATTTCCTGGTTAAGGATATGAAGATCAAGTATACCTGGAGAAGATAAACCTCTTCTGCCTGCACATTAAATAATGTGAGATTATTGAATATTCCTCTAGGTGCACCTCAAAAGGATAAGGGTCTAAAGATTTTGCCTGTGGAGAAGCAGGCTCAGGCTGAGCAGCAGACAAGGCTCAAGGATTTTTTTGTTTGGGGGGGACTACAATAGTCATGTTGTTCTTGGTGTTAGGTGATTCAAGGAGGAATCCACTGCCATTAGAGGGTCCATCAAATCGGCCTTGCATTCCATTGTCCCTGTGCAGATATGATACTGGGGAAACAAGGACAGCATGCCCTGCACTATTCCAGACAAAGTGAATGGCATCTATGGCTCTGTGTTTTGGTGTCCAATCCCTGTCTCAAAAGGCAAGGACAAGTGTCTGATCTTGTGATCAAGAAGCTACTGATGATGTCCAGTTTTGATGCCTGCTACACATCAGGAAGGGGCTGCACTGCCACCGTGGGCTACTTTGTCAAGGTCATCATTGATGCCATCAATAAAAACTACATCTTCTGGAAAGAGTCCTTGTTCGTGTAGTGTCCTCATCAGGAATTTATTGACTAACTTGTGAAAACCCATGCCAGAGTCTTTATCAGAAGACCCAGAATCCAGCTTTTGACACAAAATAATGGCCTTTATATGAGAAAATAAAGGTAAATTAAGTGTGTTAAACAAAATGAAAACTGCTTTTCACTGAAACAGTAGATTTTGCAAAATTTTGATAGAAGTGATGACAATTTGTCTCATATTGCTGGTTTAAAAAATAGTGATTAATCTGTGATGGGAGATGTCATTCTATCAATATGTTTCTCATACTGGTTAATGAATAAAGCACTGTTTGCCAATAAGAAAGCAAGAGAGGAGACAAGGAGGAAGGAAGAAGTAGAAAGGAGAAGTCAACATGGAGAGGCTGGGGAGACAAGGCACAAGCCCCATTCCCCAGTAAGATGAAAGCACGTGGAAATATTAGATTAACAGAAATGGGTTAATACTTAAGATAGAGCTAGCTGATAAGAAACAAGTAATTGGCCAACAGCATTATATCAAATCAGAGTCTCTGTGCATTATTTGGGGCTG
This sequence comes from Phodopus roborovskii, assembly GCF_943737965.1. Taxonomy (NCBI): domain Eukaryota; kingdom Metazoa; phylum Chordata; class Mammalia; order Rodentia; family Cricetidae; genus Phodopus; species Phodopus roborovskii. The sequence continues at coordinate 173,252 of NW_026126026.1, read as the reverse complement.
GCATGGCGGTGCATGACAAGACCAGCAGCAGGAGGAAAAACCTACTCCTTACATATGGTACCCCCATGACTAATAAGAACTTCCACTTAAAATTTAACAAAATCTTTAAAAAGGGTTTACAAACAAAAGAACAGAAACAAGCAAGATTTCTTGGTAACAGCATTTTTTTTTTTTTTTCTTTTTTGGGTTGGACTCTGCTTTGCGAGAGACAAGCAGATATTTGCCCAGCTCCTTTAAGGGAGATTTCCTGACTCAGCATAAGTGGCAAAAAAACACAGGGCTTAAAAAAAAAGCACTGCTAACAATTCATTGGTGTGTACGAGAGCTGACAATGTCAGCGACCACACCTACAAGCTATCAGCAGGTTGCTGGATGGTAGTGTAGACCAAGGTTGTCAGTACAACACTTATTGCTGGAGGTAAAGATACCTGCTGCCATCTTTGGTAAACTGTAGGTGACACAGCTGTGACTTTCATTTTAGCAAAGTTGTTTACCTGATAAAACACTCATGGCCAGAAAAAGATAAAGATTTACAATGAAGACAGAGTCACATTAAGAAAAAGAACTAAAGGTTTACAGTGTGTTGTAAAATATATGTAGGCTTGGGAGGGAAAAGGAATAAAATGGTTTTTAAAATATGGCAAGGAGTTGGGTGTGGTGGCACACACCTTTAATCCCAGCACTCAGGAGACAGAGGCAAGCAAGTCTCTGTAATTACAAAGTAAACCTGGTATGCAGAGTAAATTACAGAACAGATAAAAGTTACACAGAAAAACACTGTCTCAAAAATAAAAAGTTAAAGAAGCAGAGTAATAATAAAGCCACAGAAAAATGAAAAGCTCAGAGAGAATCTGTATACTGTATGGCATTATATTGTCGTTATATTGTTTGACTGCTGAGGAAACAACTGTTAAAGGAAATACAGCTGGATTAATGCAATTTATATATTTTAAAAATGCTTTGACTTCTAAATTTAAGCCTAAGTACACGTTACTGGCGACAAGGATTTCTATTTTTGTTTCCATCTTCATAGGATCCCCACGACAGTGCCCCCTACCAGCAGGAAGCAGTTTGGAAAGAACAACACCCAAATTCCCAAATATTGTTTATAAATGTTTGTTTTCATTTAAATTGGGTTAGTTATAAATGGTTAATGATCACAACCAATATCTTTTTAAAGGTAAAAAGGGGATTATGGTATAGATATGAATATTTTGTTTTGGAATGAATTTTCATTTCTTGATACAATTTAAGGTCAATTTTGTGATGCGTATATTTCTCCTTTTGTTTAGGTATTGTGTTTATATAGCTCATTTAGAAATGTATAATGTAGTACAGACTATAGATAATTACCTATAATAGCAAAGCTTAGAGTTAAGTTAGTTAGGTTTTTCAAGATACACAGAGATGTATTTGAGATAGATAATACTTATTCAAACCTTTCAAAGACCTACAGAATATGGCATTTAAAATTGTTTAGGGTTTTTCTTGACAGTGAGACGTAAATGCTACTGGCAACACCACCTGCGTCAGAAAGGAAGATGGACATTAAAGAAACAAGTTGTGAAGTTTACTTCCAATATGGCAAGACTAGCCATTTGGACAAGATACTGCTCTTGTCTGAACTGTTTGACTTTATGCTGTATAAACTGGACCTGCAGGACTCACAGAAAAGCTACTGCTGATTCAAGATGGACATTGCTACAGAGTTCCTGCTTCATGGAAGAGTCTGCCAGACAGTCTGGAGGACACAGAGAAAAATGACTGACAAACTGCCAATACAAGAAAAAGTTTAACGTTTCCTGCTTTGCTGAAGAGTTTGCCAGACACACTATGCCTATGGGCTGAAGATGGAAGATTACAATAGAATTTCGGATGGCTAAACAATGAGTTGTCTCTGTCATTTCAAGAATTTATATACATCCTTCTGTGGTCTTTGATGGAGTTGAAGACAGATAGTTATGGTTATAGTTTTCCTTAGTTAGGATTAAAGATAAGTTACATAGACTTGAGACACACAAAGATAGGATAGATGATGGAATATTTTCTACAAATCTTGTTAAATGTTAATGGACTAAATATTGTTAACTGTGACTCTTATTTGATAACTGTTGTGTGATATATTTTGCTATGTTAAGGTTAAAACTCTTTTTTTATTTTAGACAAAAAGAGGAGATGGTGTCATTCTGTAAATATGTTTCTCATACTGGTTAATGAAAAAGCACTGTTGGCCAACTGGAAAGCAAGAGGGGAGGGACTAGGGGACAAAGAGGAAGGAGGAAGTAGAAAGGAGGAGTCAATATGGAGAGGGTGGGGACACGAGATGCAGGCCCCATTCCCTAGTAAGATGAAAGCACATGGAAATATTAGATTAACAGAAATGGATTAAAACTTAAGACAGAGCTAGCCAATAAGAAACAAGTAACTGGACAACAGCATTATATCAAATACAGTGTCTCAGTGTGTTAATTGGGGTTGATATGGCAGCAGGAAAAGACCAGCGGCAGGAGGAAAAACCCTACTCCTTACAAATCTGGAAATTAAATTCTGATGGAAACCCAAAATTAGAGTCTGGGATATGTTGACTCAATCATTGTAAAATATAAATTACTTCCTTGCAATTCTTAAGATCTACTATTTAGTCACCGTTTATTTATATTTAAGTATGTAGTTACTCAATTAGTCACATTAAAACATGTATTTATATTTCTTAATTATATTTAGATACTGAATTATTTTGTTTGTCATTACTTATTGAATGAGCCACATGTGTTGACTGAGTATATTTTAATTTAAATTTATTGTGAGATTGAATTTAGAATAAATTGATGACAGTAAGTTCATTAAAGTCCTGAAAACACATTATAGTATTATTCGTGTTTAGATGTCTTCATTATTATTTATTAATGTTATTGTTTGTTTGGAGTCAAAGTGAGATTTGCTCTGGTTTTCAAGATACCATAGTGAGATTCAGTCTTCACTGTTTGTGCATTCCTATTAAACATTGAATATTTTGAAATCAATCAAATTTAAAACTAAAGAAAGGTATAATTGCAAAATTAGCAGAGGATGTTTTCAAGTCACATCTTTGAATAAGATAAATAAAATCTTAAAAAGTATTGAAACAGAGTGTGTTTCATTTTTATTGCATAATATCCATTTAGACAAATAAAATATTATTAAGTATCAATATGAACAAAGGGTATTTAAATGTTAATATGATTTAAACTGTCTATATTATTTTAATGGTCCACATTAAACATTGTACTCAGGAAATCAAGAGAAAAATGAAGAAAATAAAATGTAATCTAATATTCTATCTTATGCATTTTATAAATAGAAGACCCTTAATATATATTGTCAATAAAAATTTCAATGATAACATGTTTTAAAATTCCTAAAATACTGCTTCAAGATCCAAAAATCTTTTCAAATTCCATACTTTTCAAAATTTATGCTTTATTCTGCATTTTTTTTTATTCTTAACCTTTATATTTTATTTTGGTCTGAATATTATTTATTTTGTTCCCACATACATTGCAGATTGATAATTCATAGTTGAATTCACAAGTAACCCAGAAAAAATTTGTATTCCTAGTTAGAAAAATTCTCATAAGGTACATTATAAATTTGTTTTATCTTTTTAAATAAACTTTAAAAAAATCTTATTTTACATAACAATCCCAGGTCTCTTGCCCTCCCATCTTCCCATGCCCCCCAAAATCCCCTCATCCCATACCCCATTCACTCTCCAGGGAGAGTAAGGCCTCCCAAGGGGGATCATAAAATTCTGTCATATCATTTGAAGCAGGACCTAGGCCATTCCCTGAGTATCTTGGCTGAGAGATTATCTTTACATTGGGAATGGACTCCCAAAGACAATTCATGCATTACAGAAAAATATTGGTTGCACTACCAGAGGCCCCATAGGTTGTCCAGGCCTCCATACTGACACCCATATACAGGAGGATTAGTTCAGTCCTATGCTGGTTCCCCAGATATCAGACCATGATGCCTAACCTTCCCCTTGCTCAGGTGATCTGTTTCTGTGCTTTTCTCCAGCATGGTCTTGACCCCTTTGCTCATCCCTCCTACTTCTCTACAGGTTCGGCTCAGTGCTTAGTTGCTGCTGTCTGATTCTGCTTCCACAGCTACTGGATGAAGGCTCTAGCATGACATAGAAGGCAGTCTTCAATCTCATTATAGAGGAAGAGTATTTAAAACATTCTCTCTGCTATTGCTCAGATTGTTAGTTTGGGTCATCCTTGCAGGATTCTGAACATTTCCCTAGTGCCAGATTTCTCTTTAAACCTATAAAGGCTCCCTTTACTATGGTTATCTCTTCTTGCGCTCCTTCACAATTCTTCCCTTGACTCCATCTTCCTGATCCCTCATATTCTTCTTCTCTCTTCTCTCCTCCTCTTTCTCCTACCTCCATCCAACCTACCTCCATGCTTCCAATTTACTCAGGAGATGTTTTCCCTTTTCCAAGGAACTATGCATGTCTCTCATAGGTTCTTACTTGTAACCCAGCTTCTCTGAGGTTGTGGATTATAGGCTGGTTATCCTTTGTTCTATGTCTACTATCCACTTATGAGTGAGTACATACCATGTTTATCTTTCTGTGTCTGGATTACCTCCCTCTGGATGGTTTCTTCTAGTTCCATTAATTTGCCTGCAAATTTCAAAATGATTGTTTTTTTTTTGTTTTGTTTTGTTTTGTTTTTATTTCCATTGAGTAGTACTCCATTGTGTAAATGTACCACATTTCCTTTATTTCTTCTGCAGTTGCGGGGCATCTAGGTTGATTCTAGTTTCTGGTTATTACAAATAATGCTGCTACAAACATAGTAGAATAGATGTACTTGTGGTATGAATGTGCATCACATGGATATATGCCCAAGAGTGAAATTGCTGGATCTTGAGGTAGACTGATTTCCACTTTTCTGGGAAACCACCATAGTGATTTCCAAAATGGCTCTATAAGTTTTCACTCCCACAGGCAATGGGAGAATGTTCCTCTTCTCCACATTATCTTCAGCATAAACTGTCATTGATGTTTTGGATTTTAAACATTCTGACAGGTGCAAGATGTTATCTCAGAGTTATTTTGATTTGCATTTCCATGATGCTAAAGGATATTGTGTAATATATGTGCCTTTCAGCCATTTGAGACTCCTCTATCAAGAATTCTCTATTTAGTTCTGTGCCAGATTTTTAATTAGATTATTTGGTGTTTTGGTGACTACCTTCTAGAATTTCTTGTATATTTTGAAAATCATACCTCTGTCACATGTGGTGTTGGAAAATACCTTTACCTATTGTGTGGGCTGCCATTTTTGCCTTGTTGACTGTGTCCTGTGCCTTACAGAATCTTCTCAGTTTCAGGAGGTCTCATTTATAAATTGTTGTTCTCATGGTCTGGGCTATTGGTGTTATGTTCAGGAAGCTGTCTCGGATACCAATATGTTTAAGCATAGCTTCCAAATTCTCTTCTAAGAGGTTCATTGTGGCTGGATTAATATTGAGGTCTTTCATTTGGACTTAAATTTTGTGTATTGTGATAGATATAGATCTATATGCAGTGTTCTAAACATTAGCCTCCTGTTCTGCCAGCAACATTATATAATTTTAGCTTCTTTGTCAAAATCAGAAATTCATAGGTGTGTGGGTTAATATCAGGGTTTTCAATTCAATTGCATTGGTCTACCTGTCTGTTTTTGTGCCAAAACCAAGCTCTTCTCAGGACTATAGCTCTATGATACAGCTTCAAGTCAGGGATGGTGATACTTCCTGAAGTTCCTTTATTGTACAGGGTTGTTTTGGCTATCCTGGGTCTTTTGTTTTCCTAATTAAAGTTGAGGATTGTTCTTTCAATGTCTACGAAGAATTTTGCTAGAATTTTGATGGGTATTGCATTGAATCTGTATATTGCATTTGGCAATATTGCCATTTTTTACTATGTTGATCCTACCCATCCAAGTGGATGGGATATCTTTCCATTGTCTGGTATTGTCTTTAATTTCTTTCTTTAAAGACTCAAAGATCTTGTAATACAGGTCTTTCCCTAGTTTGGTTGGCATTATCCAAAGATATTTTATGTTGTTTTTGATGACTTTAAAGGGAGATCTGTCTCTGATTTCTTTCTCAGCACATGTATTGTCTGTATATAATTGGACTACTGATGTTTTATTGAGATAATCTTGGATCCTGCCACTCTGTTGAAGGTGTTTATCAGCTGTAGGACTTCCCTGGTAGAGTTTCTCAGGTCTCTTGTGTAAATGATTGTATCATCAGCAAATGGTGAAAATTTTATTTCATCCTTTCCAATTTGTATCCTCTTAATCTCCTTTTGTTGTCATGATTCTCTAGTTTAAACAACAATTACAATATTGAATAGAAATGGAGAGAGTTGACAGCCTTGTCTTTGTTTTAAGTTTCTCTCCATTTAGTTTGATGTGGGCTATTGGTTTGGAGGCTTTTGCTTTTATTATATTTAGTTATTTTACTGTTAACCCTGATCTCTCTAAGACCTTTATTATGTAGGGGTGTTAGATTTCTTCCCTCTTTCCTTGGCTTCTCAAGTGCTTGAACTATTCACTGTCCTGTAAGTGTTTAATCAAATAATCTTCTCCATGAGACCCAAACTTGCTATTTTAACATCTAATTTTGCTTTATCAAGTACCTCTGCACATTACACTTAAATCATCATAGAAATAATTTATAAAACTCCAACCATCTTTTAAGGACCATAGTAGAATGAATACAAACCACACTGAAACATCCATCTGAAATGCCTTAGACAATCTACTGTAATCATAAAAGGCATGTAACACTTCTAGCTGGAAACCTTCAGGAACCAACACTTAATTTGGCAATTTCTTTTCATACTGTTTTTTGAATCATTCTACAACACTAAATTTGGCACTTTCTTTTTTTATTTTAATTAATTTTATATAGCATAGTCCAATTAAATTAAAACAAACATTTATACACAATATTTGGGAATTTGGGTGTCATTCTTTCCAAACTACTTCCTGTTGGTAAGGGGTGCTGTCGTGGGGGTTCGAAGAAGATTCAAATATCCTGGCTGTAGTCTGTAGGGCTGTTTTGGCCAGCTGTTTTGAATGTAGGATCACTTTGTACTCTTTCAGGCGTTCTGGCGTGATCAAACCCCATTAATCTGGAAGGAATCCACATCTTTTCATTTTCTGTGGAAACAAAAATAGAAATCCTTTTCACCAGTAACTTGTCCTTCAACTTAAATTTTCAAGTCAAATTTTTAGTTTAATATATTATTTTACATGTCGATCCCAGTCCCCTCTCCCTCTCTCCCTCCCTCCCCCCAGGCCTCCCTCTCTCTTTCCCTCCCTTTTACCCTCTCTGCACTCTCACATGCACTCTAAACACCCTCCCCTCCCATCCCCCAACACCAATTCCATATGTAGGGGAATGCCATCCAGTTGGGGTCATGTAGATCTGACAGGTCCTGTGAAGTAGGGACTAGGACATCTCTCCTGTCTCTAGATTAAGGCAGTTATCCCTCCATGGGGGATATGTTCACAAAGTCATTTGTGCACCAGGGATACATCCTGGCTCCACTGTCTGAGGTCTCTTAGACTGCTCAGTCCTTCTGGCTGAGAACCATAATCAGGGGGGCCTGAATCAGTCCCATGCTGGCTTCCCAGCTATCAGTCTATTGGCTGTTAGCTCCTCCTTGTTCAGGTAAGCTGTCTCTATGTGCTTCTGCAGCATGGTCTTGTCCTCTCCATCTGCTTCTGGGTTCTAGTTCGACTCAGTGTTTATGTATGTGTGTTTGCTCCTATTTTCAACAGGCATTAGTTGAGGGCTCAATGGAGAAGTTAGTTGTTGATCTCACTCTCCAGGAAGGGCATTTATGATAGCCTTTCCACGGAAGCTGATATTGTTAGTTGGGAGCAGTCTTATAGGTCTCTCGACCTTCCCTTGTGTTCAATTTTATCTTCAAACCAATATTGTCTCCCTCTTTTATGTTCTCTCTCTCTCTATCTCTGTCTCTCTCTCTCTCTTTTTCCTATATTCTATTCCTAAGCAGGCTCAATCTTCCTGGTTGCACGTGTTTTCCTTTCCTCCCTCTCATTTTCTCCTATTTTTTCTCTCCATTTGCTGTCCTCCTCCACTTCACCTGAGCTCTGGGGGACTTGTCCCTTCCCAGTTCTGTGAGGGACTTTATATGAATCTCTTAGAATACACCTTGTATCGTATTTCATATAGTGATGTGAATTATAAGATGGTGATCATTTGATCTACGTCTAAAATCCATATATGAGTGAGTACATACTGTGTTCCTCTTTTTGTGACTAGGTTACCTCATTCAGGATGGTTTCTTCAACTAACATCCACTTGCCTGTGAATTTCAAGATACCATTATTTTTTTCTGCAGAGTAGTATTCCATTGTGTAGATGTGCCACATCTTCATTAACCATTCTTCAATTGAGGGGCATCTAGGTTGCTTCCAAGTTCTTGCTATTACAAATAGTGCTGCTATGAACATAGTTGAACAGATGTCTTTGTTGCATGGATGTGTATCCTTTGGGTATATGCCTAAGAGGGGGATTTCCAGGTCCTGTGGTAAACTAATTCCCATTTTCCTGAAGAACTGCCATACTGATCTCCAAAATGGCTTTATGAGTTTGCACTCCCACCAGCAGTAGAGGAGTGTTCCACTTTCTCCACATCCTCTCCAACATAAGTCATCACTGGTGTTTCTAATTTTAGCCAGTCTTGCAGGGGTAAGATGGTATCTCAAAGTTGTTTTGATTTGCATTTCCCTGATAGCTAAGGATGTGGAGCATTTTCTTAAGTGTCTTTCATCCTTTTTGATTCCCTCTATTGAGAATTCTTTCTTCAGTTCTGTACCCCATTTTTAATAGGGTTATTTGGTGTTTTGTTGACTAGTTTCTTGAGTTGTTTGTGTATTTTGGAGAACAGCCATTTGTTGGGTAGAGGATTAGTGAAAATCTTTTCCCAGTCTGTGGGCTGCCCGTCTGGTCTTGTCGACAGTGTCCTTTGCCTTACACAAGCCTCTAAGTTTTAAGAGGTCCCATTTATTAATTGTTTCTTTCAGTGTCTGTGTCCCTGGAGTTATGTTCAAGAAGTGGTCTCCTATACCAGTTTGTTCAAGGGTACCTCCTAATTTCTCTTCTAAGAGGTTCAATGTGGCTGGATTGATGTTGAGGTCTTTGATCCATTTGGACTTGAGTTTTGTGCATGGCGACAGACATGGGTCTATCTGCAGCCTTCTACACACCCTCATCCAATTGTGCCAGCACCATTTGTTGAAGATGCTGTCCTTGCCACATTGTATAATTTATCTGTTTTGTCGAAAATCAGGTGTTCATAGGTGTGTGAATTAATATCAGGATTTTCAATTCGATTCCATTGGTCTACCTGTCTATTTTTATGCCAATACCAGGCTGTTTTCAGAACTATAGCTCTGTACTAGAGCTTAAAGTCAGGAATGGTGATACCTCCTGAAGTGCTTTTATTGTATAGGGTTGTTTTGGCTACCCTGGGTCTTTTGTTTCTCCCAATAAAGTTGATTATTATCCTTTCCAGGTCGGTGAAGAATTGTGGAGGTATTTTAATGGGGATTGCATTGAATCTGTAGATTGCTTTTGGTAAGATTGCCATTTTTAATATGTTAATCTTCCCTAACCAACAGCATGGGAGATCTTTCCATTTTCGGGTATCTTTTTTAATTTCTTTCTTTAGAGTCCCAAAGTTCTTATTATATAGATCTTTTACTTGTTTGGTAAGCATTACACCAAGATATTTTATGTTGCTTGTGGCTATTGTAAAGGGTGATATTTCTCTGATTTCTTTCTCTGTCTGTTTGTTGTCTGAAAAAAGTAGGGCTACTGATTTTTTGAGTTTATCTTGTATCCTGCTAGTTTGCTGAAGGTATTTATCAGCTGTAGGAGTTCCCTGGTAGAGTTTATTGTGTCGCTTATGTAAACTATCATATCATCTGCAAATAGAGACAGTTTGACTTCTTCCTTTCCAATTTGGATCCCCTTGATCTCCTTTTATTGTCTTATAGCATTACCTAGAACTTCTAGTACGATATTGAAGAGATATGGAGAGAGAGGACAGCCTTGTCTTGTTCCTGATTTTAGAGGAATTGGCTTAAGTTTCTCTCCATTCAGTTTGATGTTGGCAGTTGGTTTCCTGTATATTGCCCTTATTATGTTTAGGTATGTTCCTGTTATCCCTGACCTCTCCAAGACCTTTATCATGAAATGTTTTTGAATTTTGCCGAAGGCTTTTTCAGCATCTAGGGAGATGATCATATGGTTTTTCTTTTTCTGTTTGTTTATATGGTGGATCACGTTGATAGATTTTCATATGTTAAACCATCCCTGCATTCCAGGTATGAAGCCTACTTGGTCATGGTGGATGATTTCTCTGATGTATTCTTGAATTCGGTTTGCCAGTATTTTATTGAGTATTTTTGCATCGATATTCATCGGGAATATTGGTAAGTAGTTTTCTTTCTTTGTTGTCTCTTTGTGAGGTTTGGGTACTAAAGTTATTGTGGCCTCATAAAACAGTTTGGCAATGAACCTTCTGTTTCTATCTTGTGGAACAGTTTGAGGAGTAGTGGTAATAGTTCTTCCTTGAATGTCTGGTAGAATTCTGCGCTGAATCCATCTGCCCCTGGACTTTTTTTGGTTGGAAGGCTTTCAATGACTGCTTCTATTTCATTGCGGGTTATAGGTCTATTTAAGTTGTTTTCTATTCTTGATTTAATTTTGGTAAGTGATAGTTATCCAGAAATTTGTCCATTTCCTTTGAATTTTCAATTTTTGTGGAATACAGGTTTTCAACGTATGACCTGAAAACTCTCTGGATTTCCTCTTTGTCTGTTGTTATGTTCCCCATTTCGTTTCTGAGTTTGTTAATTTGCATGTTCTGTCTCTGCTTTTTCGTTAATTTGGATAAAGGTTTGTCTATCTTGTTGATTTTCTCAAAAAACCAACTCTTTGTTGCATATATTTTTTGTATTGTTTTCCTGGTTTCTATTTTGTTGATTTCAGCCCTCAAGTTGATTATTTCCTGGCGTCTACTCCTGCAGGGTGAATTCGCTTCTTTCTGTTCTAAGATTTTCAGTTGGGCTATTAATTCTCTTATGTGACTATCCTGTGTTTTCGTCATATTGGCACTTAGTGCAATGAACTTCCCTCATAGCACTGCTTTCAAGGTGTCCCATAAGTTCAGGTATGTTGCATCCTCATTCTCATTGAATATTAGAAAGTCTTTAATTTCTTTCTTTATTTCTTCTTTTACCCAGGAGTGGTGCAATTGTACATTGTTCAATTTCCATGAGTTTGCAGGTTTTCTGCTATTTGTGTTGTTGTTGAATTCCAATTTTAAAGCATGGTGTTCCGATAAGATACAGGGGACTATTCCTATTCTCTTGTATCTGTTGAGGTTTGTTACGTCACCTTGTTTGTGGTTGATTTTAGAGAAGGTTCCATGTGGAGCAGAGAAGAAGGTATATTCTTTTGTCTTTAGATGGAATGTCCTATAGATGTCTGTTAACCCCACTTGAGACATAACTTCTGTTAATTCTTTTGTTTCTTTGTTGAGTTTCTGATTTGTGGTCCCGTCTAGTGTTGAGAGTGGTGTATTGAAGTCTCCCACTATAAGTGTGTGAGGTTTTATATGAGCTTTGAGTTTTAGTAGTGTTTCTTTTACGAATGTGGGTGACTTTGTATTAGGGGCATAGATGTTCAGAACTGAGACTGTGTTGATTGATTTCTCCTGAGATGAATATGAAATGACCGTCTTCATCTCTTTTGACTAATTTTGGTTTGAAGTCTAACTTGTTAGATATTAGGATAGCTACGCCTGCTTGCTTCTTATTTCCATTTGATTGGAAAATCTTTTCCCAACACTTTACCCTGAGGTAATGTCTATCTTTGAAGCTAAGATGTGTTTCTTGTATGTAGCAGAAGGATGGATTCTGTCTTCGTATCCATTCTGTTAGCCTGTGTCTTTTTATAGGTGAGTTAAGACTATTAATGTTGAGGGTGAGTAAGGACCATTGATTGTTGATTCTTGTTTGATTTAGGTTTGTTGTTGGCAGTGGTATTGTGAATATATTTGTTCTGCTTCACACTAGGTTTCTGGTGTAGTTGGATTATCTGTTGCCTACATTTTTGTGGGCGTAGTTATCTTCCTTGAGTTGGAGTTTTCCTTCCAATACTTCTGTATGGCTGGATTTGTAGCTACATATTGGGAAAATCTGGTTTTGTCATTAAATATGTTGTTCTCTCCATATATATTGATATACTATATGGATATAGTAGCCTAGGCTGGCATCCGTGTTCTCTTAATACTTTTAGAACATCTAATCAGGACCTTCGGGCCTTGAGGGTTTCCATGGAGAAGTCAGGTGTAAATTTGATAGGTCTGCCTTTATATGTTACCTGTCCTTTTTCCTTCGCTGCTCTTAATATTCTTTCTTTATTTTGTTTGCTAGGTGTTTTGATTATTATATGTTGAGGGTTCTTTTTTCTTTGGTTCAGCCTATTTGGGGGTTCGGTATGCTTCTTGTACTTTCATGGGCATGTCCTTCTTCAGATTTGGAAAGTTTTCCTTGATGATTTTGTTGAATATGTTTTCAGCACCTTTGAGCTGGGCTTCCTCACCTTCCTCTATGCCTATTATTCTTAGATTTGGCCTTTTTATGGTGTCCCACATTTCCTGGATGTTTTGTGGTAAGCATTTGTTGGATTTATGATTTTCTTTGGTCGATGAATCTATTTTTTCTAGTTTATCTTCTGCGCCTGAGATTCTCTCTTCCATCTCTTGATTTCTATTGGTTATGCTTGTGTCCGTAGTTGCTGATTTTTTGCCCAGCTTTTCAATTTCCAGCATTCCTTCCGTTAGTGTTGCCTTTATTTTCTCAATTTCAGTTTTCATGTCTTGAACTGTTTCCTTCACCTGGTTAATTGTTTTTTCTTGGCTTTCTGTACTTTCCTTAAGGAATTTGTTCATTTCTTCCATTTTATTTTGTTTGTTTTTTTCCCTCCATTTCTTTAAGAGATTTTCTCCCATCTTCTTTGAGGGCCTCTATCATTTTTATGATGGTAATTTTTAAGTCATACCCTTCTTCTTCCTCTGCTTTCGTGTTGTGTTCCATTCTAGTTGGTGTAGATTCCCTAGATTCTGGTGGTTTCATGTTTGTCTTTCTGTTGTTAGGTGTTCACTTGTATTGCCTTCCTCCCATAGCTTCTTCCAGTAGGTGTTGGTGGTGTCTCCCCCCTTTCTCTATGGTACTTCCCAGATGGGCTCATTTTGGTCAGAGATTCAATATCTGAAGCTCTGTTTGGTCCAAGCTCTCTAGTAGGTTTCTCCGCAGACAGGGATCCAGGGATGGGGTCAAGGATGAGGATCCAGAAGAAGATGCCAACAGGTACTCACAGTGGTCCTCTGGCAATAGCTCTGGCCAATAGCTCTGGCCAATAGCTGGCAGAAGAGGACGAGGGCTGAGGTGGAACTTGAGAAGGTTTTTCAGGGTAGTGGGATCTCACTGGAAACTGGTGCTCTCCAGCTGAGACTTCGTTCTTTGGCAGAGGCCATGTGTTGGGGGTCAAGGATCTTGCCCGCAGGAACTCCGAATGGACCCTCAGAGATAGGCGGATCTCAATTTGGCACTTTATTTTCATACTTTTTTTTAAATCATTCCACTTCATATAATAGAGTGAGAACTAAAAACCTGGTTATTAAGACACTTAAATTTTGATATTATCATATTATCTAAATCTATTCTCTTTTAACACCTATTTTGTGCACATGTGTATATTATATTTATGTTTATAATTTTGATTTTCTAATGTATTATTTATAATTTCTTTGCTAATATATAAAGCACTAAGCAGAAATGAGTAGATTTTTACCTATCATTAGAATATAATCTCCGGATAAAAACAGAACATTCATCCATTCATTTCCTGAATATTTAGGACATACTGTGTATGCCAAGGTAGGTCTCAAAAATGAATTGAAAAGTAACTGTATATCAGGACAATGAATTTCAAATCTCATCAAGATGTACTAGAACAGCTAATTTGAGGATATTTACTGAAATGGCTTTCCTAAACATTCAGTCATTAGAAGATATGTTCATAATTTTTAAGTGACATGATTCTGATGCAACACATAGAAAAATCTAATGCTCACCATCTTTCTGGAATTGCAGAAAATAGAAAGATGACTTCAGATTATATATTTATTCATGTATCATAAATTCATGAAATGCATCAAGCAGATTAAGAAGGACAGCTTGAAATGTGATAGCTTCATGAAAACCAATTTTAATATTACTTTAGTTTAATGCAATATTATTTTATACATGGATGCAGAAATGTTTAATTTAGATAGGTAGAATTAAATGGAAATTGTGATATTTTTTAATTTTTGTATTATTAAGAGAATATTAATGCAGTTGACATTTTGTTTAGCATACTATAACAATTATTCTTGTGAAAAGTTATTGTTCAGTGCACTAGTTCAGGAGAGAGGATAATGAAGCAATAAAGGTTTATAGTGTCTTTGTTCATATATTATCATACCTAGAATTTAGATAATGTGAAGGAAGGAAAGGGAAAGGATAAGTGTTGTAAATTTATGATCATCTAAAAAAATTAAAAAATAGAAATTAATCAAAATGTAATATCAGTTACATAACTGACCAGACTTGTTACATATCTTTTATAATCACATTAAATTAGGTATAGAAAATCAGATGGGCAAACTGAGCTTATCACTATGGTATGGTTTTATTCTACTTTGGTCCTGTAAAAAGGATATGTGTAATGTTATAACTTAATTTAATGATGTTCTAAATGTAATATGATGAGTTATTTCTTGATGATAAGTTTAAATAATATGATAACATCAAAAGTTAAATTCTTAATAACAAATATTTTCATTTCTCACTCTATTATCTGAATTTGAATGGTTCTCATAAAAGTGAGAAGGAAAGTGGCAAATTAAGTGTTGGCTCCTAAAGTTTTCCAACCAGAAACATACCTAGAATCACAAATAGAGAACTTCAAGAGTAACCATTTATTGCTTTAAAATAGTTTGAACTTATCTTAGTGTTGATTTTGCTCTGCAGAAAGAGGACTAATACATACAAAACTATGATTATCTTAAACAGATAGAGTCATTGAAAAAATGAAATCTTCAGAATGAGCAAAATGACACTGTAAAAAATGCAAAAGTCTGTGGAAATTTTGAATCAGTTGTGAAATTCAAACTCTGGGTGAACACATAATGACTGTGTCAGTAGGTGAATCACATTCAGTATTTTCTGTTCAAGACTGATTATATGAGTTCTGATCTCTAGAATATGTATTTTAAAAAGCCTGACCCAGTAACCCATATATCAGGATCCAAACACACATCTATCAATAGATGAAACAGATTACAGATTCAGGAAAGTCTAACAAATTCATAGGTCAGCTAGTCTGGCATATACAGCAACAATTAAGGAAAACCTATGAGCACAATTTCATGCACACTAAGACACACATGTCGGAATTTTTAAAAAAAAATTGGATGTCCACAACTCATATGTAGAAACATCCTACATGTGAACACACATATATAAAGTGACCACAACAAATTCTCAGTTAACAGAAAAATTGTTTCATTCATTTTATCATTAGGGAAAGGTGTGTTTATCCTGTTAAAGAACATGGCAGATTCTAAGAAACACAGGTGGTAAATATAACATAAGCAATGAAATTCATTTCATCTGGAGGACATTTGGAAAGTGTGTGTGCACCCGGACAGGTGGAAAGGCAGAACATAAAGCAAATAAGCTTGTATGGGAGAGGTTTGCTTCTGCTCATTCAACTAACCACATACATCATTTAATTATAGCAAATGTTAGAAAATCCCGGAAACTAATGAACACAGTAAAACTTGACTTTCTTTTTCTTAAGAATTAAAATAACTTAGAGAAAATATCATGTCATGAAATGAAGTAATAATTTTTGTATAGCAACAGTAGAATTTTTTTTCTCAAAAAGAGATTATTACAGTCATGAGTTTAATATTATACATGGAGATAATTTTTCAACATTTTGTTCTATCTCATGGTATTAAAAAGGATTCATAGTAATAGTCTTCATATTGACAGTGAGAATATTTTACTTAATTTATTTCTATGCAGTACAGTCTCCCTGCACCTCAGAACTAGGTGTCCCTCTGCCACAACCTCAGAAAGACTGAAAAGACAGCAGGTTAGCATTAGCAAAAAGCATTCTGATAAGTAAGTCTAGAAGTTTGCATTATGTGGATTCATTTACTGGTTTTTCAGAAAACAAACAAACAAACAAAAACAAGTGTTCAGGTTACTTACTTTCAATGTTCATTAGTAAATTAGAGTAAACTTCAATGAATAATTTTAGCAAGCTTGTCAGGTTATGAAAATTTTCAGTCTTTTTACTTTAACAATTCTGAGGTATACAATGACTTACCTTCCACATCAAGAGACTACATAGACTATGTATTCTTACTGTACATGCTTTGTTACAGCATGTTCTTGTCACAGTAAAGTTCTGTTTGTTAGTAAATATTACACTGCTTGTTTCAAGGTTGTCAGCTGCTTAATTTTCTTTTAAGGTTTTTAAAAATCTAGATATCTCTGTGAAGACATTTTAAAAGTGTAGAAGTGATGTGTAGGGTGTTCCATGAACAGTGAACAGGAAAGCATAAGGTACAGAGAATATATTGTGGCAGAATAATGATTACAGAAACTTATAACACAAGCTTTAATATATCCATGTTTAAGATTTTTTTCTGATGAAAAGAATGAGGTTTCTTTTGAAGCACATTTAAAATGTATTTGTTTTTTTAACTCAAATTTCCCTTCAAATTATACATTTTCTTTGAAAATATATCTGTATAAATAAAATTGCATAATTGATGTCTGTACTTAATCCCACCCATTCTTGAAACTGCGGGCTTTCTGTCACCTCCTCCCACTTTTTTATGAGAGTTTATCTATACTTTTGAGTGTGCACTTGTTTCCTTTGAATGAGTGAAAATAAAATTTGACCTATGTCTGCTGGTTCTAATGCTACTTTCTTTTTTTTTTTTTTTAAATGTTTATCCTTAATGAAAAGTAAATAGTATAAACAATAAATAATGGAATTATATAATAAAGTAGACAATATAAAATATAGAGATAAAAATAAAGATTCACTTTCACATTTTTGAAATTCTGTGTATATAGATATGAAAACAGAAATTATTGTATATAGACAAAGATGCAAATATACATAAAAGATCAATGATATATCTCTTCTTTTTCTAATGTTTCTTATTTTACATATTGATCTCAGTTACCACTCCAACCCTCCCTTTCTGCCTCTCTTCCACCCTTCCATGTCCCCTGACCACCCTCCCATCCCACCCTCCAAATCCACATGCAGGGTGATGCCTTCCTGGAGGGGTCATATAAATCTGTCAAGTCATTTGAAGTATAGACTATGCCCTCCCTCCAGCCTCTATGTTAAGGGAGTATCCCTCCTGGGGGAATGTGCTCCCAAAGTCCTTTTGTGAACCAGGGATACATCCTGGTTCTACTGTTAGAGGTCCCCTAGCCTGCCCAGGCCTTGTAACTGAGACCCACATTCAGGAGGTCTGAGTCAGTACAATGCTGATTTCCCAGCTCTCAGTCTGTGTTTCCATTACCTCCCTCTTGTTCAGGTCAGCAGTCTCTTTGAGTTTTTGTAGCCTGGTTTTGTCCTCCCTCTCTGCACTGGATTCCAGTTGGACTCAGTGTTTAGCTGTGGGTGTCTGCTTCTGTTTACATCAGCTCCTAGATGAGGGCTCTATGATGGTGGATAAGTTAGTCTTCAATCTCATTATCAGGGAAGGCCATCTATGGTAGCCTTTCCACTGTTGCTCAAATTATTGGTTGGTGTCAGTCTTGTAGGTCTCCGGATATTTCTCTACAGTCAGTTTTCTTAAAGGAGGAGTTCAGATATGCTCTCAATGTGTTATGTAACGAGTCTGAACTTGCTTTTTAGTCCCTGCAAGCCTCAAACTCCAAATATCTGTACCAGATATTTTATTTTAAGCAATCAATAGCTTCCACATCATACCATGAAAACTTATTAGTTTTGAATTTGATATTTTATGTTGTTTGTGGATAATATAAAGGGTGATGTTTCTCTGATTTCATTCTCATTCTCTTTATTGCCTGTATATATTAGGGATACTGATTTTTATAGTTAGTCTTGTATCCTGTAACTTTGCTGAAGTGGAGGAGTTCACTGGTAGAGATTTTCAGGTCCTTTGTGTAAACTCTATCATCTGCAGACAGTGAAAGTTCTACTTCTTCTATTGCAATTTGTATCCCCTTGATCTCCTTTTATGTTCTTATTGCTCTAGGTAGACTTTCAAGTACTGAGAAGGTTCTATAAGGCAAAGGACACAGTCACCAAGACAATGCAGCAGACAAAAGAATAGGAAAAGATATTGACCAACTCCATGTCTGACAGAGGGCTGATTTTCAAAATATACAAAGACCTCAAGAAGCTAGTTACCAATAAAATGTATAATCCAATTAAAAAGTGGGTTATAGAACTAAATAGAGAATTCTCAATGAGGAAATCTAAAATGGTTGAAAGACACTGAAGATGTGCTCAAAATTCTAAGCCGTCAGGGAAATACAAATCAAATCAAGTCTGACATACCATCATATGCCTGTCAGAATGGTTAAAATAAAAAACACCAAAGAAAGTTCATGTTGAAGAGGATGTGGGGAAAGGATCACACTCCTCCACTACTGGTGTGAGTAGAAACTTATTCAGCCAATTTTCAAACCAGTACAGCAGTTTCTTAGGGGAGAGACAATTAGTCCATCTCAAGAACGAGTAATTCCACTCTTAGGCATATACACAAAAAATACATTCATACAACAAGGACATATGTTCAACTATGTTTATAATGTTTATAGCAGCATTATTTGTAATAGCCAGAACCTGGAAGCAACCTAGATGCCCCTCAACTGAATAATGAACGTACAAAATGTGGTAGATTTACACAATGGACTACTACTCATCAGAAAAATACAATGAAATCCTGAAATTCACAGGAAAATTGATGGAAGTAGAAGAAATTATCCTGAGTGAGATAACACTGTCACAAAAAGACAAACATGGGATATACTCACTCATATATGGATTTTAGATATAGACCAAAGAATTAACATCCTACAGTTCAAACCTCCAGAAAAGCTAGGAAACAAGGATGACCCTAAGAGAGACATACATGGTCCCCTGGAGAAGGGGAAAGGGACAAGATCTCCTGAGCAAATTGGGAGCATGAGAGCAGGGCAAGGGAGGGGGAGTTAGGAGAAAGTGAAGGTTAGAAGAGGAGGGGAGAGGTTGGCATGAGGAAACAAGAAGATTGAGACAGGTAAAAAATAGAGGAGAACAAGAAAAGAGATACCATATGTGTATTAAGGAGAAATCTGGCATTAGGAAAATGGCCAGAGATCTACAATTATGAACCCATCTAACAATCTAAGCAATAGTGGAGAGGCTACCTTTAATGCCCATCCATGATAATAAGATTGATACCTACCTTATATGCCATCCTAGAGCCTTAATGTAGTAGCTGATGGAAGCAGAAGAAGATACCCACAGTTAAGCACCAGCCAAACTCCTGGTATCCTGTTACAGAGAGGGAGGAGTGGTAAGCAAAGGGGTCAAGATTAGGCTGGAGAAGCTCAGAATCAGCTGACTTGAACAAGGGTGAGCTCATGCACCCCTGTCTGATACCTGATAAAGCAGCATAGGACTGACCCAGACCTCCTTAATATGGGTGTTAGTTAGGAGGACTGGGCTGTCTATGGTGTCTCTAGTATTGGATCAGTATTTATCCCTGGTATACGAATGGATTTATGGAGCTCATTCCACACAAAGGGATACTCCCACAGTCTAGACACATGGGGTAGGGCCTGGGCTCTGCTCTAAATGATATGACAGAATTTGAAGACTCCCCATGAAGGACCTCACTCTCCCTGGGGAGCAGGAATAGGATGGGCTGAGGTTTGGTGGTGGTGATAAGGGAGAATTTGAGGGTGAGGAAACTCGGATTGACATGTAAAACAACCTTGTTTCAAATTTAAATATAATAAGGAGAAAAAGTTTGTAGTTATTCTAAAGTATATAACCAATAGCAGCCATACGAATGAATCAAAAATATATTATCTCTGGATGCCCACGAAGTCCAGAATTTTAAAAAAGAATACGGAAGTTTAGCATTCAATTATTGAAAAATAAATATTAGGAAAGAGGAAAAGTACTTTAGATCTCTATACCAATTTTTTCTACTAACTGTGCATATAGAAACTACTGCAAAATCAGAATTGCAAATACTATTAATACCTCTAATGGAGAAAATCCCATGGCCTGCTTAATTTTTTGGTATCATTAAAAATCCCAATGCTCCCCCTTGTTCAGTTCAGCAAATTCCGTGGATTTCTCCAGTGTGTTCTTTACCCATTTGTTCATCTCACTCTTCCCTCTCTGCAACTGATTCCAGTACTCCAGCTCAGGTTTTAGCTGTGGATGTCTTCTTCTGCTTCCATCAGCTAATATTTACCCCTAGTATACAAGTGGACTTTGGGAGACCATTCCACATAAAGGCATACTGTCTCAGACTAGACCCATGTGACAGGGCCTAGGCCCTGCTCCAAATGATATGACAGATTTTGAATATCTTCAATGAAAGGCCTCACCTTCCCTGGGATGCAGAAAGAGGATGGGATGGTGGTTGAGTTTGACAGGGAAGGAGATGAGGGTGAGGGAACTGGGACTGACATGTAAAACAAGCTTGTTATCATTTTTTTATAGTTTCTCTGACTTCTGTGTGTACCTGTCTCCAATTTGTTAATTAAACCATTTATTGACTATATCATTGCTATCAGTTCTGTTTATAATGTCTGAGACATAATACTTAGAATGGTATTCCAATTAAGCTTAACTTGGCACAATTAAATTTTGTGTTTTACTAGTCATAACTGTATAGTTTATAATATTCTTCCCTAAATATATCTTCAGCATTATGTTTGTATCATACCCATGAAGAAAATATAAATATGGCAATTTGGTTTGCTAAAGTTTATGTTTTTTGGGCTTATAATGTTAAATGGCATTGGGAAATAGCATTAATAGATTTAATGTAGCAATGAGGAGGGTTTTCATAACTTTACAATATGGGAGAGAGTATGGTGAAAGTTCACTTATATGTTCTAGTTTCTTTGGTAAAGAAGGTACTCTGCAGGCCACAGAAAGAGAATCATAAACAAAAACCCACCAACAAAACCTTTGTTCTATAATGTTTCTGCCTGCAAAATATGCTATGGCAGTAGTGGTTCAACATTTGTTGGGTCACTAAAAAATGTCTGAATTGAATTAAGAAAAACTCCATGAGATGAAACTTCTACCTGCCGTTGCTTGCCTGACCAACAGATACTATATAGTTCAAAGACTGACTGTAAAACCAACAGTTATTAGTATATGAATGGTAACAAAAAGATGACCCCTAATGCTATTCTGCTATACTTATAGATCAGTGCTTTATTTAGCCAACATCAGAGAAACTTCCTCCTGAAACACATAGAAATAAATACAGAGAGCCAAAGCCAGACATTATTAATAGAGAGAAAACCTTATAACAGCAGCTGTAAATGGAATGTCTTCAAAAAATCCCTCTTATCAGAGCTCAGGAAATGGAAGGGGAGTTGGAAATAGTATAAGAGCTACAGAAGACACAGGACACCAGAAAACAGCTTATTAATCAACTGCGCAAAGGCCATACAACCTACAGCGATTAAAGCAGCAAGCTTATAATGAACATAAGTATGCACTATATATAAGTATATATTGTATATATGCTCTCAGTTTAGTATATTTATGGGATTCCTGCATGTGTGAAGAGTGGGTCTCTGGTTCTTCTGCCTAATACTGGGGCTCTTCTTCTGTTTGGTTGCATTGTCCAAACTCAATGTCCTAGTTTCTGCTTCATCTTATTATATTTCATTTTGTCATGTTTAGTTGTATTTTAGAAGGATTTTGTTTTCCAATGAGAGACAGGAAAGGAGCAGTACCTGGTGGGAAGGAAGGTGATATATGTTTTACTTCATATCGATTATTAAAATTATATTGAAGTTGTTATAAAGTAATTTTGTTAGGGGCATAATCTCTAGGTATTCTGGGTTTTGTGCTAGTTTTTAGGATATGTTTTGATCATATCTATCACCTCACCTCTTTCTATATCACCCTTGCCCATTCACTCCAATTTGCATCATCTTCTCCCTTTAATGCAAATAACCAAGATTAATTGCCTGTATACTGGTAGATAAATGGGCATTTACTGAAATGTGTACAGCTTATTATGGGACATACCTTACAAATAACTTGCTTTCTCTTTTCCAATAATTATAGCTCCTTTGATAGGGGTATCACTTTGTGTCTATGTACCATTCCCACAATTGAACTTTTTTATCTTTAATTTATGTCAATCATGTGCATGTTTTATGAGGAAACTAAAACATAGTTGACTTGATAATTGTATGATTTTCTAAAAATTTAGAAATTACCACATTTTGTGGGGTGATCAAATAACTTTTTCTGGGATTAAAGAACTCTAGTCAAATTCAAAGCTGAGTTAAATCAAGATTTAACTGAACAATGGTTTTCTTTGTCAGAGTGAAAATAAAGGAATTAATAAAAGGAAACAGAAGTTGGTAAACTTCATTTTTGCCCTCTATTCAAACTGTACAGTCAGACTGTGGGTCCTTTCCACAAAAGAAGTCAATTTGATATTCTCTAAGTGACTTTGGCAAAAGTTTTTTTTTTTTTTTGATTGAGTTTCATATCATGAGTGCATGGTGCTAACATAGCTTTGCTTTGGTAAATGGTCATTAAAATGACTACAGTATTGACTTGATCTTGGTCTGACTTATTTTTCAAGTTTAATGCAGGAAGAAGCTAAATAATAGCAATAATAATTACAGTAATAATAAATATTCATCTTAATAGGTTTTATTCCCTGTGATTTATCTTTTATTATTTTATGAAGAAGATTAATTAATTATGTTTCCCCACAGGCCTGGTTCCACTGCCAATTTGCCCCAAATAAACACATGAATGCTTTATTAATTATAATGCTTTTGGTCAATGGATAGGGCTTTTTATTGGATAGCTCTGTCTTAATTATTAACACATAACTACTAATCTATGTATTTAAACATGGCCTTATCTTACAAAAGAACACCTGGTGCATAATATCTCCCTTGTCTCTACATGGTGTCTCTCTGTGGTCCCTCTCTTCTTCCTTTTCTCAGCCTTCTCCTGGTCTGCTTGCCCTGCCTACGCTTTCTGTCAGGCCATTGGCAAATCAGTGTTTTACTCATAAACTAAGAATTGAAACATGTATACAGAAAGACATCCACATCATTAATATTTAGTGATATGTGGTGAGAAATGATGACAGACATGATTGTGACAAACTGAGGTTTGTCCTCTGGGCCACATGTTGGGGAGAAAAAACTTCTACAAGTGGTCCTTTGAGCTCTACAGAAACACAGTTGCATGATGTGGCATGATGTGTGTTACTTATCCAATCACAACAAATACAAAGTAAAATTAAATGCATTACAAAAAGGAATTTAGGAGTAAAAACTAAAGAAAGAGAAAAGTTGAAGTGAGAAAAGGAAAAACTTCATTTTTCTCACTCCTATCTTCCTTTCCAAATGTGTACTATCTCTTTTCTCTCTCCTGATTTTTCTGACAGTAACAACCAGATTGCAGGTTCTTGTGCTTTCACCCCAGAAGCATCCATTCTTCTTTCCCAATACTTGTCTTTGTCACATTAGAAGCCAATCTGGGGGCCATTTCATCACATGGGATTTTATTAATCTGCCATGAATAATAAAGTTGGTAAAATTTAAAGTGATAAAAATACCCTTAAGCATTGCTTATATCACATGAATCCCTTGCTAAATTGTATTACTACATGAGGAAGTTTGAGCTTCCTGAAATACTGACAGGTCAATGTAAATGTATGGCTTTATTATTAATATAATCATCTTTTTATGTATAGGTAGTTATCAGAAATAGCAGGAGTCTATATTCAGCTAACCAGTCCTCTGTAGCTGCCAAGATGTTGAAAGTTCTGAAATGATAGAGGATATGTACTACTTTTAGAGGGCTGGGGATGGAACTCAAGAATCCTGCCTTCAAGGTATCACTCCCAGCAATCTAATACCAAGCCACTCAAATCCCCACAGGCAATTTTGAATATGTATAAAACTGCAACAAGTAGTTAAACACTCAGTAATCTCTTTAAGCTAAACCTTGGTCATGCTATTTTTTCAAGATCCTTTTAGCCTAGAGCCAATATAAAAATTCATGAATTCTTAAAATATAAAATCTCAAAATCTCAAAACATATCCCAAGCCACAGGTAAAAGCTATATGTTTTCCCTTTATATCAGTAGAATTAAGATATATTTAGCATTTTTGTGATGTGCTCTTCTGAATAGCACATGATACTAAGACTTTTGGAAGGCAAACAAATAGAGAAGCAATAATATTTATATTTTTCTGTTTATAGACTAGTCAGGAGAGACATCATATAATAAAATAACCTCAAAACAGAATTCCAGGCAAAAATAAATTGTGGAACATGCACTTTAGTAACTATATCAGGAACAGAACATTTGCAGAGGATATGGAGAAGTTCAGAGTTAATGATTTTTAGCAGATTATTAAAATCAGATTTTGCATGAAAGAAAACTAGCAGGTAATAATACTAATAGTCACCAAATTTAATAATAATATTACTAGTAAAATAAATGTAAATAGGATTTTTATATTTGGAGCACATTCTGTATTACAACTTATTTTTAAACAAGGTACTTGATTTCTTTAGTTTTTGAGATTACTTAATGAACTAAGTAGTATCTTACTTTTATATGAGGGACCATATTAAGCTCAGAGAATAAAGTAACTGATCAGAACAACAGAAAAAGCAAATAGAAAAACTGTATTGTAAAAAAATAGAATATTAAAACCACTGAAATATATATCCTGGTCCTGGCTAACTTTTTCTTGAGTTTAAGCAATAATGTGTCTTTTCTCTATTTGCTATTATATAGCACCAAACATATAGAGTAATTTTATTTTTTTTTTACCATATGTACCTGATAAAGAACACTCTATGATATGGAAAGTTACAAAAATTTGATTGATTTTTCTCATTTCTACCTAGTTCAAGCCACTCTTCCAATAGCAGATATCATGTAAATTTCATAGCTCCAGCATTATAAGGCAAAGCTATTATGAGTGAGTAAATTGACCATAGATTCTTTCACAACTTTCTATTGCATTTTCTCATTTACTAATATCAAGAAAAGTTGATTCATTTTTATTGCTAATCATTTTGCTAAATAGTCCTCCTTTAACTCTCTTAAGCTTTATATCTATGGTATGTGTGTGTGTGTGTGTGTGTATAAGCAATTCCATTTTTTTAATTTCTTGTTTCTAAATAGTAAAATTTTTAAAAAATACATTTGGAGTAGATGAGGAAAAAATGTCTGATTTCACCCCATCATAAAATAAAGTTTACATTCTTACAATAAGTTTAAAATTTTAATTACTTAATATTTTGCTCGTGTGTATGTATATGTGAATACAAATGATCATGTGCCATTATTTATATATTGTTGGTAGTTAGAGAAAAAGTATTGGCCATAATGTTGACACAAAGCAGGAAAAATTGGGAGGGGTGTAAAGAGATCAGAGAGGGAATAATTATCCCTCAATTACTCATTTTATTACACACTTGTAAAAAGAAATAAGTCAATGTTCAAACTGTAGAAATATTAACTGGATAGGCCAACAGTGTTTTATTCATTAACCAATAAGAGAAACATATTTAAAGAATGACATCTTCCATCATCTGGTTGGTTGTATTGGAGGAAATATTTCAGGGATTGGAATTTGGAGAATGAAAGGGAGGCTTTAGTTCAGCAATACGGACAAGACACAGACTCACAAAAGGTATTAAAATGTTTATCTAAATTGATAGTTATTTTTCAGTTGGTCAACTAATATGTCAAATAAAACTTTACCTAATGCTTTTAAAGAGGCAACGGAAATTGTAAAGATCACGATAACAGTAGTCAATATAATTTCAAGAAGAAATTGAACTTATCTTTGTGGAAACAAAAAACATGGAGAGATTAAAATAACTGATAAATATATGAAACACAATTACATATAGCTAGGGAATAAATTAGTCCATAAGCTAGGTCCATAAGATCTAGTTACCTGTATCACCTAATTGGTACATAAAAGTATTTTCCTATGTTCTCCAAAAGAGTAGAAATACAGGTGATATCCTTCTTGAAAAGTTTATTTGAAAATACTGGCTTCATATCTCTGAGTAAAACAAAATGCATCATTAAAACAATTAATAGGCCAGCCATAAGTATCAGAAAACTCAAGGAAGCTGCTGCTTGACCTGATGATTTAAATGAAATCGCATGGACCAACACAGTGAAATGAGAGTATCAAGATCCACAAATTATCATCTGACTTCTTCCAAATGTATACCTTGTAATGAGTATGTGCACCTACATAACTGCACAAGCCCCACAGCTTCACACATGTGCATATGTATACACTTAGACTCCCACATATGAATAAACATAATAAAATAAAAATCATTATAGGTTTCCAAAGATTTATGTTTCAAGCAACCGAGAGAGCTTACAGTTACATGTTCACTAAGGGGATTATTTTTTTTCCTTCAGCAAAATCACATTTATTATATCAATATCCCAGTCCCTGGTACAAACTTCTGACTTAATTAAGTTTCCATTGCCGTGAAGCAACATCATGACAATGGCAATTCTTTTAAAGGAAGACAGTTAAATGGGTGGTTTATAATTCAGAGGTTCGATCCACTACCATTATGGTGGGACATAGTGACATGCAGATAAACATGGTACTTGAGAAAGAACTAAGAGTTGTACACCTCGATATGCAAGCAAAAAGAAGTGAACTAAGGCACTGGGAAGTATCTTAAGGAAAGAAACACCTCAATGACTTTCTCCAGAGTGATAAACTTCCTCCAAAAGGTCATACCTCTTAATAGTGCCACTCCTTTTGTGGGCTATTTTATTTAAAACCACGACAACAATCTCTTATGGACCTAGCATCATCTTCAGAATACTAGGAATTTTTTTTTTTTTTTTTTTTTTTGGTTAAAAGTTGTTTTATTTTCACAGTTTCAGGAAGGGACTTTTCTTTTTTTAAATTTATTATTTTACATGTCGATCACAGTTCCCTCTCCTCCTCCCCTTCCTCCATCCCTTTTAACCTCTCAGCTCCCTGACATGCATCCTGACCTCACTCCCCATCCATCCCCCCACCCCAATTCCAAATGTAGGGTAATGCCATCCAGATGGGGTCATGTAGATCTGTCAGGTCATTTGAAGTAAGGACTAGAACTTCTCTCCTGTCTCTAGGTTAAGGCAGTATCCCTCCATGGGGGATGTGTTCACAATGTCCTTTGTGCACCAGGGATACAAGCAGGTTCCATTGTCTGAGGTCCCTTAGACTGCTCAGTCCTTCTGGCTGAGACACACAGTCAGGGTTCCTGAGTCAGTCCCAAACTGGATTTGCAGTTATCAGTCTGGGGGCATATTAGCTCCTCCTTGTTCAGGTCAGTTGTCTCTATTTGTTTCTGCAACCTGGCCTTGTCCTCTCTATCTGCATCTAGATTCTAGTTCAACTCAGTGTTTACGTATGGGTGTTTGCTTCTGTTTCCAACAGGTATTATATGAGAGCTCCATGGAAAAGTTAGTTGTTAATCTCACTATCTGGGAAGGGCATTTATGGTAGCCTTTCCACTGTTGCTCAGATTGTTAGGTGGCGGCAGTCATGTAGGTCTCTAGAACTTTCTTTAGGTTCAGTTTTCTCTTTAAAACAATATTGGCACCCTCTTTTATGATCTCTCTCTCTCTCTGTCTCCCTCTCTGTCTCTCTCTCTCTCTCTTCTGTCTTCTATTCCTAACCTGACTCAGTTTTCCTCTCCACCCTCTCTTTTTCCACTACTTCTCTCTCCATTCATTGCACCCCCCACTTCCCCTGTGCTCTGGGGGGACTTGTCCCTTCCCACTTCTGTGAGCAAATTTATATGAATCTCTTTGAATAATCCTTGTATCCTAGTTTCACTGCTGGTGTGAATTATAGGCTGTTGATTCTTTGCTCAAGGTCAAAATCCATATATGAGCAAGGACATTCCATGTTCCTCTTTCTGTGACTGGGTTACCACATTCAGGATGGTTTCTTCAAGTGCCATCCACTTGCCTGTGAATTTCAAGATTCCATTATTATTTTTTTCTGCTGATAGTATTCAATTGTATAGATGTGCCACATCTTCTTTATCCATTTTTCCATTGAGGGACATCTAGGTTACTTCCAGGTTCTTGCTATTACAAATAATGCTGCTATGAACATAGTTGAACAGATGTCCTTGTTGCATGGATGTGGATCTTTTGGGTATATACCTAAGAGGGGGTTTATCAGGTCCTATGGTAAACTAATTCCCATTTACCTGAGGAACCACCATACTGATCTCCAAAATGGCTGTATAAATTTGCACTCCCAGTAGCAATGGAGGAGTGTTGCCCTTTCTCCCCATCCTCTCCAGCATGAGTTGTCATTGGTGTTTCTAATTTATCCATTCAAGGAGGAGTAAGATGGTATCTCAAATTTGATTAATTTGCAGTTCCCTGATAGATAAGGATGTTGAACACTTTTTTAAGTCTTTCAGCCATTTTGATTTCATCTATTGAGAATTCTTGCTTCAGTTCTGTACTCCATTTTTAATAGGGTTATTTGGTATTTTGTTGACTAGTTTCTTGAGTTCTTGGTATATTTTGGAGATTAGCCCTTTGTGAGATGTAGGATTGGTGAAATCTTTTCCCAGTCTCTGAGCTGCAGTTTGGTCTTGTCCTCTGTGTTCCTTGCCTTACAGAAGCTTCTAAATTTGAATAGGTCCCATTTATTAAATTTTACTCTCAGTGTCTGTGCTCTTGAAGTTACATTCAGGAGGCTGTCTCCTATACCAATTTGTTCAAGGGTGCCTCCTTCTTTATCTTCTAAGAGGTTCAGTGTGCCTGGATTGATGTTGAGTTCTTTGATCGATTTGGACTTGAGTTTTGTGCATTGCGACAGACATGAGTCTATCTACAGTCTTCTACACTACATCTTCCAATTGTGCCAGCACCATGTGTTGAAGATGTTGTTGTCGTCCCATTGTATTATTTTTTCTGTTTTTTGGAAAATCGGGTGTTTATAGGTGTGTGCGTTTATATCACGATTTTCAATTCAATTCCATTGGTCTACCTGTTTACTTGTGTGCTTATACCAGTCTGATTTCAGAACTATAGCTCCATAGTAGAGCTGAAATTCAGGGATGGTGATGCCTCCTTAAGTTCGTTTATGGTACAGGGTTGTTTGGGCTATACTGGGTATTTTGTTTTTCCATATAAAGTTGATTTCATGGTCAGTGAAAAATCGTGGTGGGATTTTAATGGGGATTGCATTGAATATGTAGATTGTTTTTGGCAAGATTGCCATTTTTACTATGTTTATCCTACCTATCCAAGAGCATGGGAGATCTGTCCATTTTCTGGTATCTTCTTTAATTTCTTTCTTTATAGCCAAAAAGTTCTTATTATATAGATCTTTCAATTCTTTGGTAAGTGTTACCCCAAGATACTTTATGGTGTTTGTGGCTATTGTAAAGGGGGATGTTTTTCTGATTTCTTTCTCAGCATGCTTTTCATCTGAATAAAGTAGGGATACTTATTTTTTTTTTGAGTTTATCTTGTATTCTGCTAGTTTGCTGAAGGTATTTATCAGCCACAGGAGTTCCCTGGTAGAATTTATAGGGCCGCTTATGTAAACTATCATATCATCTGCAAATATGACTTCTTGCTAATCGGCATACAGGAAGGTGAAGAATCCCAGCTCATAGGTACATTAAGCATATTAATCAAAATCATTGAAGAAAACATTACCGATTTGAAGAAGGACATGCCCATGAAAGTACAAGAAGCATACCGAACACCAAATAGACAGGAAAAAAGACAAAAGACATCTCACCACATAATAATCAAAACACATAATATACATAATAAAGAAAGAATATTAAAATCAGCAAAGGTAAAAGTAAAATATAAAGGAGACTTATTGAAATTACCCCTGATTTCTCCATGGAAAGTCTCAAGGCCAGAAGGTCCTGGATACGTGTTCTACAAGTACTAAGATTCCACAGAGTCCAGCCTGGGATACTATACCCTGCAAACTCTCAGCTACTATAGATGGAGAAAACAAGATATTTAATGACAAAACAAGATTTTTATAATTTGTATCTACAAATTCAGCCCTACAGAATCTGTTAGAAGGAAAACTCCAACCCAAGGATGGAAACTATGCTCATGAAGACATAGAAAATAGATAATCACACTTAACCAGAATGCAAAGGTAAAAAATCAGGACAAATATATTCACAATAACACTGATAAAAACAAATCTAAAACAAAAAAATCATTAACCATCTAGTGTCTTATTTTCCCTCAAAATGTATGGTATTAAAATGCCTATAAAAAGACACAGGCTAACAGAATGGAAATGAAGATAGAATCTATCCTTGTGCTGCATACAAGAAACACATCTAAGCTTCAAAGATAGAAATTACTTCAGAGTAGAGGGCTGACAAAAGGTCTTCCAATCAAATGACCCAAGAAGCAAGCAGGTATGTCTATCCTAATATCTAACAAGCTAGACATCAAACCAAAATTGATGAAAACAGCTGAAGATGATCATTTCATAGATATCACAGGAGAAATCCATCAGCACAAAGTCTTAATTTTGAACATCTATGCCCCAAATACAAAGGCACCCACATTCATAAAAGAAATACTACTAAAATTCAACTCTAACAAAAAACCTTACGCACTTATTTTGGGAGACTTCAACACCCCTCTCTCACCAATAGACAGGACCACCAGCCAGAACTTAACAAAGAAAAAACTAACAGAAGTTATGTCTCAATTGGGTTTAACAGACATCTATACAACATTCCATCAAAACACAAAATATCCCTTCCTCACTACTCCACATGAAACCTTCTATAAAACTGACCACATACTAGGTGAGATAACAAACGTCAACAGATAAAACAAATTGCAATAATCCACTGTATCTTATCAGACAATGCTTTAAAGTTCGAATTCAGCAACAACAAAAAAAAATCACAAAAATCCTACAAAGTCATGGAAATTCAAGGTATCAAGGACTCCCCAAAATTCAATGAGAATGAGGACACAACATAGGCAAACTTATGGGACACCTTGAACAAAGTGTTACAAGGGAATATCTTTGTTCTAATTGGTCATATGAATAAAACAGAGGATAATCACATTAGAGGATTAATAGCACAAATTAAATCCTTAGAACAAAAAGAAGCAAACACACCCTTGAGGGGGGGATGCCAGTTGTTACTCATTAGGGTGCTGAAATCAATAAAGTAGAAACCAGGAAAACAATATAAAAATATTTGCCTCCTCGGAGCAACTCTGCACAAAGGAGACCTGCTTAACCATGCAGGACCACCCGTAATTTCTAACTGCTTGGTCTCTGACCACACCTTCAGTCTTCTGTTGGAGTCCCGAGCGCCTCCCAAAGACTCACCTATCTCTGTGGGTCCACTCTCAGTTCCTGCGAGCAAGAACCTTGACCCCCAAAGCAGGACCACTGCTAAAGAAAGGGGCCTCAGCTGGACAGTGCCAGTTTCCATTGAGACCAGACTATCCTGCAGAAACTTCCCAAGATTTATCTCATACTTCTCTTCTGCCAGCCATTGGCTAGAGCTATTGGCTAGAGCCATTGGCTAGTGGAATCTTCTACTGGATCCTCAGCCCTGACCCAATCCCTGAGTCCCTGTCTGCAGAGAGACCTCCTATAGAGCTTGGACCACACAGAGCTACAGATATTGAATCTCTGACCCACATAAGCCCATCGGGGAAGTACCATAGAGAGAAGCGGGACCCCACCAACACCTACTGGAAGAAGCTATGGGAAGATGGCAATACAAGAAAACACTTAACAACAGAAAGACAAGCATGGCACCACCAGAATCTAGGAAATCTACACCAAGGAAAACAGAACACAACAGCATAGCAGAGGAAGCAGAAAGGAATGAAAAAAAAATTAACATCATAAAAATGATAGAGGCCCTCAAAGAAGATGTGAGAAAATCCCTTAAAGAAATGGAGGAAAAAGCAAACAAAAAAAGTAGAAGAAAAGAACAAATTCCTTAAGGAAATTACAGAAAGCTAAGAAAAAACAATTAAGCAGGTGAAGGAAACGGTTCAAGACTTGAAAATTGAAATAGAGAAAATAAAGGCAACACAAACCGAAGGAATGCTGGAAATAGAAAATCTGGGCAAAACATCGGGAACTACAGACCCTAACATAACTAACAGAATTCAAGAGATGGAAGAGAGAATATCAGGGGCAGAAGATAAACTAGAAGAAATAAATTCAAAGACCACAGAAAATCATAAATCCAACAAATCCTTAACACAAAACATCCAGGAAATGTGGGACATGATGTAAAGGCAAAACCTAAGAATAACAGGCATAGAGGAAGGTGAGGAAGCCCAGCTCAAAAGTGCAAAAAACATATTCAACAAAATCATCGAGGAAAACTTTCCAAATCTGAAGAAGGACATGTCTATGAAAGTACAAGAAGCATACCAAACCCCAAATAGGCTAGACCAAAGAAAAAAGACCCATTGACATATAATAATCAAACACCTAGCATACAGAATAAAAAAAAAAGAATATTAAGAGCAGCGACAGAAAAAGGACAGGTAACATTTAAAGACATACCTATCAAAATTACACCTGACTTCTCCATGGAAACCCTCAAGGCCAGAAGAACATGGATAGATGTTCTACAAGTATTAAGAGAACACAGATGCCAGCCTAGGCTACTATATCCAGCAAAATTCTCAATAACTATAGATGGAGAAAACAAGATATTTAATGACAAAATCAGATATTTCCAATACGTATCTACAAATCAGGCCCTAAAGAAAGTATTGGAAGGAAAACTCCAACTCAAGGAAGGTAACTACGCCGAAAAAATGTAGGCAGCAGATAATCCAACTACACCAGAAACCAAGGGTAAAGGAGAACTAATATATTTACAATACTACTGCCAACAGCAAACCTAAATCAAACAAGCATCAACAATCAATGGTCCTTACTCACCCTCAACATTAACGGTCATAACTCACCTATGAAAAGACACAGGCTAACAGAGTGGATAAGAAGATAGAATCCATCCTTCTGCTGCATAGAAGAAACACATCTAAGCTTCAAAGAAGGATATTACCTCAGGGTAAAGGGTTGGGAAAAGATTTTCCAATCAAATGTAAAGACGCAAGCAGGCGTAGCTATCCTAACATCTAACAAGTTAGATTTCAAAACAAAATTAATCAAAAGAGATGAAGACGGTCAATTCATATTCATCGCAGGAGAAATCCATCAACACAAAGTCTCAGTTCTGAACATCTATGCCCCTAATACAAAGTCACCCACATTCATAAAAGAAACACTACTAAACTCAAAGCACATATAAAACCTCACACAGTCATAATGGGACACTTCAATACACTACTCTCAACACTAGACAGGACCACAAATTAGAAAATCAACAAAGAAACAAAAGAACTAACAGAAGGTATGTCTCAACTGGAGTTAACAAATATCTATAGAACATTCTATCCAAAGACAAAATAATATAACTTTTTCACTGCTCCACATGGAACCTTCTCTAAAATTGAACACATACTAGGTGGCATAACAAACCACAACAGATAAAAGAGAATAGGAATAGTCCCCTGTATATTATCAGACCACCATGCTTTAAAATGGGAATTCAACAACACAATTAGCAGAAAACCTGTAAACTCATGGAACCTGAACAATGTGCAATTGCACCACACCTAGGTCAAAGAATAAATAAAGAAAGAAACTAATATACAACCAGAATGAGGACACAACATACCCGAACTCATGGGACACCTTGAAAGCAGTGCTACTAGGGAATTTCATTGCACTAAGTGCCCATATGAAGAAAACAGAGGATAGTCACAGAAGAGAATTAACAGCACAACTGAAAACCTTAGAACGGAGAGAAGCAAATTCACACCATAGGAGTAGAAGCCAGGAAATAATCAACTTGAGGGCTGAAATGAAAAAAATAGAAACCCGTAAAACAATATAAAAAATCAATGCAACGAAAATTTGTTTTTTTGAGAAAATCAACAAAATAGACAAACTTTAATCCAAATTAACGAAAAAGCAGTGAGAGAATATGCAAATTAACAAAATCAGAAACAAAAAGGGGAACATAACAATGGACACAGAGGATATCCAGACAATTTTCAGGTCATACATTGAAAACATGTATTCCACAAAAATTGAAAATTCAAAGGAATTGAACGAATTTCTGGATAACTATCACTTACCAAAATTAAATCAAGACCAGACAAACAACTTAAATTGACCTATAACCCGCAATGAAACAGAAGCAGTCATCGAAAGCCTTCCAACCAAAAAAATTTCAGGGCCAGATGTATTCAGTGCAGAATTCTACCAGAAATTCAAGTAAAACCTAATACCACTACTCCTCAAAATATTCCACAAAATATAAACAAAAGGTTCATTGCCAAACTCTTTATATGAGGCCACAATAACCTTGGTACCCAAGCCTCAAAAAGACACACCTAAGAAAGAAAACTACAGAATAATATACCTGATGAACATCGATGCAAAAATACTCAATAAAATATTGGCAAACCAAATTAAAGGATACATCAGAGAAATCATGCATCATGACCAAGTAAGCTTCATACCTGGAATGCAGGGATGGTTTAACATACAAAAATCTATCAACGTGATCAACCATATAAACAAACAGAATAAGAAAAACCATATGATTATCTCCCTAGATGCTGAAAAAGCCTTCGGCAAATTTCAACATCCTTTCATGATAAAGGTCTTGGAGAGGTCAGTTATAACAGGAACATACCTAAACATAATAAGAGCAATATACAACAAGCCAACTGCCAACATCAAACTGAATGGAGAGAAAATTAAGCCAATTCTTCTAAAATCAGGAAAAAGAAAAGTCTGCCCTTTCTCTCCATACTTATTCAAAATGGTACTAGAAGTTCTAGCTAATGCTATAAGACAATAAAAGGAGATAAAGAGTATCCAAATTGGAAAGGAAGAAGTCTAACTGTCTCTATTTGCAGATGATATGATAGTTTACATAAGCGACCAAATAAACTCTACCAGAGAACACCTACATCTGATAAACACCTTCAGCAAACTAGCAGGACACAAGAGAAACTCAAACAAATCAGTAGCCCTACACTTTTCAGACGACAAACAGACAGAGAAAGAAATCAGAGAAACATCACCCTTTACAATAGCCACAAGCAACGTAAAGTGTATTGGTGTAACACTTACTAAACAAGTAAAAGACCTATATAATAAGAACTTTGTGGCTCTAAAGAAAGAAATTAAAGAAGATACCAGAAAATGGAAAGATCTGCCATGCTCTTGGATAGGTAGGATAAACATAGTAAAAATGGTAATCTTGCCAAAAGCAATCTACAAATTCAATGCAACCACCATTAAAATCCCACCATAATTCTTCACTGACCTTGAAAGGATAATAATCAACTTTTTATGGAAAAGCAAAAGAATCAGGATAGCCAAAACAACCCTATACAATAAAAGGACTTCTGGAGGAATGACAATTCCTGACTTTAAGCTCTACTACAGAGCTATAGTTCTGAAAACTGCCTGTTATTGGAACAACAATAGAAAAGTAGAAAAATGGAATCCAGTTGAAAATCCTGACATTGACCCACACACCTTTGAACACCTGATTTTCAAAAAAAACAGCCAAAATTATACAATGTGGCAAGGAACGCATATTCAAAAAATGGTGCTGGGAAATTGGATGAGGGTGTGTAGAAGACTGCAGATAGACCCATGTTTGTCGCCATGCAGAAAACTCAAGTCCAAATGGATCAAAGACCTCAACATCAATCCAGCAAGATTGAACCTCTTAGAAGAGAAAGTAGGAGGTACCCTTGAACAAATTGGTATAGGACACTGCTTCCTGAACATTTCTCCAGGGGCACAAACACTGAGAGAAACAGTTAATAAATGGGACCTCTTCAAACTTAGAAGCTTCTGTAAGGCAAAGGACACAGTCAACAAGACCAAATGGCAGCCCACAGACTGGGAAAAGATTTTCACTAATCCTCTACCCCACAATGGGCTGATCTCCAAAATATACAAAGAACTCAAGAAACTACTCTACAAAACACCAACTACCCCTACTAAAAATGGTGTATAGAACTGAAGAAAAAATTCTCAATAGAGGAAATCAAAAATGACAGTTAAGAAAGTGCTAAACATCCTTAGCTATCAGGGAAATGCAAATCAAAACAACTTTGAGATACCATCTTACTCCTGCCAAAATGGCTAAAATTAGAAACACCAGTGATGACTCATGTTGGAGAGTATGTGGAAAAATGGGAACAAACCTCCACTGCTGGTTAGAGTGCAAACTCATAGAGCCATTTTGGAGATCAGTATGGCAGTTCCTCAGGAAAATGGGAATTAGTTTACCACAGGACCTGGCAATCCCCCTCTGATTCATAAACCCAAATGATCCACATCCATTCAACAAAGACATCTGTTCAACTATGTTCTTAGCAGCACTATTTGTAATAGCAAGAACCTGGAAGCAACGTACATTCCTCTCAATTGAAGAACTGATAATGAAGATGTGGCACATCTACACGATGGAATACTACACTCAGAAAAAAAAAAATAATCGTATCTTGAAATTCGTAAGCAAGTGGATGGCACTTGAAGAAACCATCTTGAAAGAGGTTACCCAGTCACAAAAAGAGGAACACAGTATGTACTCACTCATATATGGATTTTAGACATAGAGCAAAAGATCACCAGCCTATAATTCAAAGCACCAGAGGAACTAGGATACAAGATGTGTTCTAAGAGATTCATAAAAAGTCTCTCAAAGAACAGGGATGGTAAAAGTACACCAGAGTATAGATGAAGTGGGGGGGCATCGAATGGAGAGAGAAGTAGGAGAAAACGAGGAGTAGGAAAGGAAAACACGTGTGACCAGGAAAATTGAGCTGATTAGGAATAGAAGACAGGAAAGAGAGAGAGAGAGAGAGTGAGAGAGACTGAGAGAACATAAAAGAGCGAGCCAATATTGGTTTGAAGATATAATTGAACACAAAGAAATGTCTAGAGAAATACAAGACTGCTGCCAACTAACAATTTGAGCTTCTGTGGAAAGGCTACCATAAATGCCCTTCCAGGAGAGTGGGATCAACAACTAACTTATCCATGGAGCTCTCAACTAATGTCTGTTGGAAACAGGAGCAAAGACCCATACATAAACACTTAGTCAAAGTAGAACCCAGATACAGATGGAGAGGACAAGGCCAGGCAGCAGAAGCACATAGAGTCAGCTAACCTGAACAAATAGGAGCTAATTGGACATCAGACTGATATCTTGGAAGCCAGCATGGGACTGACTCAGACACTCCTGAATATGGTTCTCAGCCAGAAGGACTGAGCAGTCTAATGGACCTCAGACAATGGAGCCAGGATATATCCCTGGTGCACAAAAGGTCATTTTTTTAAATCTAGAGACAGTAGAGAAGCCCTAGTCCTTACTTCACATGACCTGTCAGATCTACATTGAAGGGAGATGTCGTTCTGTATATGTTTCTCATATTGGTTTAATGAATAAAGCACTGTTGGCCAATGGGAAAGCAAGATAGGCGGGACTAGGAGACAAGGAGGAAAGAGGAAGTAGTAAGGAGAGTCAAGATGGAGAATCTGGAGAGAATAGAACTGCCAGCCGCTTCTTGCTGTTAAGACCATGTGGAAATACATAGAAATGGGTTAATTAAGACAGAGCTAGCCAATAAGAAACTAGCAACTGGCCAACAGGATTATATCAAATACAGAGTCTCTGTGTGTTAATTGGGGCTGGGGCGGCCGGAGGAAAAAAACGAACTCCTTACAAATGGTGCCCAAGTGGCTAATAAGAACTTCCACTTAAAATTTAACAAAAGCTTTAAAAAGAGTTTTAGAAACAAAAGAGCAGAGACAAGCAAGGTTTCTTGGTAGCAGCATTTTTCTTGGTTGGACTCTGCTTTGTGAGAGACAAGCAGATATTTGCATGGCTCCTTTAAGGGAAGGTTCCTGACTCAGCATAAGTGGCGAAAAACATCACAGCTTTTAAAGAGTACTGCTAACAATTTATTGGTGTGTATGAGAGATAGTAATGGCAATGATCACATCTCCAAGCCGGCAGCATGCATGCTAGATGGCTTCGCAGACCAAGGCAGTGGGTACAGCTTTCAGTGCTGGCGGTATAAATACCTGCAGCCATCTTTGGTAATCCACAGCAGGAACAACTATGACTTTCATTTCAGCAATGTTGTTGTTTACCAGATAAAAGACTCATGGCCAGGAAAAATAAAGATTTACAGTAAAGACAGATTCACATTTTAAAAAAAAAAAGCGCTAAACATTTACAGTGTGTTTTAAAATATATGTAGACATGAAAAAAAGTGGTTTAAAAAGAAAGAGAACAGCTGGGTGTGGCAGAACACACCTTTAATCCCAGCACTCAAGAGACAGAGGCAAGCAGATCTCTGTGATTTGCAAAGTAAACCTGGTATACAGAGTAAATTCCAGGACAGATAAGAGTTACACAATGAAACCCTGTGTCAAAAAATGAAAAAATAAAAGTAAAATAAACAGAGTAATAATAAAGCCACATAAAGATGCAAAGCTTAGAGAGAATCTGGTTAATGTATGCTATTGTGTTGTCTGTGCATTGTTTGACTGATGAGAAAATAACAACAACTGAAAAAGGAAATGCTGCTGAATTAATTCAATTTATTTATTTTAAAAATGCTTTGATTCCAAAATGTAAGTCCAAGGACAAGTTACTGGGGAAAAGGATTTCTATTTTTGTTTCCACAGAAAATGAAAAGATGTGGATTCCTTCCAGACTAATGTGGTTTGAGCAAGCCAGACCCCCTGAAACAGAGTCGCTGGTGATCTAACATTCAAAACAACTTGAACAAGGCAGCCTGGCAGACTACAGCCAGGATTTCTGCATCTTCTTATGATTCCCCCATGACAGCGCCCCCTATCAGCAGGAAGTATTTTGGAAAGAACGACACCCAAATTCCCAAATATTGTTTATAAATGTTTGTTTTCATATAAATGGACTTGGTTATAAATGGTTAATGATCACAGCCAATTCTTTTTAAAGGTAAAAAGGGGATTATGGTATAGATATGCTTACTTTGTTTTGGAATGGATTTTCATATATTGCTACAATTTAAGGTCAAATTTGTGATATGTATATTTCTCCTCTTGTTTAAGTATTGTTTAGAAATGTAATGTATAATTCAATACAGATTATAGATAGTACCTATGATAGTCAGATTTTATAGTTAAGTTAGTTAAGATTTCTAGATATACAGACATGTATTTGAGATAAATAAGCATTCTTCAAACCTTTCAAAGACCTACAGAATATGGCATTTAAAATGGTTTAGTGTTTTTCTTGACAGTGAGACATAATTGTTCCTGGCAACACCACCTGCGTCAGAAAGGAAGATGGACATTAAAGAAACATGTTATGGAGTTTGCCTCCAATATAGCAAGACTAGCCATTTGGACAAGACACTGCTCTTGTCTGGACTGTATGACTTTGTGCTATATAAGCTGGACATGCAGAACCCACAGAAACATGACTGATGATTCAACATGGACATTGCTACAGAGATCCTGCTTCATGGAAGAGTCTGCAAGACAGTCTGCAGGACACAGAGAAAAGTGACTGACAAACTGCCAATACAAGAAGACAGTTTAAATATTCCTGCTTTGCTGAAGCATCTGCCAGACACACTATGGCCTATGGGCTGAAGATGGAAGATTACAAAAGAACTTCAGGTGACCAGGCAGTGAGTTGTCTCTGTAATTTCTAGAGTTTATATACTATCCTTCTGTGGTCTTTGAAGGACTTGAAGACAGATAGTTATTGTTATAGTTTTCTTTGGTATTAAAGATAAGTTACTTTAGACACACAAAATAGGATAGATGGTGGAATATTTTCTTCAAATATTGCTAAATGTTAATTGACTAAATAGTGTTAACTGTGATTCTTATTTGATAACTGTTGTGTTATATATTTTGCTATGTTAAGGTTAAAATCCTTCCTTTTATTTAGACAGAAAAGAGGAGATGATGGGAGATGTCTTTCTGTATATGTTTCTCATACTGGATTAATGAATAAAGCAATGTTGGCCAATAGGAAAGCAAGATAGGCAGGAATAGGAGACAAGGAGGAAAGAGGAAGTAGTAAGGAGACTCAAGATGGAGAATCTGCAGAGAATAGAACGGCCAGCCACCTCTCACTGCTAAGACCACGTGGAAATACATAGAAATGGGTTAATAATTAAGACAGAGCTAGCCAATAAGAAAGTAGTAATTGGCCAACAGGATTGTATCAAATAGAGAGTCTGTGTGTTAATTGGGGCTGGCGTGGTGGCGGGACAAGACTCAGCGGTGGAAGGAAAAAAAACATACTCTTTACACTACATGACCCCAACTAGATGGCATTCCCCTACATATGGAATTGGGGTGGGGGGATGGGAAGGGAGGGTGGTTAGAGTGCAGGTGAGAGGGCAGAGAGTGTAAAAGTAAGGGAAGGAGGGAAAGAGGGAGGGAGAGAGGGAGGGATAGGGAATTGGGTTCCACATGTAAAATAATAAATTAAAAAAAAAATGCTTTGACTCCAAAATTTAAATTTAAGGACAAGATAATGGGGAAAAGGATTTCTACTTTTGTTTCCACAGAAAATGAAAAGCTGTGGATTCCTTCCAGACTAATATGGGTTGATCAACCCGGACCAACTGAAACAGAGTACCGGGTGATTCTACATTCAAAACAGATGGACAAAGCAGCCTTACAGACTACAGCCAGGATTTCTTCATCTTCTTAGAATCCCCCATGATAGCACCCCTTACCAGCAGAGAGTAGTTTGGAAAGAACAATGCCAGAATTCCCAAATATTGTCTATAAATGTTTATTTTCATTTAAATGGACTTGGTTATATAAAATAAACATTAAAAAAAAGAAAGAAACCCTGATGGGTAAATTTGTTTCTATGGCAACTTTTTTCTGTTTACAAAATAAACTGGTTGAATGACAAAAATATATATATATATTTGCAATGAAGAGTTTGTTTATCAAAAAAATCAGCAACATAGACAAACATTTATCCAAACAAATGAAAAAGCAGAGAGAGAACATTCAACTTAAGAAAATCAGGAACAAAATGGGGGACATAATAACGGACGGAGAAGAAATTCAGACAATTTTCAGGTCATATTTTGAAAACCTGTACTACACAAAATTTGAAAATTCAAAGGACATGAACTAATTTCTGGACAACTATCACCAAAATTAAATGAAGAATAGACAATGTACTAAAATATACCTGTAATCCCTAACTAGGGGCAGACATCAACAGCCTTCCAACCCAGGGCCAAATGGCTTCAGTGCAGAATTCTACCAGAAATTCAAGGAAGAGCTATTAGCAATACTCCTCAAATTGTTCCACACAATAGAAACAGAAGGTTCATTACCAAACCCTTTGTATGTGGGTACAATCACTTTAGTACCAAAATTACAAAAACACAAATAAGAAATAAAACTACAGATCAATATTCCTTCTGAACATTGATGCAAAAATACGCAATACAATACTGGCAAACTGAATCCAAGAATACATCAGAGAAGTCAACCAGCATGACCAAGTAGTGTTCATCCCTGAGTTGCAAGGATGGTTTAACATATGAAAATCTATCAATGTGATAAACCACATAAACAAACTGAAAAAGTAAAACCACATGATCATCTCCCTAGATGCTAAAGAAGCCTTTGACAAAATTCAAAACACTTTCATGATAAGGGTCTTGGTGAGATCCGTGATAACAGGAACATATACAGTCAACCAACAACCAACATCAAAGAGAATGGAGAGAAGCTTAAGGAGATTTCTCTAAAATCAGATATAAGACAAGGCTGCCCTGTCTCTCCATATCTCTGCAATATTGCACTTGTTCTAGCTAAAGCAGTAAGACAACAAAAGAAGTTCAAGGGGATACAAATGGGAAAGAAAGAAGTCAAACATTGTCTATCTGTAGATGATATGATAGTTTACATAAGTAACCCATAAAACTCTACGAGGGAACTCCTACAGCTGGTAAACAACTTCAGCAATCTAGCAGGATACAAGATAAACTCAAAATGTCAGTAGCCCTGCTAAATATAGATGACAAATCAGCTGAGAAAGAAGTCAGAAAAACATCACCCTTTTCAATAGCCACAAACAACATAAAGTATCTTGGGGTAATGTTTACCAAAGAAGCAAAAGGCCTATATAATAAGAACTATTTGGCTCTAAAGAAATAAATTAAAGAAGATACCAGAAAATGGAGAGATCTCCCATGCTCTTGGATAGATAGGATAAACAGTAAAAATGGTAATCTTGCCAAATGCAATCTACAGATTCAATGCAATCACCACTAAAATCTCACCACAATTCTTCACTGACTTTGAAAGGGTAATAGTCACCTTTTTATGGAAAACAAAATACCCAGCATAGCCCAAACAATTCTGTTTAATAAAGTAACATCAGGAGGCATCACCTTCCCTGACTTTAAGCACTATTACAGAGCTATAGTCCTGAAAACAGCCTGGAATTGCACAAAAGTAGACAAGTAGACCAATGGAATGGAATCAAATTCCTAATGTTAAAGCACGCACCTATGAACACCTTAGTTTTGACAAAACAGCTAAAAGTATACAATGGGGGGAGGAAAGCATCTTCAACAAATGGTGATGGCACAATTGGATGATAGTGTATAGAAGACTGCAGATAGACCCATGTCTATCTACATGCACAAAATTCAAGTCCAAATGGATCAAAAACCTCAACATAAATCCATCCACAAGGAATCTCTTAGAAGAGAAAGTGGGAGGTATCCTGGAACAAATTGGTATAGGAGAGCAATTCCTGAACATGACAGAGTCTGTGATTGACAATTTATAAATAGGACCTCCTCAAACTGAGAAGGTTCTTTAAGGCAAAGGACACAGTTGATAAGAACAAACAGCAGCCCACAGACTGGGAAAGACTTTCTGCAATCTTATACCTGAGGGCTGATCTCCAAAATATAAAAGAACTCAAGAAACTAGTCAAGAAAACACCAAATGACCTTATTTAAAAAATGGGGTACAGAACTGAAGAGATAATTCTTAATAGAGGAAATCAAAAAAGCTGAAAAACACTTAAGAAAGTGATCAACATCCTTAGCTATCAGGAAAACGCAAATCAAAACAACTCTGAGATACCATCTTACTTCTGCCAGAATGGCGAAAATTAGAAAAACCAATGACAACTTATGCTGAAGTGGATGTGGATAAAGGGGTACACTCCTCCACTGCTGGTGGGAGTGCAAACTTATACAGCCATTTTGTGACCAGTATGGCAGTATGGTGGTTCCTCAGGAAAATTGGAATCAATCTACCACAGGACCTGGCAATCCCCCTCTTTGGCATATACCCAAATAATCCACATCCATGCAACAAAGACATACCTTAAATATGTTCATAGCAGCATTATTTGTAATAGCAAAGACCTGGAAGCAACCTAGATGCTCCTCAACTGAATAGTGGATAAAGAAGTTGTGGCATATAGACACAATGTTATACTACTCTGCGGGGGGAAAAATAGCAAAAAACAAAAAATATTGAAATTTGCAGGCAAGAGGATGGAACTTGAAGAAACCATCCTGAATGAGGTAACCCAGTCACAGAGAGAAACATGGCATGTATTTTGTCATAAATGAATATTTGACATAGAGGAAAGGATCACCAGCCTATAATGAATATCCTCAGAGGAAGTAGGATACAGTGAAATTTCTATGAGATTCATGTAAGAACCCTCACAGAAGGGGGAAGGGACAAGATCTCCAGAGCACATGTGGAGTGGGGATAGTTAGTAGAGAGGTGAAGTAGAAGAAAGGAAAGGGGAACAAGACTGACCCCAACTAACAATTTGAGCAACAGTGGAAAAGCTACTATAAATGCCTTTCCATGATAATGAGATCAACCACTAAATTATCCACCATCATGGGGCCCTCATCTAGTAGCTGATGAAAACAGAAGCAAACTCCCATAACTAAAAACTGATCTGAACTGGAATCCAGACGCAGAGAGGGAGGAGAAATCCAGGATGCAGAAACACATAGAGAGAGGTTATTTGAACAAGCAGGAGCTAATGGGCCCCCAGACTGATATCTGTGAATCTAGCATGGGACTGACTCAGACCCCCTGAACATGTGTCTCAGCTAGAAGTCCTGAGCAGTCTAATAGACCTTAGATAGTGGAAGCAGGATGTATTCCTGTTGCAAAAAACGACCTTGCAGACACATCCTCCATAGAGCTATACTGCCTTAACCTAGAGACAGGAGAGAAGTCCTAGTCCCTTGACAGATTTGCGTGAT
Source organism: Phodopus roborovskii (assembly GCF_943737965.1). Lineage (NCBI taxonomy): Eukaryota > Metazoa > Chordata > Mammalia > Rodentia > Cricetidae > Phodopus > Phodopus roborovskii. Next base: position 128,356 of record NW_026126026.1, on the reverse strand, counting down.
CTCACCTGGATGGAATAACCCTACAAGTGAAATGGGGGTGGGGGATTGGAGGGGTGGGTGGTCAGGGTGCATGTAAGGGGGGTGAGAGAGTAAGAGGGAAGGAGACAGCGAGTTAGGGAGAGGGAACTGGCATCGACATGTAAAATTAAAAAATAAAAAAATATATAAGTCCAAAGATTTCTGTTACTCTCTTGAATAAAACCCCTTCCCAATTAAAAAAAAAAAAAAAGAAAATCTCACAATTCTTCACTGACCTTGAAAGGATAATAATCAACTTTACATGGAAAAAAAAAAAACAAAAGACCCAGGATAGCCAAAATAGCCCTGTACAATAAAAGAACTTCAGCAGGCATTACCATCCCTGACTACAGCGCTATTGTCCTGAAAATAGCTTGGTATTTGGCACAAAAGTAGACAGGTAGACCAATAGAATCTATTTGAATATCCTGACATTAACCCACACACTTACAAAGACCTGATTTTTGACAAAACAGCTAAAAGTATACAATGGGAGGAAGACAACATCTTCAACAATTGGTTTTGGCACAACTGGATGATGGTGTGCACAAGACTGCAGAGAGACCCTTGTGTATTGCCATGCACAAATGAAAAGTCCAAATGGATCAAAGGCCTCAACATAAATCTAGCCACACTGAACCTCTTAAAAGAGAAAGTGGGAGATACCATTGAACTTGGTACAGGAGACATCTTCCTGAACGTAACTCGAGTAGCACAGACACTGAGATCGACAATTAATAAATGGGACCTCCTCAAATTTAAAAGCTTCTGTGAGGCAAAGGGCACAGTTGATAAGACCAAATGGCAGTACAGAGACTGGGAATATACCTTCACTAATCCTATGTCTGACAGAGGGCTGATCTTAAGTGGCTGAAATTCTCTCTTCCATCTCTTGTATTCTGTTGGATATGCTAGGGCTTGTATTTCCTGATTCTTTGCCCAGTGTTTCTATTTCCAGCATTCTTTTAGTTTGTGTTTGCTGTATTGTCTCTATTTCATTTTTCACATTTTGTACTGTTTCCTTCATCTGTTTATTGTTTTTTCTTACTTTCTTCATCTCTTCCAATTTTTTGTTTGTTTTTTTTTTTTTCCTTCCATTTCTTTAAGGGATTTTCTCACATCATCTTTGAAGAATTCTATCATTTTTATGAAGATATTTTTTAAGCCATCCTCTTCTGCTTCATCTGCATTGGGGTGTTCAGGTCTAGATGGTGTAGAGTTCCTTGATTCTGGTAGTGTCATGTTTGTCTTCCCTATTGTTAGGTGTTTTCTTGTATTACAGTTTTCCCATTGTTTTTTCCATTGGGTGCAGATGGGGTCTCTCTCTACAATTTATACTCTCCTGGTGGGCTTAGGAGGTCAGAAGTTTGATGACTATAGCTCTGGGTGGTCCAAGCTCTTTAGTAGGTCTACCCTCAGGTAGGGGCCTGGCAATGGGTGTCAAAGATCCAGCAGGCCAAGACTCATGATGTTCATACTGGGATAGGCAGATCTCTGGCCAGGTCCTAGAGCTTCAGCAGCGGACAAGAAGTGGGGCAATCAATACATTTAAGAAAATCTCTGTTCTTGATTAGATAAATAATTTATAATACATTCAATTGTTCCCTCAATTATTTCCTTTGAGAGTTCCATGTAGCTGTATATCAGTGACAGAAATGGAAGTATTCATTTAAACCTCTGTGAAGCTTTGACATAATTATTTTTATTATTTAGTGTTCCACACATCAAATATGAAGTGGCAATGATGAAATGATCTCCATTTTTTATAACAGTATCTAATGAAAAACTAGGCCAGCTTTTAACATCCAAAATGTTAAGATTTCTATAATTCCACAAGACATCATTCCAGCAGCATTTAATTTTGCATTGTTTCTCAAGATTACACAAAATCATGTGCAGAGGCATTGGTAGATATTTTACTTTGATTCTGATGTTAATCTGGGCTTTTCTTATTTCCATGCTATGGAAAAACTTGATGCTGTCAAAGGAATTAACTGGATTTCACTTAATGGTTTGAATGATATTTTCTGTTATCTTATCATTCGCTTTCAGTAATCAAAGCTTCACCAGATCTTAGTTCAATATTGCAATGCTGAAGAAAAAAACACAATAAAATGGCACTGTGTGGGAGATATCCAAAGGTCTTGTGAGCTGGAGTGGCTGTCCTTGTTGGTGAGACTCATCAATACTTGTATAAATGTTTATTTGGTTGCTTTCTAAAGAATTTCCCTTTAAAGATGATAGTTCCTCTTTTCATATACTGTGAATTTTTCCTACAACTTATGTCTGCCAAAAGAATGTCACTAGCAATATATTGCAGAATATACCTGGCACAATTATATAAATGATTTTACAATTAAAATTATATGGAATAAAAAAATTGTGCATTTTGCCTTGAGTAGGCTACAAGAAAAAAAAAAGAGAATACTGACATATAATGTCTTCTCAATCCCAATTCTATTAGGCATGATGACATTGCAGAAGAGCAGTTTTGTGGCAATATTTACCATCAGGGACAAAAAAAGTGAGAGCAACTATAGAGTCAGCAGGGTCAGAATGCCAAAGTAATTTGTCCCCTATTGTTTTTTCACAGTTCTTAATCATAGTTCCACTGAAATTATAATTGATGAGCAGCCTTGAATCATGTAAGTAAAGCTAAAATCTAAATCAAAATCAGAACTCTTTATTGAGTAATCATAAAAATGTTGCATGATTGTACCTAGACTTGAACCCATAAGAAATGACTACAACAAGTACAAAATGCTTCAGCCAGAATTGTCAATATCATATTGTGTAATGATTTTCCTTATATGCATTTTATAATGTGGCTTTTAGCAATTGACTAGGGACATATTTAGTAAGAAAAATAAATAATTTGGTGAATATTACATTTTTTACATAACTAAAAATTCAAGCTGTTATTATTTACCCATACATGAACATATTGTTAGAATACACATGTGTGAAAATTGACAGAATTCTAATCTACATGTGTAAATTAAACAGGAATGGGAATCACATCACCCCATTGTCATTTCCATTTTAATATAACAAATATGGATATGGGTGTGGGTAACTAGAAAGTTTGTATAATACTAATAGAGATATGTACAAATGAATGTAACTGTTATGTAAATGATTCTGGCAATTGTTCAAAATGAAAGTTATTGTTGCCAGGAAATTAATTTTCAGTAATGTAATTCCCAAACTTATAGTCAAGGACTCAAAATAATATATGTGAATCATTATCCATAGCCATATTACTCACAATATCTAAATAGTAGAAACATTCCCAATTTATCTTTATAAATGAATATATGCAAAATTTACTATAAATACAATGTGGAAGGTGACATACACTAGACACACTACAACAAATATTGTGTAGTTGTACATATTTAGGGTAGCTAGAATGTTTGTAACTATTAATGTCATGGAAGTTGATGGTGTCTAGGTGACATGTAAAGAAATGTGTTGTTTGCTAAGCTCATTGTTTTTAAATTTGTTGTTTTCATATGAACTTGATACAATATATGGTCATTAGAGGTAAAAAAAGATTCCATAAAATTGGGTTGTGGGTAAATGTGTGGTAGCATTTTCTTGGTTCATAATTGAGGTAGTAGGACCCAACACACTCTGAACAGTTTCACATCCAGGTAGGAGTCTCATACCTTCATAAGGAAAACACCTGGATGTGATCCTGAGAGCAAGTCAATAAAGCAGTGTCCCTCCATGGCCTCTCCTCAGCTTCTGCTTCTGTATCTTTTTGAGTTCCAAGTGTGATGTACTTAATGATTTGCTGTCATCTTGATGTCTATGAAATATGACTCCTCATGTTGTTTTCTTGTCTTCTTCTCTATCACAATAATAAAATGAAAACTAGGAAAAAATGGAGTTTCAGCTTAAGGAGATATAAACAACTATCTAAGGAAGGTCATCATCAGTAACTTTTTACTCATGCAAATATACATAAGGCATATTGTAAATCAAAACTCTTTGATGGTTTGATTTAATTTATTATATATATATATATATATATATATATATATATATATATATATATATATAAATTTTGGTATCTGATTGTGTTCTCCATGAGAAGCTTGAATAGAATATTTTGTTATTGTGAAAGACAGTCCAAATGGAGAAGACGTCTGTGCAAATTCCACCTCTATGTCTATGTTTCCTATGTTTGACATATGAAAGTGGTATCTTCACAATAAATTCTTACGTTCAAGTGTGTTTTGTTGTTGTTGTATAGTTATCAAGGATGAAAGTAGGTGACTCATACTTAAAGAACCAGCAGTATATATAAATTTTATCTGATGTACAGAGTTATTCTAAATTGAATCGCTATAATCTTTTAATCTATAGAAATATTCATGATTTTGGCGTCACATAAAAATGATGATACTACACTATGTTGGTGAGATACTGGTTCTATGTTAGGGGAAACAGATATAAATTATCGAAGTCAAATTAGCAAAATATTTGCATGTCAAATGAAAAAGATAAAATACAAAAAATAAAATAATAATCCATAGGTCAAAACATTGCACACTCAATAAATAATTCATTAAAATAGAAAATTTCTCTCAGAAAGTACTGAAGGTCAAGTCTGTTCATATTTGTCTAATCTCATTACAAAACACACAAGTGAAGCTTTTAAAACATTACTTTTAGACTATGCTCTCGTGGTGCACACCTTTAATCTCAGCACTTGGGAGGCAGAGACAAGTGGATTTCTGTGATTTGTAAGCCAGCCTGGTCAACAAAGCTACAGAGAGAAGCCTGGTCTCAAAAAAACAAATAACAAAAATAATTATTATGTTTATATATCTATAATCCATTTTTGCAAGTTGTTATATCTTATTTTAAAATTCTCTTAATAAAGTCATCCATTCATTATGATTTCCTATCACAACTCTCTTATTTGTGTAAGTAGTTGCTTTCTATAGTCTATCTATACCTCTATAAATGACTTTTCTACACTATTTAAGAAAGAAAATTTCCTATGAAGGAAATATACTATTGTTATGGAAGGAAGGGGTTGAGGGGTAGGACTGGAATGGGAACACAAAATGGAGAGAAGGAAGACAGAAGTAAGGGATGGAAAATAAGAAGGGTCATCTGAATGTAGAGACCATTTGAAAAGTTGTAAGGAAACCTAATACAATAGAAGCATCTTAAAGATTATACATATATAAAAGTAATCTAAATGAAATAACCAATAATGTGAATATACAGGCCCATCTCTTTTCATGAGGCTTCTTGAGATATGTATGCATATAAAATAAATATATTTGGAATCACCAAATAATTCAGGAGACAAAACACCTAACTAGTTCTCACTTGCCACCAAATAAAATTTTCACTGCCAAATTTGGGTCACACCCAATTGAGTTGTGCTGTGGGTTCTGTGGAAGACTATAGGCAAGGAAGAATTTTGCAAATAATGGTTTCTCTCCACAAACTGATAGTTGTACATATCCTAAAGACATAATTCATTGAATATTGAGAAATTAAACTGGTGGCTACCTAGAGCATTCACCTCTAATGACTAGTAGTCATTGTACTGGAAGTTAATCCCTATACTACCAGAGCAGAAATGTGAGCATCAACTGAGCTAAAAATCCTGTGATCAAAATTGGTGTCTTGCCAGCAAGATATACGGGTACAATAGTGGCACAAATGTTATAGGTAAAACCAACCAAAACCTGAATGGAGCTAAGGCTTACTGCATGAAATATAACCCATGCCAGATATTGGCCAGATAGCCAATAACCTGAGAAGAGGTAGGGAAAGAACACAGGAGAAAGTCAAATACTACTGTTTTGGAAAAAGAAACATAACAGTAAAATGATTCCTAATGACATTCTGTTATACTCATAGATCAATGTCATACTAAGACATCATCAGAGAAGCTTCCTCTTTCACTAGATAGGAATAAATACAGAGACCAACAAGTTGACAATGCACAGAAAGTAGTATAGCTTAGGATACTCAATGATAAATAAGATGACTCCACAGAATCCTCAAGATTTAACCAAGTAAAGTAAGGAAGATTATAAAATCCAGTGAAGATGGAAGACACTAAGAAAGAAAGTCTCTAGTCTTGTAGACACAACAGGACACATAAGCATATGAACCGACATGGACTATTGCCGTGTGAATAGGACCTGCATCAGATATATACCAGTGCTGAGAGAGGAAGTGGACACAGTACTCACCCTTAACACAGAAACTATCTTCAATTGAAAGACACTTATTAATGAAACACCTGTTTTCTACACTAGAAATTCACAATATATAGCAATCAAAATTAAGTAGAGGTCTCTGTCCCAACAGTAGAAGGCCAATATAATCAGATTCAATGGTAATTTTGGAGTTTTTTCCCCTCATACTGTTTTGTCTGGATTTTTAATCATACAAATCATTTGCTAATACATTATTCTTTCCAATTTTGTTTTTATAGATTTTCAATGTGTCTCAGTATCTAATGTGTTTCTTGTGCTGTTTCTTTGCATCTTTTTACTGCTTGCTTTGCCCATTTCTTGTCTGTTGGATTTTATTTCATCTTATTATTTAGTTCCTTTTTTTGTTCTAATGATATAGGTAAAGAAAAGGCATTTATTTGGGTTTGTGAGGTGATAGGGAATAACTGTGAGAAGTGGGAAAATGACAAACTATAATTAAAATATATAATATGAAATGTATTTTATTAAAAAAATAAAAATCATAAAATAAAGAAGGAAAATTTCATTATTAAAACTGCAAATAGATAAACATAAGCATAAAATCTGGATAATTTAAATTTTCTTTTCATATTATATAATTAGTTACTTCCTGAATAAACTTAAAAAGCAGCAATACCTTAAAGAGTATATTTATACTCTAGTAGAGTTTCAAATTTTATATATCGTACAAAACCACATATCCATATAATGTGCTTTTTCATGTCTAATTAAATATTTGTCATCATAAGGTCTAATTATAGCATTTGAACTACCATAAAAAGATAAATTATTGTGCAATAAATTTTACAATTTAGGCTCCTTTTGGTCTACCATACAAATTAAAACATAAGCTAGGTACAGAACTGAAATTTTATTCTTATGACCTGTGTATTTGGTAATGGATGGGTATTTAGATGCTGAAAAATGTTACACTTAAACCACACAAAAACATGTGGTGGAAAGTACACTGAAATCTGAAAACTCACACTTGGTGGAAAGTGTACTGACATCTGAAAACTCCTTTGAAATGCATTCAAAAAACAATAGTAATTTATATTCATATAGAGAACTGTATGGGTAAGTATGCAATTAAAACACTATATTACTAATAGCATGTAACTAATGGGTATTCACGTGATAACAATGTTTCTTCCTGGGTTTCAGAGTGTACATAAAAGTCTTCCTTGTAACTTATGAGGATAGGAGATTTTACTAAATACATATAATTATTTTCATGAGTCTAAATTGGAAGAAATATTATCATACTCTTTAATCTTAAAAATGTACAGGCTCAGCTGGACGATGGTATCATGTGCCTTTATTCTTTAGTCCCAGCATTTGGGAAGCAGAGGCAAGCTGATCTCTCTGGGTTCAATGCCAGCCTGATCTACAGAGTGTGTTCCAGGACAGGTTCCAAAGCCTTCCTTTCTCCCTGCCTAAATGCCTTACATGCCTACATCTTCTATATATACCAAAGACAATACACCCTAATTTCCTCTAGCCACTAGTTACTGAATCTCAGTCTCCAAATTCAGCCGGCACCTCTGCTAAATATCAGATAACACTAGCCAGAAAATAAGATACACAAGTTTATCCTCTCTTTCTCTTCCCACCCCACCCAATCCCCCAAGGTCAAATTCTTTGGATCCCACAAATATTTCCCTTCTAAACTTCCTGGAAACACTTGCTTCTTTGTCTTAGACCGCCAACCTCAAGATGCAAGCCCTGACAACCCAAGAGCTGCTTCTTACAGTTAAAGAAGTAGGCTGAAGGAAGAACAACATATCTACTGCTCCTGAGATCCAATTCTGCATTATCAATCTAAATCTATATCAGGAAACCATTAAGGTATCCCTTTTCTCCCTGAACCCATTCCCAGTGGATCACAAAGGCATTATCCTCAAACTTCTTTCCTCCAACTGACCCCAAAATTTGATCCTAAAAAAACAGAAAGCATTCCCTGTGTTCACACCATTTTAACAAACCAGAAACAAACAGGCAACACATAGCCATGACAGTCTCCAAAAATCCAACAAGAAAACAGAAATCAAGGAATAGAACACCAAAGCAGAAAACAAAATCCAGATATTAGCACCTAGATGTTTAGTTATCGCAAACCCAGACGGCTAGGCACTAACATAAAAACACATTTAGTAACAGAAAGGGCAATGTGTCTCTAATAGAGCCCAGCTATCTTGACCATAGCAGGTACTGAATATTCTAACATAGCTGAAGCACAGGAAAAGACCTTAAAACTAAGTATATGAAGATGATAGAGCTCCTAAAAGGCATAATTAATAAATCTTTTAAAGGATTATAAGAAAGCACAAACAAAAAATGGAGGATACGTATAAAACTCTTAAAGAAATCTAAGAAAACACAGACTGTTGAAGGAAATGAATAATACTTTTCAAGAACTGAAACTGGAAATAGAATCAATAAAGTAAATACAAACTGGGGGATTTGTGGAAATGAAAAATTTAAGAATGAGCACTTCAATAACATAAGAGATGGAAGAAATAATCTTATGTGTTGAAGATACATTAGAAAAAATGGATATTATCAGTCAATATATATATTGACACGAATCATCCAGGAAATCTGGGCCACTATGAAAAAAAAAACCTAAGAACAATAGAAATAGAAGAAAAAGAAGAATCTCACCTCCAAGATGCAGAAATTATTTTTAACAAAATCATAGAATAAAATGTTCCTAACATAAATAAGTATATGGCAATAAATGTAAAAGAAGCATACAGAACACCAAACTGATTGGACCAAAAAGGAAAGTTCCATCACCACATACTAATCAAGTCACAAAGAAATGAAAGGATATTAAATACTGCAAGGGAAAAACATAAAGTGACAAATAAAGGAAAACATCAGAATTACACCTCAGTTCTCAGTGAAGACTGTGAAGCACAGATGGGTCTGGACAGAGGTGCTGAAGACTAAAAGGTACCACAGAAGCTAGCACAGGCTACTCTAAATAGCAAAACTTTCAATCACCATAGATAGAGAAAATATATATCTTTTTATAAAGTCAAACTTAAACAACATTAATCTGTACATCCATTAGTAGGAAAACTGCAACATAAGGAAATTTTTGTATCCAAGCAAAGAAAGGAAATAAGTAATATTATATCAGGAAAACCAATCTACAACACACACACACACTCTCTCTCTTCCTCTCTCTCTTTCCCTATCTCTCTTTCTCTCTCTCACACACACATACACAAACACACACACACACACACACACACACAAACAAACACACCACCACCATCACCAACAATAACAATAAAACCATAAAACCAGGAGCTGACAATCATTGATCATTGATTTATCTCAATGTCAAAGGTTTCAATTCCAAAATAAAAAAACACAAACTTAGATAATGGATGTAAAATCAAGATCCATCCTATTGCTATATCCAAAAAACACACCTCAACAACATGGATATGCTTTACCTCAAGAAAAGGTGATTGGAAAAAGATATTCCAAGCAAATGTACCTTAGAAACAAACATGTGTAGCCATTTCAATAACTAAATCAAAATTAATCAAAAGAGATGGGTAAAGACCCTACATACTCATTAAATAAAAAACATCCACCAAGATAACATTTTAATTATTAACATCTCTACCCCATATACAAAGGAACCTATGTTTAAAAAATACTACTACAGTTTAAATAATGCACTGACCTCCATACACTGATGGTTGGAGACTTCAATATCCCACTCACAATTATGAGTCTACACAGACAACATCTAAACTAAATCGAGAAGTGTTATAAAGCACATGGATATAACAGATGTGTATAATGGATTAAAATGAAGCATATAATATGTAGACTCTTTTGAGTACCAAATGGAAATTTCTCCAAAATGATTAAAAATAGTCTCAACAGATACTTTAAAGTTAAATAGCTCACTGGATTCTAACAGACCACCACAAAATAAAAGTGAACATCAGAAACAAAAGAAAGGCCAGAAAGCTTACAAATAGTTGAAAACTGAACAACTCTTCTCTGAATAAAAAGAAAGTAAGATCAAGACAGAAATGAAGAAACAGAAGACATTCTGAAGGTCAGTAAAAAAATAATAGAGAGTATACCAAACTTATGGGACATATTGAAAGTGGTTCTATCTGGAAAGTACATAGCAGTATATATCTTCCTCAAAAATGTAAATGTTGCACACTGGCAACTAAAGAGACCATCAGAAAGCTCTAGAACAAAAAGAAGTAATCATAGCCAAGAGAAGTATAAAAAAAAGAAATAATCAGAGACCTGAAATCAGTTAAATAGAAAAAAGAGAATACAAAACATCAAAGAATCCAAGAGTTGGTTCTTTGAAAAGAAAATCAACAAGATAGAAAAAAACCCATATCCTAACTGACGAAAATACATAAAGAAATCATTGAAATTAACAAATTCATAAACAAAATGGAAGGTAGAACAGCAGATACAATGTAAACCATAAAAACAGACTTTAAAAGCCTGTACTCTATAAAATTGGAAAATCTGAAAGAAATAGATCATCTTATTGATATCAATTACCGAAGTTTGATCAAATTCAGATAAACAATTTAAATATACCTATAAGTCCTGTCTAAATAGAAGCAGTCACCAAAAGTCTCTCAACTAAAAAAGCCAAGGGCCAATTAGTTTGATTTTACATTTCTACCAAATATCTAGTATTAACACCAGTATTCAAAATATTCCATGAAATAGAAACAGAAAACAAGAAAAAATACTTAATTTGTTGTATGAGACAACAGTTACCCTGATAGGTAAACCCTATGAAGACAAACCAAAAAAAAGAGAGAGAGAGAGAGAGAGAGAGAGAGAGAGAGAGAGAGAGAATTACAAACCAATTTTCCTCATAAACATAGATGTATATGTCCCTTATTAACTAATTACAAAGTGAATTCAATAAAACAACAAAAAGATCATCCACCATGATCAAGTGGGCTTCATCCTATAGATGCAAAGAAAAATCAGTAAACGCAATGCACCAAATAAGCAAACATAAAGAAAATCATATCTTTATCTGATTAGATGCAGAAAATGCATCTCAAAAAATCCAGCACCTCTTCATGTTAAACTCCTAGAGAAATTATGGATACAACTAAAAATAATATACGGAGTTAACAGGACAACAGTAGTCAGCATCAATTTAAATGGAGTGAAGCCAACAACTCCATTAAAATTAGGAACAACAAAATGTTACTGACTCTGTTCACAGTTACTCAATATAGTACTTGATGTCTTAGCTAGAATGACAATAAAACTGATATAGATCAAGAGAATTCAAATTGGAAATTTAAAAGTCAAATTTTCATTATGTAGAGATGATTTGATAGTATCCATAAGTTACAAAAAACAAAACAAAAAAACAAAACAAAAAAAACAGGGCACTATTACACCAGATTACACCTTTAGTGAATTAGCTAAAAACAAGATTTGCTCACGAAAATCTTTTTCCTACTATATACAAATGACAAATGGATCAAGAATGAAATTGTTACAAGTAAGCATGTTTTCTGCCGGTCTGGTCCCACCACCACACCAGCCCCAATTAACAGATCGAGACTCTGTATTTAATAGAATGCTGTTAGCCAAGTACTAGTTTCTTATTGGCTAGCTCTGTCTTAATTATTAACACATTTCTATTAATCTAAGTATTTCCACGTGGTCTCACCTTACCGGAGAGAAGAGGCCTGTGGGTCTGCTCTCTCCTGTCTCTACAGGCTTATTCCTCCTTACTACTTCCTCGAATCCTCCTTGGCTCCTAGTCCCACTTATCTTGCTTTTCTATTGGCCAACAGTGCTTTATTTATTAACCAGTATAAGAAATATATTTACAGAATGAAATCTCCCATCATCTCCTCTTTTCTGTCTAAATAAAAAGAAGGGATTTAACCTTAACAAAGCAAAATATATCACACAACACTTATCAAGTAAGAATCACATTTACCAATATTTAGTCCATTAATATTTAGTAAGATTTAAGAAAATATTCCATCATTTATTCTCTTTGTGAGTCTAAAGTCCTATATGTAATTTATCTTCAACTCAATCAAAGACCACAGAAGGATAGTATATAAACTCTAGAATTGACAGAGACAACCCAATGCCTGCTCAGTCACCCAAAGTTTTTCTGTAATCTTCCATCTTTAGCCCATAGACAATAGTGTGTCTAGCACACTCCTCAGCAAAGGACGAAACAACTGTCACCTGTATTGGCCATTTGTCAGTCACTTTTTCTCTGTGTCCAGCAGACTGTGTGGCAGACTCCTCCATGAAGCAGGAACTTTCCTGTGGGTCCTACATATACAGTTTATACAGCATAAAGTCAAACAGTCCAGACAAGAGCAGTATCTTGTCCAAATGGCTATCTTTCCATATTGGAAGTACACTTCATTACAAGTTTCTTCAATGTCCATCTTCCTTCCTGAAACAGGTGGCGTTGTGAGGAGCATTTATGTTTCACTGTCATGAAAAACACTAAACCATTTTAAATGCTATATTCTGTAGGTCTTTGAAAGGTTTGAAGAATGCCTATCCATCTTAAATACATCTTGAAATCCTAAATAACTTAACTCTAAGCTTTAACTATCACAGGTAATTATATATAGTCTGTACTACATTATACATTACATTTCTAAATGGGCTATACAAACACAATAACTAAACAAAATGAGAAATATACATATCACAAAATTGACCTTAAGTTTGTATCAATACATGAAAATCCATTCCAAAACATAGTATTCATTTCTTTACCATAATTCACTTTTTTACATTTAAAAATATTGGTTGTGATCATTAACCATTTATAACCACCCCCATTTAAATGAAAACAAACATTTATCAACAATATTTGGGAATTTGGGCATTGTTCTTTCCAAACTACTTCCTGCTGGTAGGGGGCGCTGTCATGGGAATCCTAAGAAGATGCAGATATCCTGGCTGTAGTGTTCTGCATGTCTGCATTGTGTTGTGAACATTGCTTCAGGGGGTCTTCCATGACCAAACCATGTTAGTCGTGAAGGAATCCATGGCTTTTTATTTTCTGTGGAAACACAAATAGAAATCCTTTTCCCCAGTAACCTGCTCTTAGACTTAAATTTTGAAGTCAAAGAATTTTTAAAATATATAAATCGAATTAATCCAGCAGCAATTCTTTTATCAGTTGTTATTTCCTCAGCAGTCAAACAATTTAAAGACAACAGAATAGCATATAATATCCTCAATTTTTCTGTGCTTTCCAGCTTTACATGGCATTTTTATTACTCTGTCTCTTTTACTTTTAATTTTTTTTAGACAGGGTTTCTCTGTGTAAATTTATCTGTCTGGGAATTCACTCTGCATACCAAGTTTACTTTGCAATCACAAAGATCTGCTTGCCTCTGTGTCCTGAGTGCTGGGATTAAAGACATGTGCCACCACACCTAGCGCCTCCCTGTATTTTTAAAACAATTTTATTCCTTTTCTCTCCCAAGCCTAAGTATATTTTAAATCACATTGTCAACCTTTAGTAGTTTTTCTTAAAATGAATCAGTCTTTACTGTAAATCTTTATCTTTTTCTTGCCATGAGTCTTTACCTGGTAATCAACAACAATGCTAAAATGAAAGCCAGAGCTGTATTAGCTGCAGTCTATCCAAGATGGTGGCAGGTACTTTACCACCAGAACTGAGAGCTGTACTCATTGTCTTGGTCTGTGCTGCCATCCAGTAGCATGTTGCTAGCTTGTAGATGTGGTCACTGCCATTGCCAGCTCTAGTACACACCAATAAATTGTTAAAAGTGATTCTTAAAAGCCAAGCAGTTTTTGCTGCTTATGCTGAGTCAGGAAACCTCCCTTAAAGGAGCTGCACAAGTCTCTGCTTGTCTCTCCCAAAACAGGGTCCAACTGAGAAAAATGCTGTTACCAAGAAGCTTTGGTTATCTCTGTTCATTTGGTTCTAAAACCCTTTTTAAAGCTTGCTAAAATTTAAATGGAAGTTCTTATTAGCCACGTTAGGCGCCATATTGTTATGAGTAGCTATTCCCCTGCCGCCTGGACCCACCAGGGTGCCAGGCACCAGTTATCACACAGAGAGGCTGTATTAGGTATAATGCTATTGGCCTGTTACTTTTTTTATTGTCTAGCTCTCTCTTAATTATTAACCTATTTATATTAATCTAAGTACTTCCACATGTTCTCATCTTACCAGAGAGAGGTGGCTGGAGGTTCTGCTCTAACCCTCTCCTGTCTCTACATGCTGACTTCTCCTTGCTATTTCCTCGAATCCTCCTTGTCTCCTAGTCCCGCCTATCTTGCTTTCCTATTGGCCAACAGTGCTTTATTCATTAACCAATATGAGAAACATATTTACAGAATGACATCTGCCATCAAGGAATCATGAAACTAACACCTTTCTTAATGGACTCAAATAACATATTGTATGTTATAGTAAATCTAACCAAACAAGTGAAAGACTTATATGATAATATCTTCAATTCTTTGATGAAAGAAATTGAAGAAGATACCAGAAGATGGAAAGATCATCCATGTTCATGGATCTGAAAGATTAAAACAGTAAAAATAGCCATCTCACCAAAAACAACATACAAATTCAATTAAAGACCTAGCAAAACTCCAACACAATTATTTACAGACCTTTAAAGGTCAATTTTCACAGAGAAAAATAAGAAGCCCAAGATAATGAAAAAAAAAAAAAGAAAAGAAAAGAAAAAAGAAAATCCAGACCAATAATAGATCTTCTGGGCACATCACCCTTCCTGATTTCAAGTTATATTATAGAGGTGTAGTAATAAATACTGAAAGATAGTAGCATAAAAACCAGAACATTTATCAATGGAATCAAATTGATGACACAGATAGATATGAAAACATATATCTGATATTTTTTGTGAATAAGCCATAAATATGCACTGGAAATACAACCACATCTTCAAAAAAAGTGGTACAGGTCAAAAGAGACATGCACTTAAACAATCCTTTTTTGTACTATGACTATGTATTAACCTTATCAACTAACAAATCTGATTGGTCAATAGCCAGGCAAAAAGTATGGGTGGGGTGATCAAATGGAGGACACAAGGAAAAAGAAGGAAGAAATCATTACAGACACCAGGAGCTACAGAAGGAGCAGGATATGTTGGAGTGCAGGTAAATCCATGAACCACATGCCAGAGGGTACATAAGAAATTAGGTAGTTTAAAATCTAAGAGTTATCCAATAATAAGCCTGACATATTGGACAGGCATTTGTAATTAATATAAGCCTCAAAGTGGTAATTTGGAAGTGGCTCTGGGTTGCAAAAACTCTGCCTAAGTAAAGGATGTCTTCTTGTAAAGAATGCAAAAGAACCATATTTACCACCACGCAGAAAACTCAAGTTCAAGCATATCAAATACCTACATGAAACCAGATAAACTAAAACAGACAAAATAGAAAGTAATCAATTGCCTTGATTTCATCAGCATCTGAAGGAAAAAATAATATTGCAGGTATTAAGATCACTTGGTGGGTGGTGTGGAAATGTAGTACAGTAGAAACCTCCTGAAATCTATTAAGGTGATGCTAGTGAGAACTCCAAGTAATGGGGGATACAGTCTCAAATGTACATCTATTGTACTCAGGGAAGGATACCAGTGGCAGGACTGGGTTGAATTCAATTGCATAGATTGCAAAGAGTGGAAATCCCCAAGCAACCCAGGCTGTTTCAAAGTCAGAGATTTCCCTCTCAGAAAAATGACAGCAGGGGCTCATTGCCAAGACAACATTCACAAATCTCATTGAATACTGAGAAATCAAGGTTATAACTATATAGAACCTTTATGTCTACTTAATCTCCAGGTTGCTAAAAAAGAAACATGGTCAAATACCAGTAATAAAATCTTTGACGTACAACCTTTCCTTCCTGGAATTTATGCTAGGGCAATGGTGATACAGAACATGAGGAAGAAGCCAAGCAATGTCTGATTTAAATTAATGGCCATCCCATGATATATAACCCAAACCCAACACTGCTTGGGTAACCAAGAACCAGATACTAGATAACCGAGCAACCTAGGTTAAAACCAAACACTGCAAGTATGAAAAAAATAAATAATATTCCCAATGATATTTTCTCTACTTATATATCAATGCCTTATGCAGTCACTATTAGAGAGACCTTCTCAGGCAGCAGAGAGGAACAGATGCAGAGACACACAGCAAGATATTGTGTGGACAGAGAATATAAATTGGAGGCTTACATCAAATCACTCTCCTCAGATGTCAGGGAATCTCAAGAAAAAAGACTCAAAAAAGATTATGAGTCATGGGGAACAGAAGACAGCAGAAGAACAAAGCCCTCTAAATCAACTAAGAAATACACATATGTAGTCATGGACACTGACACAGCAAGCACGGTACCTACATGGGTCTGTACCAGGTCTTAGGCTTATATATTATAGCTCATATATTAGTATTTTTATGGAATGCCAGACTATCAGGACAAGTGGGCCCTATAATTATTTTTGCCTGCTCTTGAGATATTTTTCCTCCTATTGGGTTGCTGTGCACAGCTTCAAAAGAAGAGATTTTGCCTCATCTTATATATTCTTTTGTCATATTAAGGTTTTAACTCTGAGAATCCTTTTCTATACTAGTGAGAGACAGAAAAGACATGGACATGGAGGGAAGAAGAGGTAGAAAAATGTGAAGAATAGAAAGAAAGGAAAACATAATCAGGATATATTTGAT
Source organism: Phodopus roborovskii (assembly GCF_943737965.1). NCBI lineage: Eukaryota > Metazoa > Chordata > Mammalia > Rodentia > Cricetidae > Phodopus > Phodopus roborovskii. The sequence goes on along the minus strand of NW_026126026.1, from coordinate 111,335 downwards.
GAGAAAAAAAAATCTATTTTTAATTAAAAAAATGTATAGGCTTGTAACCAGTGAGCTGTATTTCCAGCCCCAAGGTGAATATTATTATCAAAAATTTCTTCTTTGGAAATGAATAAATGAAAACATGATCTGTGACTAAAGTGATTTTCTATTTAAGTTGAAACATAGTATTTTCATGGAAACATGGGGAAGAACTGCACAGTGTAAAATAGAGTAGGGAAAGAGAAAAATATAAATGTAAGAAATGGATTAAATGAACCAAGGGACAAAAAAGGGATTTCTAGAGTGAGATTGTATATTGCAAGAGTCAGATCAGTGGCCTCTATATAAGAATAAAAGACAGATTTTCAGACTCTTTATCCATAGTTCAAGATGTTAGACAGAAAACTAGTCTACCACAACCTTTAAAACCTTTCTACTATATGTTAGCAATGCAGTTTTTAACCCATTGCAAGAAGAGTGATATTACAAACAGAGCTGCAAGTCACTAGTTTAGAAAGCCCCATAGCAAAATAAATACATTTCCTTTTGAGATCATTGTGGTTATGTACCATGCCATGTTCTGAGCTATATGATGTTGAGAATGCTGACCTCCCAAGCTATTGAGTTCACATCCATGTAGGTGAAAGCTAGATAAAACAAACATTAAGGGAGTCTCTCTGAGCAAAAAGGAATTTAAAGAAATCCAGAATATTTTCTGGAATTTGTAAAACAATATAAGAAAAAAATAGTATTTTCAACTTTTCCTTTGAGATAAGGTTAGGGCTTGACCTGTCAATTCAATTATGAAAATTATCTTGCTCTAGATAATGAAATTATTCCCTTTTTAGTTATATTATAGAAACAGCAATAGAAATAGTACACAGAACTACTTCTCTTGTTCTGAATCTGCATTATTAGATGTAAAGCAGACACCACATTAAAGCATTGAGAACTGGGGATGGGTGGGTGATAGTGGAACTTCCTTACTGGTAAAAGATGTACCTAGCTAGCACACGACTTTAGGTTTCATCTTCAAAGTACATGTAGAACATTTTTCTAAGTCCACCAAACTGTATGTAGGTTATGATAAAGACATTAGTACTCTAGTGACATGAGACAATGGTGCTCCTGAAAGCACCTTGCACTTTCCCAAAAATATGTTGGACACTGTTGTTGCTCCTGCTGGAGTTCATTCTCACCTCAGCTAATGGCCTGTTGGGCAAAGAACTGGCCCCACCTTGACCACTGATTTGGACATGCAGCCCTATGTGCTTGCAGGAGACAAATATATAAGACTGCTGGACCTTGCCAAGTCAGGGTAAGACAGCCATTCTACCTCCGTGCTGTTGTTGTGGTCTGTAAAGTTCTCTTGGCCTTAGCCAAAAATGGGTGTACCAACGTTGCTGTGAGACCTAGGGTGACTGTTCAGGTGGCTTGCTGTTTCTGTCCTTGCTGCACCTTTTGGAAGTTGCCCATCCGCACTTCCTGTCTACGCTAGTATCTTTATTTTTCTTCTCAGGTCTTGATGAGGTTAAACTATCACAAGTGTTATTCTCTCTTCCTAGTTAGATATATTAGGTATTAGACTTACGTTTTCCACCTTAGGACTACTCTATTGTAAACTCCGTTATGCCTTCACCCTAGGACTAGATATGTAGGTCATTTTGTTCTTGATTTTCATTTTCTTAGAGCACACTTGTTATTCACTGTTTTGTATATAGTTTTGTATTAAGCCTAAATCTTTTATTTAGACTAAAAGGGGAATTGTAGTGAGATAGTTACTTTGTCTCCTTCTGTGGCACTGACCATGCCCATTGGGGGTGGAACCATGGGCGGAAGTGACCTGTGGAAGGTCTGAGGAAGAACCAGGGAACGCTTTCTAGCTGGTGGGACTCAGACTGGGGAGCATCCGGTGGAAATTGCTGGTGTTCATCTGTCTAGGTTGTAAGTTATTTCTCCCTGAATAAACATCTATTCAGCCCTTTTGTTTATCCTGACCCTTATTTAACCACAATATATAGCCATTCTTTCCACAATCATTAATGGAAAATGATTTCCTTGAGCTGCATTATACACAAATAACCATGCATGGTACTTTAGAGAGGATAGAACAAACATCAATATATACAAGATCTTTGTTCTGTAGATGATATTGTGAATGATCTTGTTTATATGGAGAATAAAGGTTTCTATCAGATATATTAAAGTTAGTTACAAGTGCTAATCAGTGATAAATTTGATTAACATGGTCAGGATATGGAATAGACATGTTACACAAATAGCAATAGTATGTAGGATTCAGGCATATGTAAATCTGCATGAATTATATTTCACACAAGGGAAATAGAAATTATATTGGCTCTGTGGTACTCATGCAGTAGGAATATTCTTGCTAAATGTGTTGATCAAAGATAAGTGTGGCTAAGTTATAACACATAGTATTTGTGTCACAAAATGTAGATTAAGGATTAGAAAATGCCGTATTATGTAGAAATTTAAGTTCATGATGAAATATGTTGATTTATTTCATACCTGTAGTAGACAATAATAGAATGATATATTAAGAGAATTAAGCATGGGGCTTTGTTTGATGTAATTTCTGTGCTTTTAAATATTGTCTGGAGGAAATTTCCTATTGACAAATCAACAAAGATTTAATGAAAGTAGAAAGCTATTTTAACAGTACATATAAATCATTTCAGTCATTTATGTTAAGAGTTACCATCAAAAATGCACTATTAATTGAATATCATGTCTATAATTCAAGATATAATCTATATAATTTAAGATGTATTTTATAAGTACACATATAAAGTTTAAGATTCTGGAGCACATATAACACAATCATTGCTTCATTAATATAAGAAAAATGAAAACTTATTGTGTTGTTTTGATAATTTATAATAATGTGCCTGTGGTTTTGTTCATGGTTCTTATATTCAAAAAAAATTAAAAACTTAATTATTGTCCCACACACAGTAGAAATGTTATGTTCTTCCAAATTATATCTGTTTTAAACAAATAATTGGCAGTACCAATTCTGAGCTGCCTGTGGTATCAAGTGACTTAAATTTATTCTTAATTAATTTCATTAGTAGAATATTAAATGGATTTTCTTTACAGGATAGGCAAGACATGTTTAATAATGCCTGCTCCCTTTATTAGTTTTAGTCAGTCCATACTGCCATTTCATATTTTGTCTTGACAGAAATCTAGATACACCTAAGAAAAGGAAATCTTTATTGGTGAACTAATGCTATCAGATTGCTATGTAGGCATATTTGGAGGATTCTTCCCCAATTGGTGATTGATGTATGAGGACCCATGCCAGTATAGACAGTGACATCCTTCATCACTAGGACCTGAGATGAACAAGACTGGTAGATGAGCAAACCTAATAAAGAAAGCTAGTGAGGCACATTCCTCTACATTTCTGCTTCTAGTTTATGGCTTGATTTCCTACCTTGGCATTTATGATATTGGACTTCCAACTATAAGCCAAATAAGTCCTTTCCTCCCTAAGTTGCATTCAGTCATAATGTTTCATTATAGCAATGAGAAACTAACTAGGACAGCCACATTGATAACTTCATATGTTTAATTATATGTAGGCATTGAGTGGCTTTTATACTTACTTTAAATCTAATTTTAAAGATTATAAGCTCCTAGTACAAAAGCTTAAAATTAAACTCAATATCAGTACATCATCATTTGAGAATAAGTCTCCTTTCTCAGTTTATATGAGTACCCTGGATGCACTCGGTAATCCTAAGTACATTGTAGATAAGATACATGCAGTCCTTAAGTGCAGATGTCTGTGTTGAACTGTCAGGATAACTTTATATATGCCAACTTTACTGCTTCACTGGTTCTGACCTTTTGCCTTCTTGCGTTAAAACTATTTGTTTAATTTTGTCCTATCTTCTAGAAGTAAGTCAATACATTGTCAGGATGAGATTCTAAATTTTCTGCTACTTAAGTTCCAAATGATATGACAGACTCTGAAGATCTCCCATGGAAGGTCTCACCAACCCTGGGGAGCATATAGGGGATGGGATTGGGATTAGGGGTACAGGAGTTGAGGGGAAGGTGAGGAAACTGGGATTAACATGTAAAACAAGCTTATTTCAATTTTAAATATAAAAATATTATAAAAAGAATATTTCACTACTTCCAGATTACAGGATATACAAGTATACATATCCACCTAACTCTGAAATTTTACTCTAGAAAATCTTGAAGAATTCTCCCCCTCCCATTCTGTCTACCCCCCTACCTATATTCCTCCTTCCTTCCTGCATTATTGTTTTTCAGAACATCTCTCCTTTACAGAACAAAATAAAGAGCAGACACACAAGAAAAACTTCCTATTCTAGTTTTACACATGATGATTCTTCACTGAAATAGTTACGATGAAACCTTGACTATCATAACGAAGTGGTAGTGGTAGAGTCATTACAGGAAACACACACAATTAACACTTCAATAGCTCATACCGTGGCAAACACAAATAATTAGAACTTCAGGAAAATAGTTCTATAAAACACTTATGTTAAAGTTTCTTCTGTGTTTAACAGTCCTGTCTTCAAAGAAAAAAAAATCATTTTACATCTATCCAAATGTCATACAATTTAGTAAATCTATTCTGACAAGTCCACTTGAACTCCTCTGTAATAAAATTTAATGGACTCAGAGAAGGAAATATTTGTTTAAATTAGTCAAAAGAAAATAACTAAATGGGGACTGTTTGTCCTTCAAAAAATGTTATTCCTGAGCATCATTTTGAGAAAGACTAATATATTTAAAAGGAACTAACCAAACAAATATTGTTGTATAGTTCATAAATAAAACAGTATGAGTAAAAAAATCTAAGTGATTATTGATCACAAATTTGGCTTTGAGCTGAGATTTCCTGCATTATAGAAATTCAAAAGCTTCAGAATAACCATCACTTATTGAAGAGAAATATTAATGTGTTAAAGATTAATTCTACTGAGTACATAAGATTTCTTTTGCTAATACATTTAAAATGTTCTAAAATAAATTATATTTATATTAAATAATTTCTTTCCTCTTATCTAAGCGATCCTCTTATCTGTGGGCATAAGAATATGTTTTTATAATGTATATAGGAATTTTGCTGCCCTAGTAAAGTGGAAGTAGTATATTTTATCCTAAGATCATTTGCCTCACTAGCACAGAGTAGTTGACAGTTTTTTGTGCTAGGAATAATATAGTAATAATGATATAACAGATAACTTACCTGAACAAATAGGATTTACCAGGCCCCCAGACTGATAGCTGGGAAGGCAGCATGGGACTGACTCAGGCCCCCAAGAATATGGGTCTCAGCCAGAAGGACTGAGCAGTATAAGGGACCTCATACAGTGGAGCCAGTATGTATCCCTGGTGCACAAAAGGACTTTGCTAACACATCCCCCATGGAAGGATATCTGCCTTAACCTAGAGACAGGAGAGAAGCCATAGTCCCAACTTCACATGACCTTTCAGATCTACATGACCCCAACTGGATGGCATTCCCCTACATATGGAATTGGGGTAGGGGGATGGGAGGGAAGGGTGGTTAGAGTGCATGTGAGAGGACAGAGAAGATAAAAGGGAGGTAAGGAGGGAGGGAGGGAGAGGGAACTGGGATCGACATTTAAAATAATAAAAAAAAAATGCTTTGACTCCAAAATTTAAGTTCAAGGACAAGTTACTGGGGAAAAGGATTTCTATTTTTGTTTCCACAGAAAATGAAAAGCTGTGGATTCCTTCCAGACTACTGTGGTTTGATCAAGCCAGACTGCCTGAAACAGAGTACCAGGTGATCCTATATTCAAAACAGCTGGACAAAGCAGCCTTACAGACTACAGCCAGGATTTCTGCATCTTCTTAGAATCCCCTATGACAGCACCCCTTACCAGCAGGAAGTAGTTTGGAAAGAATGACGCCCAAATTCCAACATATTGCCTATAAATGTTTGTTTTCATTGATATGGACTTGGTTATATAAAATAAATAAAAAAATTATAAAGTAATAGTCAATTTCAACTTGTAGTTATAGACTATTTGATTTTCAATACCTGGCTTATAATGCTTACAATAGTACATTCCAGGTTCACCATTGTCTTCACAAATCATGGGATTTATTTTCTTTTTTTTTTTTTTCAAAGCTGACTAGTTTTCTTTGTATATATGTGTTTTATATATCCATCCATCAGTAGATGTTTAGGTTTATCCTATGATTTGGCTATCATGAATAATGATCTAATAAATGCTCTTCAACACACTGAAAAAAAAAGGAAAAGGAAAAGGAAAGTTTCCTTCATGCAAGGTGAGGTTTTCATTAATTTGTGGGGGCAGGCTTTTTAAACATGAACTAAAACAAGGACTGCAACTACAGACATTCCAAAGAGGACACAGAAAGACCAATGAGGCCTCAACCATACAAAATATGTATAGAAATCTAAGGAATGTTTAGAGTGGAAGAAATAATCCTCCCTACAAAAAAGAACATCAACAAGTTATCCAATTCCAAATGATTGGACCTGAAAATATGTATATAAATTTCATTATATAGAAGAAAGTGGTTGTATACATGCAATCACAAAAAATTAAAAACAGATAATGGATTTGAAAGGATGCAATTAAATGGTATATTGAATGGTTTAGAGGAAGGAAATGAAAGTGAAAAATGGATATAATTTTATCAGAATCCCAGAAATAAAAGAAACCACTCCTTAAAATATATAATATTGATTTATTGACATAAAGTGACTCTAAAGAGAAATATGGTAGTATATCCTAAACATATTAAATATTTATTCAATAATGAACACTAGTTTAAACAGAAATGTGCAAGATTCCAAATATTGAATGAAAATAAATTAATTTCTGACAAATGGAAGAAACAGTATTGAACACAATTGTGGCAGTGAATATGTAAGTTGTACATCTACAAAAGTAAAACAATAAATGGATTAATAAAATCATAAGAGAAGTTATTTCTTACATTAAGAGAGAAGGTAAATCACAAAAGAAAGAAATATGCATTGTTAAGTAATGAAAACAATTTTGAAAAGTTCTAATGACATTAAAATTTATTTATCTAAGATTACTTCTACAGTCAGCTATATGGATTAATATTCAGTACCTAATTAGTGTCATTTTTAATGTACCTTCCTAATTGATAGAGTTGAGAATGTTGAGAGAATTATTTTTGATAGGCATTAGTGATTTTTAAATATATTTACATACATATTATTCATTTTCCATGTTATATTGTTGAACAAGCCAGTGCTATGACCAAAATTCAGTAATGTAAGGACACAGTAATGCTGTTACAGGAAAATTCTATTCTCTACCTCAATGCTGCTAAACCCATTAGCTAACTTTGATTACCTATATATATTTAAACTCACACATAAATATTTGCTTTTTATAACATGATAAAGGTTTCAGTTTTCACTTTTGTAAACTCCACTTTGTGTGTGTGGGCATTTTGGTGCATGTTTCTATGTATACACATGTGCATCTGATGTGTATCTACATATGTCCGAGATGTGGAGATCAAATGATAGAGAACCAACTTAGGCTTTTTTTTCTTCATAGATTCTCACTTGTTGGTAATCTGGCTGGTAAGTGGACCCACTGATCTCTTCATTTTCTCCTGCTCAATTCATCTGCTGTTTCCACCCCCAAACCCAAATATTATAAACACACACATGAATTCTTGGCTCAAAATCAGTTACTCATGATTCAAGGAGAAAAGTTTATGTTCTGAGCCTTCTCATCTCTATTCTTTAGTAAAGCACATTAAAAAATGACACTAATTAGGTGCTGAATGTTAATCTACATAGGTGACTTTAGGAGTAATCTTACATGAATCAATTTTAATGCCATTAAGTCTATTCAAACTTGTTTTCATTACTTACTAGCAACAATCAGAGACTTGCTGTCACATTCCTTGATAATAAATAACATACTACATGTATTTACAAGATATACTGGATTCACCAAAGTGTTCTGCTTCAAAATGAGCCCTGTTAAATGACGTTTCAAAACAAAAACATTTCTTATATTAAAAAGTCCTAGCCCTAAGCTACTTATTTATACAAGCTGTACTTCCACCAAAATTAATGGCAGGCTCAAGCCCAGGTACTACTCTGAAAAAATTCCCCAAAGGACAGGGAAATTGACTTGGAAAAAATTGCAGTATTATTGGGGTAATCCCACCCTACAAATTCCACATAATTTTCAATCTTTACTTAAAACTACTCCCTCATTTAGAATTCAATGTATTTAAAATTCTTCATGTGCCAACAGCTCTGCCCTAAAATTATACACATGAGATAAACAGTATTTTTTCTGACTCTGGCTGACATCACTGAACACGACGACTTTCCCTTTCATGTATTTAGCTAAACACTATTACAGGTAGGTTTTGCCTGCCAGCCTCTACCCACTGCGGCACCAGCCCCAAATAACACATTGAGACTTTGTATTACATATAATTCTGTTAATAGGTTCTTATCAGCTACTTCTGTCTTAAATATTAACCTTACTCATAAAAAAAATGGCATAATTCCACTCTCCTTTATTGATGAAAAGCAATCAACTATGTTTATAGCACATATTTTCTTTGTCCCTTCATGTGCTGATGGACATCTGGAAGGGTTTAATGACTTGTCCTTCATGACTAGTGCTGAGATTTACATGAATGTTTCTATTGTCCCCATGCTGACTTTGATTAATTTAGCTATATAGCTCAGAAATTGCAGCTATTTTGATATGATATTCACATATTAGGCATCTTAAATTACTAGAGAATATAAAAGTCATGTACCAGTGTCCTGTCCCCATCGCGAGCACCCTTGGAGCATTGACACAACCCCACCCATCATCAACGCAGGTCTACCCCCCCTACCCTGTGCCCTACCCTGCCCACTGTCCTGCTGCTCTGGTTGAGCACTGAGACAGAGGGTAGAGCCAAAAGTCCACACTACTTCGGGGACTTTTCAGAGCAACTCTGAACACAGGAGACCTGCCTATCCATGTGGACCACCTGTAATTTCCACCTGTTTGGTCTCTGACCCCCAGCTCCAGTCCTCTGTTGGTGTCCCAGGCCCCTCCCAGAAATCCGCCTATCTCTGTGGGTCCACTCTGAGTTCCCACCAGCAAGATCCTTGACCCCCAAAGCAGGGCCTCTGCTAAAGAAAGAGGCCTCAGATGGACAGTGCCAGTTCCCAGTGAGATCTGACTATCAGTGCAGAAACATCCCAAGTATCAGCCCAGGCTTTATACTATCTTTCACCTATTGGCTAGGGTCCACATATCTTCGGGGGACTGCTTGGAGCGAATCTGAACACAGAAGACCTGCGTATCCATGTGAGACCACCCGTAATTCCCACCTGCTTGGTCTCTGACCCCCACCTCCAGTCCTCTGCTGGAGTCCTGGTCCCCTCCCTGAGACCCGCCTATCTCTGTGGGACCACTCAGAATTTCTGCAGACATCATCTACTGTATCTTCATCCCTGACCCCATCTCCGGGTCCCTGTCTGTGAAGAGACACCCTATAGAGCTTGGACCACACAGAGCTACAGATGTTGAACCTCTGACCCACATAAGCCCACCGGGGAAGTACCATAGAGAGAGGGGGAGACACCAAAACACCTACTGGAAGAAGCTATGGGAAGATGGCAATACAAGAAAATACCTAACAATAGAAAGACAAGCATGACACCACCAGAACCTAGGGAAACTACCCCAACTAGAAAGGAACAAAACAACAAAGCAGAGGAAGCAGAAGGGAATGACTTAAAAATTAACATCATAAAAATGATAGAGTCCCTCAAAGAAGATGCGAGAAAATCCCTTAAACAAATGGAAGAAAAACAAACAAAAAAGTGGAAAAAATGGACAAATTCCTTAAGCAAAGTAAAGAAAGTACAGAAAAACAAGAAATAACAATTAAACAGATGAAGGAAATGGTTCAAGACTTGAAAACTGAAATAGAGAAAATAAAGGCAACAGAAACCAAAGGAATGTTGAAAATAGAAAAACTGGGCAAAAAAATCAGAAACTACAGATGCAAGCATAACCAACAGAATTCAAGAGATGGAAGAGAGAATGTCAGTCGCAGAAGATAAATTAGAAGAAATACATTCATCCACCAAAGAAAATCATAAATCCAACAAATACTTAACACAAAACATCCAGGAAATGTGGGACACCATGAAAAGGCCAAACCTAAGAATAATAGGCATAGAGGAAGGTGAGGAAGGCCAGTTCAAAGGTGCCAAAACATATTCAAAAATATCATCAAGGAAAACTTTCCAAATCTGAAGAAGGACATATGCAAGAAAGTACATGAAGCATACCGAACACCAAATAGGCTGGACCAAAGAAAAAAGACCCCTCGACATATAATAAGCAAACACCTAGCATACAGAATAAAGATAGGATATTAAGAGCAGCGAAGGAAAAAGACAGGTAACATAAAGGCAGACCTTACACCTGAATACACCATGGAAACCCTCAATGCTAGAAGGTCCTAGCTAGATGTACGACAACAATTAACAGAACACGGATGCCAGCACAGCCTACTATACACAGCAAAACTCTCAAATACTATAGATGGAGAAAACAAGATATTTAATGATAAAACCAGATTTTCCCAATACGTATCTACAAATACAGCCCTACAGAAGGTATTGGAAGGAAAACTCCAACCAAGGAAGGTAACTATGCCCATAAAAATGAAGACAACACATAATGTAACTACACCAAAAACCGAGGATAAAGCAGAACAAATATAATCACAATAGCACTGCCAACAACAAACCTAAAGCAAACAAGCATCAACAATCAATGATCCTTATTCACCCTCAACATTAATGGTCTTAACTCACCTATAAAAATACACAGGCTAACAAAATGGATACAAGAACAATCCAACCTTCGGCTGCATACAAGAAACATATCTAAACTTAAAAGATAGATATTAAAGAAACATATCCAAGCTTAAAAGATAGATATAACCTCATGGTAAAGGGTTGGGAAATATTTTTCCAATCAAATGGAACCAAGAAGCAAGCATGTGTGGCTATACTAATATCTAACAAGTTAGACTTCAAACAAAAATTAATTAAAAGAGATGACAGTGGTCATTTTGTATTCATTGCAGGAGAAATCCATCAACAAAAAGTCTCAGTTCTGAACATCTATGCCCCTAATACAAAGGCACTCACATTCATAAAAGAAACGCTACTAAAACTCAAAGCTCATGTAAAACCTCACACACTTATAGTAGGAGACTTCAATACACAACTCTCAATACTAGAAAAGACCACAAATCTGAAACTCAACAAAGAAACAAAAGAACTAACAGAAGTTATGTCTCCACTGGGGTTAACAGACATCTATAGAACATTCCATCCAAAGACAAAAGAATATACCTTTTTTTCTGCTCCACATGGAACCTTCTCTAAAATTGACCACATATTAGGTGGCATAACAAACCTCAACAGATACAAGAGAATAGGAATACTTCCCTGTACCTTATCAGACCATCATGATTTAAAATTGAAATTCAACAACACAAAAAGCAGAAAACCTGTAAACTCATGGAACATGAACAATGTGAAATAGCATCAGACCTGGGTCAAAGAAGAAATATAGAAAGAAATTAAGGAGTGTCTAATATTCAACAAGAATGAGGACACAACATACCCAAACTCATGGGACACCTTGAAAGCAGTGCTATGAGGGAAGTTCTTTGTACTAAGTGCCCATATGAAGAAAACAGAGGATAGTCACATAAGAGAATTAACAGTGCAACTGAATGCATTAGAACAGAGAGAAGCAAACTCACCCTGTAGGAGTAGATGCTAGGATATAATCAACTTGAATACTGAAATCTACAAAATACAAACTAGGAAAACAATACAAAAAAAATCAATGCAACAGAGTTTTTTTTTTTTTTTTTTTTTGAGAAAATCAACAAGGTAGACAAAACTTTATCCAAACTAACAAAAAAGCAGAGAGAGAACATGTAAATTAACAAAACCAGAAACAAAAAAGGGAACATAACAACGGACACACAGGAATTCCAGACAATTTGCAGGTCATACTTTGAAAACATGTATTCCACAAAAATTGAAAATTCAAAGGAAATGGACAAATTCCTGGAAAACTATCACTTACAAAAATTAAATCAAGAATAGAAAAACAATATTTGGGTATTTGGCCTTAGTACTTTCCAAACTACTTCCTGCTGGTATGGGGCGCTGTTATGGGGAATTCGAAGAAGATGAAGAAATCTTGGCTGTAGTCTTTAAGGCTTTGTCCTTTGTCCAGCTGTTTTGAATGTAGGATCACCTGGTACTCTGTTTCAGGCAGTGTGGCTTGATCAAACCACATTAGTCTAGAAGGAATCCACAGCTTTTCATTTACTATGGAAACAAAAATATAAATCCTTTTCCCAAGTAACATGTCCGTGAAATTAAATTTTGGGGTCAAAGCATTTTTTTTTTTTTTACTTAATTATTTTAAATGTCGATCCCAGTTCCATCTTCTTTCCTCCTTCCTTCCCTCCCTCCCTCCCTCCTTCCCTCCTTTCTCCCCTTTTATCCTCTCTGCCCTCTCAGATGCACACTAACCAACTTCGCATCCCCCTACCCCAATTCCATATGTAGGGGAATGCTGTCCAGTTGGGGTCATGTAGATCTGACAGGTCATGTGATGTAGGAACTAGGGTGTCTCTACTGTCTCTACATTAAGGCAGTTATCCCTCCATGGGGGATGTGGTCACAGGTCCTTTTGTGTACCAGGGATACATCCTGGCTCCACTGTCTGAGGTCCCTTAGACTGCTCAGTCCTTCTGGCTGAGACCCATATTCAGGGCGGCCTGTGACAGTCCCATGCTGGCTTCCTAGCCATCAGACTGGTGGCCTGTTAGCTCCTCCTTGTTCAGGTAAGCAGTCTCTATGTGTTCCTGCTGCCTGATCTTGTCCTCTCCATCTGCATCTGGATACAACTTCGACTCAGTGTTTATGTATGGGTGTTTGCTCCTGTTTCCAACAGATATTAGTTGAGGGCTCCATGGATAAGTTAGTTGTTGATCTAACTATCCAGGAAGCTCAAGTTGATTTTCGACAAAACAGCTACAATTATACCATCGGGAGAGGACAGCATCTTCAACAAATGGTGTTTGGTGCTTGAAAAATTGGATGAGTGTGTGTAGAAGACTGCAGATATACTCATGTTTGTCGCCATGCACAAAACTCAAGTCCAAATGGATCAAAGACCTCAATATCAATCCAGCCACAATGAACCTCTTAGAAGAGAAAGTAGGAGGTACCTTTGAACAAATTGTTATAGGATAGTGCTTCCTGAACATAACTCCAGGAGCACAGACAATGAGAGAAAAAATTAATTAATGGGACCTCTTCAAACTAAGAAGCTTCGGTAAGGCAAAGATACAGTGGACAAGACCAAACGGCAGCGCACAGACTTGGAAAAAATTTTCACCAATCCTATATCTGACAAAGGGCTAATCTCCAAAGTATACGAAGAACAAAAAAAAAAAAAAAACTAGTCAACAAAACACCAAATAACCCTATTAAAAAATGGGCTACATAACTGAAGAAAGAATTCTCAATAGAGGAAATCAAAAAGGCTGAAAGACACTTAAGAAAGTGCTCCACATCCTTAGCTATCAGGGAAATGCAAATTAAAACAACTTTGAGATACCATCTTATTCCTGCCAGAGTGGCTAAAATTAGAAACACCAATGACAACTCATGCTGGAGAGGATGTGGAGAAAGGGGCACACTCCTCCACTGCTCGTTTGAGTGTAAATTAGTACAGCCATTTTGGAGATCAGTATGGCAGTTCCTCAGGAAAATGGGAATTAGTTTACCAGAGGACCCTGCAATCCCCCTTTAGGCATATATCTAAATGATCCACATCCATACAAAAAAGACTTCTGTTCAACTATGTTCATAGCACCACTATTTGTCATAGCAAGAACCTGGAAGCAACCTAGATGCCCCTCAGTTGAAGAATGGATAATGAAGTTGTGGCACATCTATACAATGGAATGCTACTCTGCAGAAATAAATAATAGTATCTTGAAATTTGCAGGAAATTGGATGGCACTTGAAGAAACCATCCTGAAAGAAGTAACCAAGTCACAAATAGGAGGAACATGGTATGTACTCGCTCATATATGGATTTTAGACCTAGAGAAAATGATCACCAGCCTATAATTCACACCAGCAGAGGAACTAGGATACAAGGTGTATTCTAAGAGATTCATATAAAGTACCTAACAGAACTGGGAAAGGACAAGTCCCCCAGAGCTCAGGGGAAGTGGGGGGCAGTGAATGGAGAGAGAAGTAGGAGAAAGCAAGGATAGTAGAGGGAAACAAGTGCAACTAGGAAGATTGAGTCCTGTTAGGAATAGGAGACAGGAGACAGACACACACACACACACACACACACACACACACACACAGAGAGAGAGAGAGAGAGAGAGAGAGAGAGAGAGAGAGAGAGAGAGAGAGAACATAAAAGAGGGAGCCAATATTGGTTTGAAGAGAAAATTGAACCCAAGGAAATGTCTAGAGAACTACAAGACTGCTGCCAACTAACAATTTGACCATCCCTGCAAAGGCTACCATAAATGCCCTTCCCGATAGTGAAATCAACAACTATCTTATCCATGGAGCCCTCAACTAATACCTGTTGGAAACAGGAACAAACACCAATACATAAACACTGAGTCGAAGTAGAATTCAGATGCAGATGGAGAGGACAAGTCCAGGCTTCAGAAACACATAGAGACAGCTGACCTGAACATGGAGGAGCTAATGGGCCTCCAGACAGATAGCTGGGAATCTAGCATGGAACTGACTCAGGCTCTCCTGAATATGGGTCTCAGCCAGAAGGACTGAGCAGTGTAATGGACCTCAGACAGTGGAGCCAGGATGTATCCCTGATGCACAAAAGGACCTTGCAAACACATCTCCCATGGAGGGATAACTGCCTTAACCTAGAGACAGGAGAGAAGCCCTAGTCCCTACCTCACATGACCTGTCAAATCTACATGACCCCAACTGGATGGCATTCCCCTACATATGGAATTGGGGTGGGGGGATGGTAGGGGAGCGTGGTTAGAGTGCCCTGCATTTTGTGTGGGAAGCACATTAGAGCCAACCACAGTGGTACATACTTGGTTGAGTCATCCCAGATGTTGTGACATGGGAGTTCTATCCCCAGTTCTCATTTTACTTTTGGTAACATGGGTGGTGGAGAGGTGTTCCCTCTTCTCCTACATCAACAACCTCCTACCTATCTCCTCGGGCCAACAGTGCCTGAGGTAGATGGAAGAGCTGGCTCTGAGGTCATAATAGTAGAAGAGTTATCCCTGTTTCTCATCAGCTGCAATATGAGAGAGTGTCCCCTATGTCATGTCTGGTCAAAACAGCAGAACACGCCCTGAAGGTGTACGAGTGGGAGAATCTACTTTGAGGATATGAAAGGTGCCAGGTACCTTTCTCGTTGTTGCAAGGAGATACCTATCTAAAGCAATATAGGATAGCTCAGCCCAGTGGAGAGGACCAGGAATAGCTGACATGCTGACCAACCCAGAACGTTTCCTGTCCCAGAACAAGGGTAATGTTGGCCCACCTACTAAATACACCCCACCTGTGATCTGCTGGAGCATGTGAATGGACTGATCCCACAAACTCAATAGTGCAACACAGGGCAACAATATGAAAACCAAGAGGAGTTTCACTGAGGGCTTACCATTAATAATATAGCAGAAACCAGAGACCTAGAACTCAACTAATAACACTTTGCAGTGATCACTTACAAGAAAATTTATATGGACAAAAGGGTATACTCTGTTAATATGTCACACCACCGCTTCCATGATAAGACTGATTTTTTTCTTTTGTTCTTTTAAATTTTATTTTATTTCATTTTAGCAGGAGGCAGCAATATCAGAGGGTATATATTATAGTGTCAGGAAAATGAATGGGATGGAGATGCATGATGTGAAAGACAAAGAATAAAAAGGAAAGTTACAAAATTAAATATTAAATATTATTTTTGTACTCTAAACGTTTATCTTTTAGTGTAGTCTAGTTTTTCCACTTATAATATATGGGGACTGTTCAACTAGAAGTTATATTACAAAAATGTCCTCATAATCTATAATGTTTTCTCTGTCAGGAAAAACATCAATATTATAAAACATTATTTTTATAATGTCTTAAGTAAATATATTATATTAATAATAAATGAAACCAAAACTATTTACACAACTGCTCCTGAAGAACTATGATTTTGAAGTTCTTGCTTTAGAGTTGATGTTAGTTGTCATTTTTATGTTTCATTTGGTTTATGTTAGAATAATTGCTCCAATTTTCCTACTTTAATTAAGAGAATTCCTATTCAGTATTTCAAAAAGGTGTCAAAACAACAAAGGTTATAAAATTAGCCATTATGAGATTATAGCAGCCTGACTTTCTATTCTCCACACATAAACATTAATTCATATTCATGTGTAAATCAATATACCCGTGCATACATACACAAATGTACACACATGCAAAAGCATACTAAAATACAACAGAAAAAGCAAAAAGTTCTTGGTATGGAAGTTGTAATATCTCACTGTGAGTCACACATATACACTTTACTCCATACTTAAAATTGTTCACTGCAATGGGTTATTGCAGTGACTCTGGCTTCTGCTACACTGTCAATATGGGACCCTCACTGGGACTCTTCTTGAATATCCTGTTGCTGCACTGTGTCATTTGGATCCTGTGAATTTGGATATACAGGATTAGTCCCTTCACCTGCTTCAGCAGTACACAGACAAGATGGATGTTGGGGTGGGGTTAGTCACCTTGCCAGTTCTCTTATATCTTCACCCTCAGAGAGAGTTCTCCATCACTGTCACACTAGCAAAAGACTGCAAGGGGTGAGTTCCTGCCCTCTCACCCTAGGCAGGCTCATTGGGCCTCTGCCAACAGGGTAATCTCTACTGTTTTTCCCAGGTTAGGTAAGTTGTGTCAGCTGATGAGAGGCAGGGCCTGCACTCCCTAGTGCTTCATCTAGTGAGCAGCATGACCAACTCTGTGCAACTCTTGGAAAGCAATGTGGTCCCAAGTATCACATTGACTTTTGGGGTAATACAGGCCATGGACATTGATACAAATACCTGTTGTTGCATGACCATGGACCCAGACATGGCCCCCTCAGTGGCAGAGAAAACTGTGACTTTACCACAGCCTTAGGTGGCTTGCTCAGGCCACTCACATCAGGCTGTCTCTATCTACTCTGAATTCTCCAGAACTGCCCTTCTTCACACTTCTCAAGTTGTTCTGCTTCTCTTGGACTCCCATTTCTCAACCCCATACTTACACATTTTAGGGTACTGTGCTGCAGGTTAGCCACACATTGGGCAGGGTCTCTGGGTGTTTTCTTCCTGCCCACACTGTCCAATAAAGGGCAAGGTCTTTGGGTGACACCATGTGTTTGCCCAAAGCTACCAAAGGAAAAAAATCTCTGGCCGGAGACACAGGAAAGTAAAACTGCAATTCAACATAGAGTCATGTAATCTCATGGTTTAATTACCACCATAACCATCTAGAAAAATCAGCAGATAGGCTGAGATGAGTAATAAGCTGAGCAGTGCATTTCCAGTCAGTTGGGGTTCTCCATTCTTCAGTTGTTGCTCTTCTTCCTGTGCTAGAATGTAGCTCTGAGATTCACAGCAATTCATACAGTGGTTACCTCTCTCAAAGGAAGGAAGAAGGCATAGATACACTAGCACTTGTGTTTATTACTGTTTCTATTTTTGAAATGTGTAGTTCACCTTTTCCCATGGAGCAATGACAACAACCACATTCACTTCTCCTATTCTATCTTACTTCATAGCACATACAAGATTGTTTTCTACTCCAAATCCACTTATTTGTCACTTCTTTCTATATCAACAATCCACCATAAATGTATTCACTTTCCACCATGTCCAGCCATGTGCCAGGAGGCAGTGTTGTATTTGAGTTTCTTGGTATGGCTAGGGTAGGCAATTTGCTGACTGGTGCTAGCCCATGATGTTATCTAGGATATTCTAGGATTTCAGGAATTGTTTCTTGATAATCCCAGTCATTGTTTCTGACAGCAGTGAGCAGCAGTGTGTGCTAATCTCCTCATTGCCTTCTTTCTTCCTTGTGGTACTCTCTATAGTGCTTCACTGGGCAAGGCTAGTGGAGAGACAATGAGCTCTTCACTTTCTTAAAGAAATGAAGGCCCTGACTGAGGTTACAGGTTCCCAGCCCCCATCAAGAGCAGTTTGCAGTGACTGACAGTGTTATCTGGAGTCTCTTTTGTCTTTTGTTTATTTGTTTTTATTTTCCTTCCTTGCCTAGACATCTCTGTATGCTAATGTTGATGCAGTTCAAGGTTTGTGGTTTCTGATGCACCAGAAATACATGACTATTGCCAAGAGACACATTTCAGATATCATCCTGTAGAGTGATGATGCAGGTAGGCAGGGCATCCTGAGGCAGGTTCTGTGAGAGACCCTAGTTGCCATACAACTCTACCCCAAGGATTCCTAAGTTTGACCTCTATATTGTAGCCTGAAAGTTGTTCTTCAGTTCCATACTCTGTCTCCAAGCAGGGCAAGAAAGCATGGGCCACGGATGCAGAGGTTCCATGCTGGGTGCTGGCTAGCAGACCTAGGGTCAGCCCTATTCAAGTATCACCTGTTTCCATAGGAAACCCAGACAGCCTCAGATCTCACTATTGAAGGTTCTGGCAAAGCCCTGGCTCATTATCAGGAACTACTTTTGTTCTTACAGGCCACTTGATGAGATAGAGTGGGAAATGATAAAGATTCCATCATTCTCCACATACAACTCTGTTCTGCCATTTTTGCTTTTGATTTTGATTAGTTTCCTGTTAAAAAAGCATCTTCCCATAGGACTTGCCCCTTTTTCATAGTTGTTCTTGAGGTATTACAAGCCTTTCAGACTTCATTTCTACTGCCATATTACCACTAGGATACCTCATATGTCTCTCATGCACCCAGGAGCTCCAGTGTATGTGTTTGTAGCTGCCAAAATCTTTGCTTCTAATATTCTTTATTCAAGTTTATTTTCAGTTCAATTAAGCCTAATCAATTAACAGTCATTTTCATAGAAAAAAAATGATGCCATTAGAAATCAAAGATAACAGATAAGATGGTTAAGGAGAATGGAAAAATTGGAATTAGTTATCTAGCATAGTTGGCAAGGGAGAAAATATACCCCAACTGAGTAATAAGGAACATATTTCAGGCATGCTACAGCACAAAATGGGAAACTAGTTCTTCAAATTATGTTGGTGTATCTTGCTATTGAGTTTCCATTAATACCTAACTAGAGAAAACCAAGTACTAGCTACAGGCATAAGGGAATAATATGACTTAACATATATTATAAGTTTGTAGGAAAAGATTGCTGCTTCTAAAGGCACCAGGTTTATAATGATGCCTGGTTATAATGAGAATGTCATGGTTATCTTGAATGCTCAGAGCTTGAGAGTGTTTCAGAAGTCTTAATTTGGGAGTCCATAAATTTGAGATTTTTTTTTAAAAAAAAAAGAATATTTAGAGTTTGCTTAGGAAGTTGATATATTATGAGAGATTAACTAAAAATTTAAAATACAGCAGTGATTGAATAACCAGACTCTCTTTGCTGAGGAATGAGGTTTTAATGAGTGATTCCTCACCCATCTCTTTTTCACCTATAATTGAGCAAATGGTTTTTTCAATCTTCATTGAAACACATTTTACAATAATTACTCATATACAGTGACCTTAAAATTGCCATGCAACCTTCTTCAGTTATGGTGCTTGATATATTGAGCCACCATAGTCCACTGATTTGGTGAAAGTTTCTGCAAACGCGATGATAAATAAGGCTCACAGTAATACTAAAATTTCTAAACCGCAAGGATTTTTTACTAGATTCTGAGTATACTATCCGAGGGATATGGTCAGAAACACATAATCCATCAACTTCTCTTGGCAGCCAAATCCAATGAATCACATCCATTACTCGGAAAAAGCAGTATGAAGTTTATTGAACTCCCTCTTTATATAAAATAACTTACCTAAAGCAATACTTTAACCATAAAAAAAATGAAAAGAAAGTTTGACAAACTTGGGATTTCCGGTTACCAAGACCCTTCTATTAAATTCTCAGTCTTCCTAATATAACGTCTGCACATTCCAAAATGTGGCAAAGGACTATTATAAATCTGATTAGTTAGAGAGAAAATTGAGTCTATAGATCTATATATGAAATTTACAGTAGAAAAAAAGTCAATAAACTCTGTAGTCATTTACATAAATGGTTTCATTTCTATAGCCTAAAATGTTGAGAATATCAGAATGATACCATTTCCTTGCACAAAAGAGAACATGATTTCACCTTTTTTTCTTTGATTTGGCACTATGTAATATATTACTTAAAATGGAACTTAATTTTCTAAATTCATACTTCTGATTAGATGGCATGAGAAAACATAGATATAACTAGATTGTGATAAGCATTTGAACAAAACCTTTGTGTATCCAAAATCCAGACAGAAAGATTATGGACATGTAAAAACTTTGCATATAAATGAAGTGGATTGGGAAATTATTGTTATGGTTTGGATGTTAAATGCTTCCAAAATGCTCAAGTGATTACAGGTGGGTCCCCATCCCATAAGACTATAGGAAAGTGGAAGACATTTTAGAGAGTAGATTCAGTAGAAGATGTTGGGTTATTCAAAGTCTGATTTTAAAAAAGAAATATTGAATCCAAAATCCTGATATTAACCCATGCACCCACGAACACCTGATTTTTGACAAAAGAGCTAAAAGTATACAATGGGAAGAGGAAAGCATCTTCAACAATGAGTAATGGCAAAACTGGATGATGGTTTGTAGAATTTGGCAAATAGATCCATGTCTCTTGTCATGCACAAAACTCAAATCCAAATGGATCAAAGACCTCAACATAAATGTAGTCACACTGAACCTCTTAGAAGAGAATGTGGGAGGTACACTTGAACAAATTGGTACAGGAGACCCCCTCCTGAACATAACTCCAGTAGCATAGATACTGAGATCAACACTTAATAAATGGTACCTCCTCAAACTGACAAGCTTCTGTAAGGCAAAGGACATAATGGACAAGACCAAACAGCAGCCCACAGACTGGAAAAAGATATTCACCAATCCTATACCTCACAGAGGACTAATCTCTAAAATATACTAAGAAACTAGTCAAGAAAACAAATAACCCTTTTAAAATATGGGGTACACAACTGAATAGAGAAATCTAAATACAGAAAATCTAAAAGGCTGAAAGACACTTAAAAAAGGGCAAACATCCTTAGCTATCAGGGAAATGTAAATTAAAACAACTTTGAGATGCCATCTTACTCTTGCAAAAATGACTAAAATTGGAAAAACTAATTACAACATATATGTGAAGAAAGGGATAAACACCTCCACTGCCGATGGGAGTGCAAACTTGTACAGCCATTTTGGAGATCAGCATGGTGGTTACTCGGAAAAATGGGAATCAGTCTATCACAGGACCCAGTAATCCCCCTCTTAGGCATATATCCAATTGATCCACATCCATGCAACAAAGACATGTGCTCAACTATGTTAACAGAAGCATAACTTGTAATAGCAAGAAGCTTGAAAAAACCTAGATGCTCCTCAACTGAAAAATGGATAAACAAGATACAGCACATTTACACAATGGAATATTACTCTGCGGGGGAAGGAAAAAAAACAGTGGAATTTTGAAATTCACAAGCAAGTGGATGGAACTTGAAGAAACAATCCTGAATGAGGTAACCCAGTTAAAAAAGAAAAACAAGGTACGTACTCCCTCATATATGGATAAGACCTACAGCAAAGGAAAACCAGCCTATAATTCACACTGACAGAGAAACTAGGATACAAGGTGTATTCTAAAAGATTCATATAAGGTACCTCACCAAAGGCCAAAGGGACAAGATCTCCAGAGCACATGGGGATTGGGGGAGCAGTGAGTGGAGAGGGAACAAGGAGAAAGAGATGGAAGGAGAGGAAAGCACATGGGACTAGGAAGATTGAGTCACTGGAGGAATATATGAAAGAAGAGAGAGAGAAAGAGAAAGAGAGGGACCATAAAAGAGGGAGCCATTATAGGTTTGCAGAGAAAACTGAACCTACATAAATGTCCCGAGACCTACAAGAGTGACCCTCAACTAAAAATTTGAGCAACAGTGGAAAGGCTACTATAAATGGCCATCCCTACTCCTAAAGCTAAAAAACACATTCAGCAAACCAGCAGGATACAAGATAAACTAAAACAAATCAGCAGCCCTACATTTACCAGACAACAAAGAGACAGACAAAGAAATCAGAGAAACATCACTCTTTACAATAGCCACAAGCAACATAAAGTATCTTGGGGTAACACTTACCAAACAAGTAAAAGACCTATATAATAAGAACTTTGTGGCTCTAAAGAAAGAAATCAAAGAAGATACCAGCAAATGGAAAGATCTCCCATGCTGTTGGATAGGTAGGATAAACATAGTAAAAATGGCAATCTTGCCAAAAGCAATCTACAGATTCAATGCAATCCCCATTAAAACCCCACCACAATTCTTCACAGACCTTGAAAGGGTAATGATCAACTTTATACGGAAAAACAAAAGAACCAGGATAGCCAAAACAACCATATGAAATAAAAGAACCTCAGGAGGCATTACCATTCCTGATTTTAGCTCTACTACACAGCAATCCTTCTGAAAACAGCCCTGTATTGGCATAAAAATAGACAGGTAGACCAATGGAATCGAATTGAAAATCCTGATATTAACCCACACACCTATGAACACCTTATTTTGGACAAAACAGCTAAAATTATACAGTGTGGCTAAGACAGCATCTTCAACAAATTGTGCTGGTAGAATTGGATTAGGGTGCTTAGAAGCCTGCAGATACAACCATGACTGTCGCCATGCACACAACTCGAGTCCAAATGGATCAAAGACCTCAGCATCAATCGAGCCACATGGAACCTCTTAGAAGAGAAAGTAGGAGGTACCCTTGAACAAATTGGTATAGGAGACTGCTTCCTGAACATAACTCCAGGGGCACAGACACTGAGAGAAACAATTAATAAATGGGACCTCTTCAAACATCGAAGCTTCTGTAAGCCAAAGGACACAGTGAACAAGACCAAACAGCAGCACACAGACTGGGAAAATTTTTTCACCAATACTATATCCAACAAAGGACTGATTTCCAAATATACAAAGAACTCAAGAAACTAGTCAACAAAACATCAAATAACCATATTAAAAAATGGGATACAGAACTGAAGAAAGAATTCTCAATAGATGAAATAAAAAAGGCTGAAAGAAACTTAAGAAAATGCTCCACTTCTTTAGCTATCACGGAAATGCAAATCAAAACAACTTTGAGATACCATCTTACTCCTGCCAGTATGGTTAAAATTAGAAACACCAATGAATACTCTTGTTGGAGAGGATGTTGAGAAAGGGGAACACTCCTCCACTGCTGGTGGGAGTGCAAACTTATACATCCATTTTGGAGATCAGTATGGCAGTTCCTCAGGAAAATGGGAATTAGTTTACGACAGGACCCGGCAATCCCCCTCTTAGGCATATATCCAAAGGATTCACATCCATGCAACAAAGACATCTGTTCAACCATGTTCATAGCAGCACTATTTGTAATAGAAAGAACCTGGAATCAACCTAGATGCCCCTCAATTGAAGAATGGTTAATACAGATGTGGCACATCTACACAATGGGATACTACTCTGCAGAAAAAAAATAATGGTATCTTGAAATTCGCAGGCAAGTGGATGGCACCTGAAGAAACCATCCTGAAAGAGGTAACCCAGTCACAAAAAGAGGAACACACTATGTTCTCACTCATATATGGATTTTAGACCTAGATCAAAGGATCACCAGTCTATAATTCATACCACCAGAAGAACTAGGATACAAGGTGTATTCTAACAGATTCATATAAAGTCCCTCACAGAACCAGGAAGTGACAAGTCCCTCAGAGCACAGAAGAAGTGGGGGGTCAGCAAATGGAGAGAGAAGTAGGAGATAACAAGGGGGAGGAAATGAAAACATGTGTGACCTAGAAGATTGAGCCTGGTTAGGAATAGAAGACAGGAGGGAGGGAGAGAGAGAGGGAGAGAGAGAGAGAGAGAGAGAGAGAGAGAGAGAGAGAGAGAATGAGAGAGAGAGAGAGAACATAAAAGAGGGAGCAAATATTTATTTAAAAATAAAATTGAACACAAAGGAAGGTCTAGAGAACTACAAGACTGCTGCCAACTAATAATTTGAGCTCCCGTGGATAGGCTACCATAAATGCCCTTCCGGGAGAGTGAGATCAACAACTAATTTATCCATGCAGTCCTCAACTAATGCCTGTTGGAAACAGGAGCAAACACCCATACATAAACACTGAGTCGATGTAGAACCCAGATGCAGATGGAGAGGACAAGTCCAGGCAGCAGAAACACATAGAGACTGCTTACCTGAACAAGGAGGAGTTAAGGGACCAGCAGCCTGATAGCTGGGAAGCCAGCATGGGACTGACTCAGGACCCCCTGAATATGAGTCTCACCTAGAAGGACTGAGCAGTGTAATGGACCTCAGACAGTGGAGCCAGGATGTATCCCTTGTGCACAAAAGGACTTTGCAAACACATCCCCCATGGAGGGATAACTTCCTTAATCTAGAGACAGTAGAGAAGCCATGGCCCCTACTTCACATGACCTGTCAGCTCTACATGACCCCAACTGGATGGCATTCCAGTACATATGGAATTGGGGTGGGGGATGGGAGGGGAGTGTCGTTAGAGTGCATGTGAGGGGGCAGACAGGGTAAAATGGAGGAAGGGAGGGTGAGAGGGAGGGAGGGAGAGGGAACTGGGATCAACATGTAAAATAATAAATTAAATTTAAAAAAAAAATGCTTTGACTCCAAAATTTAAGTTCAAGGACAAGTTACTGGGGAAAAGGATTTCTGTTATTGTTTCCACAGAAAATGAAAAGACGTGGATTCCTTCCAGACTAATGTGGTTTGATCAAGGCAGACCACCTGAAATAGAGTACCAGGTGATCCTACATTCAAAACAGCTGGAAAAGCAGCCTTACTGACTATACCCAGGATTTCTGCATCTTCTTAGAAGCCCCCATGACAGTGCCCCTTACCAGCAGGGACTAGGTTGGAAAGAATGGTGCCCAAATTCCCAAATACTTTTTATAAATGTTTGTTTTCATTTAAATGGACTTGGTTATATAAAATAAATTTAACAAAAAGAAAATAAATAAATAAATAAATGGCCATTCCTGCTAATGAGATCGACAAAAAAACTTATGCACCATCATAGAGCCCTCTATCTAGTAGCTGATGGAAAACACAAGCATACACCCACAACTAAACACTGAGCCGAAATGGAATCCAGATGCAGAGTGAGGAAAGACCAAGCTACAGAAACAGAGTCAGCTGATCTGAACTAGGAAGAGCTAATGGGCCCCCAGAATGATACCTGGGAACCCAGCATGGGACTGACTCAGACCCCAGAACATGGGTCTCAGAAGTCCTGAGCAGTCTAAGTGAACTCATACAGTGAAACCAGGATGTATTCCTGGTTCACAAAAGGACTTTGGGGGCACATTCCCCATGGAAGGATACACCCTTAACCTAGAGACAGGAGAGACTAGTCCCTACTCCAAATGACTTGACAGATTTAGATGACCCCTCCTGGAGGGTATCACCCTACATGTGTAGTGCGGGGTTGGGAGTGGAGGATAGCCTGGGGGCATTAGAGTGTGGGATAGAGGGAAAGTTTGAGGGAGGGATAGAGAACTGGGATTGATATGCAAAATAAAATTTAATACAAAAAATATGTATAAAAAAGGAATATCAGTGCATCACCCCTTTCTCATTTTCTCTCTCTTTGTCTCTCATCCCCACTACATCATAAGTTTACTTTCACCACCTTTCTTGGCTGTGGTATATTGCCCCATTTGTAGTTCAAACCTAATGCACCTAAGATAAAATAAAACCTTCTACTTGTGAGCCAAAATTTAATTGTCCTTCCTTTTTATTCAATTATCTCTGGTATTTTGTTATGTTGATGGAAAACTGATTAATGACCTACAGACATAGTCTTCAAAATTTAGGACAGGTGGTGGAACATTTTTGCAGGATTTTATAGGCAGTAAAAAATTTTGAGATTGCTTAACTTTTTTTGTCAACTGTATACCAGAAAAAAAGAGAGAACTTCACATGTGAACTAGGATGTTGTATACGCAGCTCTGACTCAGTTTTTCTGCTCCAATCACTGTTATGTCTCTAGTAAAGTCTGTGAAGTTTTAGATAAAAGTGAGTATTTTAATTAGAAAATCTTGATGAGAGGATCATGTGAAACTCTTAAAACTTTAAAGCATGGCCTAGATTATTTTTTCATAGAGGAACAATTTTTTACATTCTGGCCAGCCATATCATGAACAAAGATGTGCCCTTCTGTTTAGAAATGTGAGCACAGATCACTTAGTCTAGTAAATAACCTCACATGCATGCAGATGCAAGCCACAGTAAATAAACTCAGTGTGTTATTATAAAAATGAACAAATGTTGAAGGGAAAGGGATGGATGTCTGAAAGAATATGGAAGAGTAAATGAAAGGGGGTCACATCAACTTACATCAGTATTTGTTTTCTGAACAGGTGATTTCTCCTATAGGCAGCAAGGCATAATTAAATCCTCCAAGATTCATTGGAGAGCCCCTATAGGCGTTCAGGTTTTTTTTTTCCCTATAGTAGATCCAGAATGATAAATCTATCATTTCTAGCTTGGTCTTTTTTTTTCGCGTCTTACAATATCTGAATCTCAGTTCCTTCACCTTTGTTCATAGTAGGAGTTAAATAAATCAACTTTACTCGCAATGGAAAAAATCTAATTTTGGAATACTGTCAGGCCGTTACTTTAAAATTTCTACCATAATGTGAGTATTGCCTGACTCAAGGTTTAACCATCAAAAAGAAATGCATTCTGCACAAGATCTAGGCATCACTTTTAGATAACTTCTTGACACTGATGTCTCCAATAATAAAAGAAAAAAAAAATAACCCATGGCTTCTTTTTGCTCTTATTTCAAAAACAACTTTTGCATCCTGAGATAAATAGATGGTCACTTTGTGTAAAAACATTACAAATATTCTCATTTTTTTTCTATTGCTGTGATAAATGCCATCACAAAATCAACTAAGGTAGGAAGGAGTTTACTTTATCATACAAGTTATAATCCATCATAGAGAAAAACCAAGACAGGAACTCAAGAAGGAGATTGAAGCATAAATACACGGAGGACGACTGCTTACTGACTTGCTCCCTCTGGCTTGCTCAACTTCCTTTCTTATATTACCCAGACCACCTGTTTAGGAATGACAATGCTTACACTGGGTTTGGAACTCATAAATCAACTAACAAGTAAATAAATGACTCACAGACAAGTCTAGAAGTCAATCTAATGAAGGAAGTTCTTTAATTTTACTTCCCTATACCCATGGCTGTTAAAGTGACAAAAAAGATTATCAGTCACATAACCTGGCATGCTATTTTTTTTAAAAGTCAAGGGTCTATTAAACTAAGCTCTAACCTGTTTATACTCACATAACCTTTCAGCATTCTTCAAAATTTATGTTCCTGACCAAGCCTCTTGATTGTTAATGGCTGTGTCTCATGCATGGCAAAAAAAAAAAAAGTCTTACACACATGTTATTTTTATAGAGAACTCTGTGACTAATATCAATTAGTAAAACTTGTAGGAAGTCACAATTGTGCATAGACTTTCTGGAAAGATTTTCAGTAGTAAACATATGTACATTTTCAGGTGTTTCTAAAAATAATTGGTGTCATTTTACAAAACTCATAACAAGTTAGAATTTAGCAATTATTCAAGAGTATTTCTTACTTATGTTTTAGGGGTTTTTGTTGTTGTTGTTGTTGTGCCTAGGTAATAAAATATTTTGTCATTTGATTTGCCATGCAACATAAAACACTTCTTATGAAAATAAGAGAAAATATACACTTGGTTGTAATGAATAGGATTAATAATAGTTATAATTAAAAATTTTTACAGAATGTCAAACACATACAAGTGGTAAAAATAAAATAGACAAGCTTTTTCACTGACAGACATGGCTATTGAGCTGAATGCAGTAAATGCTTATCCTTTTTCATCTACTGCTGGTTATTTCCTAATAAGGCAATTTTGAGTCCTAAGGATGCAGAATGCTATTTGGAGTTACATTTGATCATAACAACTATAGGAGTGGTATTACTGACATCTAGTGGGAAGATGGCATGGATACTGCAAAACACCCTACAGTGAGCAAGCAGTACCTCGCATATTATCTGGGTAAAACATCATTAGTGCTGAGGTGAGAAACTCTTCTCTCTGTCATTTCAAATAGTTATTTTATTTCCTAAAAATTATATTTGTGTATGTGTGTGTACAAATTCGTATAGGTGCGTGTGAAAGACAGAGTTTTTCTGGAACTGGAGTTACAGGCATCCTGATAAGATTGTTGAAAGTTGAATTCAGATTTTTCTTCAAGAGCAATAAATATATTTAACTGTTGAATCATTCTACAACTCTTCTCCATAATCAATGAAATAGACCATTTTAAGTTAGAAGAGACAGCTGCAAATGTGTAATATTCTACTCTAATACAAGAATAGAGAAAATAAAATTTTTGATAATGTGTTAGGATGAGAAGTAAACTGTAAAGAATTATGCCATCATTTTGCACATTAAGTGTCTTTAATGTTTCTTTTTTTTTTTTTTTTGAGTCACATTATTCATAGTGGTATATGCCTTCCACTACAGGCTTTAAAGAGCCTCAATATTTTTTTTTCTTGCTGTTTGTGTCTCCTTGCAAAGTAGGATAGTTGCACAGCAGGGGCAGGGCTCTGTAAATTGAATACATGTGGAACAGATATAGAATATGAAGCTGCTATGTATATAAAAACCAAAACAATAAGAAAAAGCTGCAGAATCTACTCTGGTCAAACAACTATAGTGCCAACCTCCTTAATTTTCCAAAAGCAGTAGCAGCTAGTTCTCTGGTTTGTAAGCTCTGCTTTATAATCTGCAGGTTAATGAAGTAATATGGCATCAGTGGTGATGGTCTTCACTAGAATAGGAAAGCAGGTGTTTCTCCTTCCTGGAAGGGTAGGTTGCTATTTTACTGGCATATTAACTAGTTGTGTAAGACCAAATATTTCAGTACAATACTATCAAATTGTTTCTAAAATTACTGAAGGTAAATCATGCTGCTTAGAATTTAGAATGTTATCTGGCACATTAAATTATCTTTTACTGAGCTTCATTCACTGGTTTTATCTATAAAATGTCAAACCATAAAAATAGACAGGTAGACCAATGGAATCAAATTCAAAACCCTGATATTAACCCACATACCTATGAAAGCCTGATTTCTTACATATAAGCACCTTCAACAAATAGTGCTGGCATAAATAGATGTTGACCATGCACAAAACTTAAGTCCAAATGGATCAAAGACCTCAACATACATCCAGCCACACTGAATCTCTTAGAAGAGAAAGTGGGAGTTCCCTTGAACAAATTGGTGCAGGAGACTGCTTCTTGAACATAACACTAATAGCACAGACACTGAGATAAACAATTAATAAATGAGAGCTCCTGAAAATGAGAAGCTTCTAAGGCAAAGGAAACAGTCAACAAGACAAAACTGCAGCCCAGAGAATGTGAAAATATTTTCACCAATCCCACATGGGAAAGAGGGATGATCTCCAAAACAAGCAAATAACTCAAGAAACTAGTCAACAAAACATCAAATAACCCAATTAAAAAGTGGAGTACAGAACTAAATAGATAATTCTCAATTGAGGAATCCAAAATGGCTGAAAGACACTTAAGAGTACCCAACATTCTTAGCTTTCAGGGAAATGCAAATCAAAACAACTCTGACATACCATCTTACTTCTGACAGAAACCTAAAATCAAAGGCACCAAAGACAGTTTATGCAGGAAAGGATGGTGAGAAAGGAGAACCCTCCTCCTGGTGGGAGTGCAATCTTGTTAAGATGTTTTGGAGATCAGTATGGCAGTTCCTCAGGAAAAAGGGAATCATTCTACCACAATATCCAGCAACTCCACTCTTAGGCATATACCCAAAAGATGGACATTAATGAAACAAAAACATCTGTTCAATTATGCTCGAAACAACATTATTTGTAATAACCAGAACCCAGAAGCAACCTAGATGCCCCTCAACTGAAGAATGGAGACAGAAAATGTGGTACATTTACACAATGGAGTACTACTCAGCAGAAAAATAAATGGAATCCAGAAATTCTTAGGCAAATGGATGGAACTACAAGAACCTGACCTGAGTGATGTAACCTAGTCAAAGAAAACATGGTATGCACTCACTCATATGTTCATTTTAAACATAAATTAAAGGATCATCAGCCTACAATTCACATTGCCAGAGAAGCTAGGAAACAAGACAATTTTCTCTGTGTCCTGCAGACTGTCTGGCAGATTCTTCCATGAAGCGGAATCCTGTAGCAATGTCCATCATGTATCAACAGCCATTTTCCTATGGGTCCTGCATGTCCAGTTTATACAGCATAAAGTCAAACAGTCCAGACAAGAGCAATATCCTATTCAAATGGCTAGTCTTGACATATTGAAACCAAACTCCACTATGCATTTCTTAAATATCCATCTTCCTTTCTGTCACAGGTGGTGTTGCCAAGAGCAATTGTTTCTCATTGTTAGAAAAATCCCTAAACCATTTTAAATGCCATATTCTTACATCTTTGAAAGGTTTGAAGAATGCCTATTCATCTCAAATACATCTTGAAAACCTAAATAACTTAACACTAAGTTTTGACTATTATAGGTAACTATCTATAACCATGGATATAAATGGAAGAATAAGGTCCATCAATTGAAATTATTGACTAGTATCTTGGAACGTGGCAACCCTGTGGAAGACAGAGATGAAGAATTGTGTGATATATTGGGGTCAAAGACAGTAATATAACATGGCCCACAGAATCAACTAACAGGGCTCATAGAGGCTCACAGTGACTGACATTGCAACCCCCAAGTTTGCATAGGTTTCTATGAGATACTCTGCATATATTAGGCTGTTAGTTTAGTGGTTTCCCTTTTGGAGGGTGGGGATACTATCACTAAGAATGGGGAGGTTGCCTCAGATTCTTTCACCTGTTCTTGGGACCATGTTTCTGCTACTGGGTTGTCTTTCCCAGCTCTAAAATGAGGGATTATTTCTAGTCTCACTGTATGTTCTTATGCTACATTCCATGGAAATACATGGAAGGTCTGCTGTTTTCTAAAGGGAAATAAAAGTGGAATGGATCTGGTGCATGGGGAAAGTGGGGGTAACTGGGCAGAGTAGAGAGAGGAGAGAGAAAACTGCAATCAGTATGAATTTTATGACAGAAAAAATAAATTTAAAAAGAGAATGAAAAAAGAAAAAATGGGATAGATGTCTCCACTTCACAGAAATATACTAATGACAATTCAGCTGGGCAGTGGCAGCTTCCACATTTGATTACAATACTTGGGAAGCAGGCACAGGTGGATTTCTGTGAGATTATGCCAGTATTGTTCTATAGAGGTACAGGACAGCTGCACACAGCAACCCTATCAAAAAAAAAAAAAAACAATAAAAAGAATACAATAATTCTATGAAATCTCAATTCCCCCAAATCTGGAAAACCAGGATATAAGAACCAAAAGTACACTCTGTCGCTCTGTACATTTTTAAAATTTTTAACTCTTGTACGTTTTCTTTTCTTTTTACCATTATGCATATATGTTTCTCATACTGGTTAATGAATAAAGCACTGTTGGCCAATAGGAAAGCAAGATAGGCGGGACTAGGAGACAAGGAGGAAAGTGGAAGTAAGGAGAGACAAGATGGAGAGTCTGGAGAAAGCAAAATGCCGACCGGCTACATGGTAAGAGAAATACACAGATCAGCAGAAATGGTTAATACTTAAGAAAGAGCTAGCCGATAAGAAACTAGTACCTGGCCAACAGAATTATATCTAATACAGAGTCTCTGTGTGTTATTTGGGGCTGGGGCGGCAGCAGGACAAGACTTGGCAGCGGTCAGAAAAAACCATACTTCATACAGACTAACTCAGGTTTTGTCATGTCATCATTTATAGTGGCTACTCTCTCTTTCATCTAAGTCAAAAAATCCTCTTAGTATTTCCTATGTTGTTGATTATTTTTCATTTTCTTATTTACGTATTTATATTTTACTTATCGATTGCAGTTCCCTCTCTCTCCTGGCCTCCCTCCTTCCCATCCCCTTTCCCTCTCTCCCACCCTCACATGTACCCTAACCACACTTCCCTCCCATCCCCCCCACTCCACATGTACAGAAGGGGTCATATAAATCACTCAAGTCTTTTGGAGTAGAGTCTAGGACATCTCTCTTGTGTCTATGTTAAGAGAGCTTCCATCCATGGGGGATGTGCTCACAAAGTCTCTATGTGCACCAGGAATACATTCTGGTTCCACTGTATGAGGACCCTTAGACTGCTTAATCCTTCTAGCTGAGACCCATGTTCAGGGGTTCTGAGTCAATCCCATGCTGGATTCCCAGCTATCAGTCTGGGGAACCATTAGCTCCTCCTTGTTCAACTCAGCTATCTCTGTTAGTTTATGTAGCCTGTTCTTGTCCTCCCTCTCTGTATCTAGATACCAGTTCGCCTAAGTGTTTAGTTGTGGGTGTCTGCTTCTGTTTCCATCAGCTACTAGATGAGGGCTCTATGATGGTGGATAAGTTATTCATGAATCAAATTATCAGGAAAGGGCATTTATGGTAGCCTTTCCACTGTTGTGCAAATTGTTAGTTGGGGTCAGTCTCTCTGGACATTTCTCTAGATTCAGTTTTCTCTTCAAAACAATAATGGTTCCACATTTTATATTCTCTCTCTCTTTTTCTCTCTCTCTCTGTCTCTCTCTCCTTTCTTCTGTTCCTCCCCTGACTCAAACTCCCTAGTCCCACATCCTCTCCTCTTCTCCCTTTCTGTTTCTGCTAGTTCACTCTCCACACACTGACCGCCCCCACTCCCCATGTGCTCTGGAGAACATGTCCCTTCCTCCTTCTGTGAGGGACCTTATATGAATCTCTTAGAATCTACCTTGTATCCTAGTTACTCTGGCTTGCGAAAGATAGGCTGGTCTAAAATCCATATAAAAGCTAGTACATACCATGTTCCTCTTTTTGTGATTGGGTTACCTCATTCAGGATGGTTGCTTCAAGTAACATTCACTTGCACACGAATTTCAAGATTCTATTGTTTTGTTTTTTTCCTCACAGAAGTATTGCATTTTGTAGAACTGCCAACCTTCTT
Source organism: Phodopus roborovskii (assembly GCF_943737965.1). Taxonomy (NCBI): domain Eukaryota; kingdom Metazoa; phylum Chordata; class Mammalia; order Rodentia; family Cricetidae; genus Phodopus; species Phodopus roborovskii. Next base: position 77,777 of record NW_026126026.1, on the reverse strand, counting down.
TATACATTCTTCAGTTGAGGGGCATCTAGATTGCTTCTAGGTTGTTGCTATTACAAATGATGCTGGTATGAACATAGTTGAGCACATGTCTTTGTCACATGGATGTGGATCATTTGGGTGTATGCCTAAGAGTGGGATTGCTGGGTCCTGTGGTAGACTGATTTCCATTATCCAAATGAACTGCCATACTGATCTTCAAAATGGCTGTACAAGTTTGCACTCCCATCAGCAGTGTAGGAATGTTCCCCTTTCTCCACATCCTCTCCAGCAAAAGTTGTCATTGGTATTTCTAATTTTAGCCATTCTGGCAGGAGTAAGATGGTTTCTCAAAGTTGTTTCAATTTGCAGTTCCCCGATAGATAAGGATGTTGAGCACTTTCTTAAGTGTCTCTCAGCCTTCTTGATTTCCTCTACTAAGAATTCTGTCTTCAGTTCTGTACCCCATTTTTCAATAGGGTTATTTGGTGTTTTCTTGACTGGTTTCTTGAGTTCTTTGTATATTTTGGAGATCAGTGCTTTGTCAGATGTAGGATTGTCAGATGTGGGCTTCCATTTGGTCTTGTCTTCTGTGTCCTTTGCCTTACAGAATCTTCTCAGTTTGAAGAGGTCCTATTTATTAATTGCTGATCTCAGTGTCTGTTCCACCGGTATTGTGTTCAGGAAGCTGTCTCCTATACCAATTTGTTCAAGGGTACCTCCCATTTTTATCCTCTAGGAGGTTCACTGTGGCTAGATTTATGTTGAGGTATTTGATCCATTTGGAATTAAGTGCATGGCAATAGACATGGGTCTCTCTGTGGTCGTCTGCCCACCATTATCCATTTGTTCCAGCACCATTTGTTGAAGAAGATTTCCTTCTTCCATTGTATACTTTTATCTCTTTTGTCAAAAATCAGGATTTTTTAAGTGTGTGGTATAATATCAGGATTTTTGATTCAATTCCATTGGTCTACTTGTCTATTTTAGTGCCAATACCAGGCTGTTTCCAGGACAGACTTTAAGTAGAGCTTAAAGTCAGGGATGATGATGCCTCCTGAAGTTCTTTTATTTTACAGGGTTTTTTTTGGGCATCCTTGGTCTTTTGTTTTTCCATATAAAGTTGATTATTATCCTTTCAAGATCAGTGAAGAATTGTGCTCAGATTTTGATGGGGATTTCATTGAATCTGTAGATTGCTTTTGGCAAGATTGCAGTTTTTACTGTTTAGTCTACCTATCCAAGAGCATGGGAGATCCTTCCAATTTCTGGTATCTTCTTTAATTTCTTTCTATGAAAACACAAAGTTGTTATTATATAGGTCTTTCACTTGTTTGGTAAGCATTACCCCAAGATACTTTATGTTGTTTTTGGCTATTGTAAAGGGTGTTGTTTCTCTTATTTCTTTCTCAGCCCCTTTGTCGTATGAATGAAGTAGGACTACTGATTGTTTGGAGTTTATTGCATATGCTGCTATTTTGCTGAAGGTGTTTATCCGCTGTAGGAGTTCTTTGGTAGAATTTTTTGGGTCGTTTTTGTAAACTATCATATTATCTGCAAATAGAAGAAGTTTGACTTCTTCTTTCCAATTTGTATGCTCTTGAATGTCCTTTTGTTGTCTTATTGCTCTAGCTAGAACTTTAAGTACAATATTGAAGAGATGTGGAGAGAGAGGGAAGCCTTGTCTTGGTCCTGATTTTAGAGGAATCGCCTTAAGCTTCTCTCCATTCAGTTTGATCTGGGCTGTTTGTTTACTGTATATTGCTCATATTATGTTTAGTTATGTTTCTGTTATCCCTAATCTCTCCAAGACCTTTATCATGAAAGGATGTTGAATTTTGTCGAAGGGTTTTTTCAGCATCTAAGGAGATGATCATGTGGTTTTTCTTTTTCAGTTTCTTTATATGATGGATTATATTGGTAGAGTTTCTTATGTTTAACCATCTCTGCAACCCATTGATGAAGCCTACTTGGTCATGTTGTATGATTTCATATTCTTATTTGTATTTTTAGAGAAATAAAGGTAACATTTTAAGGCTTGAAAATCAATAGTGATTCAATATTAATGGAAGGTACAACACAAAAGAGGCATGGACAAATCCCAAATTAAAGTAAAGGAAAATAGACAGTCACACCTCCAAATAGATGCTTAACATCTGTGTCTTTATCAAAATTCAGAATAACATATGAACACTATATTTCTGTTAGTAGTTAATATTCTATTCCAGTATGTCATTACCAAACAAGCATAACTAGTTCAATCAAGAATATTAATTTTAATTTTAAATTGTTTTTAACCGGAATTCCACATTTGGCTTTTTGTTCTTTTTAGTACAGAATGGAAATTATGTATATATATTCCATATATATATATATATATATATATATATATATATATGAATTATTAGTTCACAGTTGTAGTAGTTTATTGCATTTAAAACAAAATGATTCTAATATTCTTTATATTTGTTATTCAATAATTCATTTTTGAATTTATTTGTCAGTGGATACTACTTTATTTTCTTTCTAAGATGCACTGAAATAATTCATGAATTATGTCTCTTCCATCCTTGAATACATGATTTTAAAGTTTACATTTAATTAATTTAATTATTCTAAATATTTCAGTCAGTGGTAAATATATAAGTATAATTGATTAAGATGGGAATTAAAGTAGAACTTAAAATTTTTCTATATTAAAAAAAAAAACATTGAAGAGAGTGAATAATATCAACAATTATTTTATGTTTCAGATTCATTTCATAAAATACTAATGTTCTGCCTCATCCTGAAATTCTATAAGGGAAAATAATTATTGTGCATATGACAGTTATATTAACACAATTGTTTGTATCCTAAAATACAAATTCTAATTCAAACCTATTTCAAATATATTCTGAAGAAGTTACACTTACTCTTTGATCTCAATTCATTAACTTTCCAAAAATATTGAATAATCTCTGCTAGATGACCGTTTCCTTATTTTTTTTTGTTTTCCATTTTTTTACATGTTTTTATTTATTTTATATAACCAAGTCCATTTAAATGAAAACAAACATTTATAAAAAATATTTGGGAATTTGGGTGTCGTTCTTTCCCAACTACTTTCTACTGATAAGGGCCGTTGTCATGGGGGATTCGAAGAAGATTCAGAAATCTTGGCTGTAGCCTGTAAGGTTGCTTTTCCAGCTGTTTTGAATGTAGGATCACCTGGTACTCTGTTTCAGGTGGTCTGGCTTGATCAAACCACATTAGTCTGGAAGGAATCCACATATTTTCATTATCTGTGGAAACAAAAATAGAAATCATTTTCCCCAGTAACTTGTCCTTGAACTTAAATTTTGGAGTCAAAGCATTTTATTTTAATTTAATTTATTATTTTACATGTCAATTCCGGTTCCCTCTCCCTCCGTCCCTTCCTCCCTTTTACCCAGTCTGCCCTCTCACATACACTCTAACCATCCTCCACTCCCATCCCCCCACCCCAATTCCATATGTAGGGGAATGCCATCCAGTTGGGGTCATGTAGATCTGACAGGACATGTGAAGTGGGGACTAGGGATTCTCTCCTGTCTCTAGATTAAGGCAGTTATCCCTTCATGGGGGATGTGTTCGCAAAGTTCTTTTGTGCACAATGGATACATCCTGGCTCCACTGTCTGAGGTCCATTACACTGCTCAGTCCTTCTAGCTGAGACCCATATACAGGGGGGCCTGAGTCAGTTCCATGCTGGCTTCCCAGCTATCAGTCTGCTGGTCCCTTAGCTCCTCCTTATTCAGGTAAGCTATCTCTATGTGTTTCTGCTGCCTGGTCTTGTCCTCTCCATATGCATCTGAGTTGTACTTCGACTCAGTATTTATGTGTGGGTGTTTGCTCCTGTTTCCAACAGGTGTTTGTTAAGGGCTTCAAGGATAAGTTAGTTGTTGATCTCTCTTTCCAGGAAGGGCATTTATGGTAGCCTTTAAACAGAAGCTCAAATTGTTAGGTGGCAGCAGTCTTGTAGTTCTCTAGACCTTTCTTTGTGTTCAATTTTATCTTCAAACCAAAATTGGTTCCCTCTTTTCTTTTCTCTCTCTCTCTCTCTCTCTCTCTCTCTCTCTCTCTCTCTCTCTCTTTCTCTCTCTGTATCTGTCTCTTCTTTCTGCTATTCCTAACCAGGCTCAATCTTCTTGGTCACACAAGTTTTCCTTTCCTCCCCCTAGTTTTCTCCTACTTCTCTCTCCATTGGCTGCCCCCCCACTTCCCTTGAGCTCTGGGGGACTTGTCCCTTCCTGCTTCTGTGAGGGACTTTGTATGAATCTCATAGAATACACCTTGTATCCTAGTTCCTCTGGTGGTGTGAATTATAGGATGGTGATCCTTTGAACTAGGTCTAAAATCCATATATGAGTGAGTACATACTGTGTTCCTCTTTTTGTGACTGGGTTACCTCTTTCAGGATGATTTCTTCAAGTTCCATCCACTTGCCTGCGAATTTCAAGATAGTATTAATTTTTTTTTTTTTTTTTTTTTTTTTTTTTGCAGAGTAGTATTCCATAGTATAGATGTGCCACAACTTCATTAACCATTCTTCAAATGAGGGGCATCTAGGTTGCTTCCAGGTTCTTGCTATGACAAATAGTGCTGCTATGAATATAGTTGAACAGATGTCTTTGTTGCATGGATTTGAATCCTTTGGGTATATGCCTAAGAGGGTGATTGCCGGATCCTATGGTAAACTAATTCCCATTTTCCTGAAGAACCACCATACTGATCTCCAAAATGGCTTTATGAGTTTGCACTCCCACCAGCAGTGGAGGAGTGTTCCCATTTCTCCACCTCCTGTCCAACATGAGTCATCATTGGTGTTTCTAATTTTAGCCATTCTGGCAGGAGTAAGATGGTATCTCAATGTCATTTTAATTTGCATTTCCCTGATAGATAAGGATGTGGAGATTTTCTTAAGTATCTTTCAGCCTTTTTGATTTCCTCTATTGAGAGTCCACTATTCATTTCTGTACCACCATTTTTAATAGTGTTATTTGGTGTTTTGTTGACTATTTTCTTGAGTTCTTTGTATGTTTTGCAGATCAGCCCTTTGTCGGATATAGGATTGCTGAAAATCTTTTCCCAGTCTGTGGTCTTGTCCACTGTGTCCTTTGCCTTACAGAAGCTTCTAAATTTGAAGAGGTCCCATTTATTAATTGTTTCTCTCAGTGTCTGTGCCCATGGAGTTATGTGCAGGAAGCGATCTCCTATACCAGTTTGTTCAAGGGTACCTCCTACTTTCTCTTCTATTAGGTTCAATGTAGCTAGATTGATTTTGAGGTCTTTGATCCATTTGGACTTGAGTTTTGTGCATGGTGACCGACATGGATCTATCTGCACTCTTCTACACACCCTCATCCAATTGTGCCAGCACCATTTGTTGAAGATGATGTCTTCGCCCCATTGTATAATTTTAGCTGTTTTGTCCAAAATCAGGTGTTCATAGGTGTGTAGGTTAATATCAGGATTTTCAATTTGATTCCATTGTTCTACCTCTACCTGTCTATTTTTATGCCAATACCAGGCAGTTTTCAGAACTATAGCTCTGCAGTAGAGCTTAAAGTCAGGAATGGTGATGCCTTCTGAAGTTCTTTTATTGTATAGGGTTATTTTGGCTATCCTGGGTCTTTTGTTTTTCCATATAAAGTTGATTATTATCCTTTCAGGGTCGGTGAAGTATTGTGGTGGGATTTTAGTAGGGATTGCATTGAATCTGTAGATTGCTTTTGGCAAGATTGCCATTTTTACTATGCTTATCCTACCTATCCAAGAGCATGGGAGATCTTTACATTTTCTGGTATCTTCTTTAATTTCTTTCTTTAGAGCCACAAAGTTCTTATTATATAGGTCTTTTACTTGTTTAGTAAGTTTTACACCAATATACTTTATGTTGCTTGTGGCTATTGTAAAGGGTGATGTTTCTCTGATTTCTTTCTCTGTCTGTTTGTCGTCTGAAAAATGTAGGGCTACTGATTTGTTTCTCTTGTGTCCTGCTAGTTTACTGAAGGTGTTTATCAGATGTAGGAGTTCTCTGGTAGAGTTTATTTGGTCGCATATGTAAACTATCACATCATCTGCAAATAGAGACAGTTAGACTTTTCCTTTCCAATTTGGATACTCTTTATCTCCTTTTGTTGTCTTATAGCATTAGCTAGAACTTCTAGTACCATTTTGAATAAATATGGAGAGAAAGTGCAGACTTTTCTTTTTCCTGATTTTAGAAGAATTGGCTTAAGTTTCTCGCCATTCAGTTTGATGTTGGCAGTTGGCTTGTTGTATATTGCTCTTATTATGTTTAGGTATGTTCCTGTTATCCCTGACCTCTCCAAGACCTTTATCATGAAAGGGTGTTGAATTTTGTCGAAGTATTTTTCAGCACCTAGGGAGATAATCATATGTTTTTTTTCTTTTTTCGTTTGTTTATATGGTGGGTCTTGTTGATAGGTTTTCGTTTGTTAAACCAATCCTGCATTCCAGGGATGAAGCCTACTTGGTCATGGTGGATGATTTCTCTGATGTATTCTTGAATTTGGTTTGCCAGAATTTTATTGCGTATTTTTGCATCGATGTTCATCGGGGATATTATTCTGTAGTTTTCTTTCTTAGTTGTGTCTTTGTGAGGCTTGGGTACCAAGGTTATTGTGGCCTCATGAAAAGAGTTTGGCAAGGAACCTTCTGTTGTGGAACAGTTTTAGGAGTAGTGGTATTAGTTCTTCCTTGAATGCCTGTTAGAATTCTGCACTGAATCCTTGTGCCCCTGGACTTTTTTTGGTTGGAAGGCTTTCGATGACTGCTTCTCTTTCATTGCAGATTATAGGTCTATTTAAGTTGTTTGTCTGTTCTTGATTTTATTTTTGTAAGTGATAGTTATCCAGAAATTTTCCATTTCTTTTGAATTTTCAATTGTCTGGATTTCCCCTGCGTCTGTTCTTATGTTCCCCTTTTGGTTTCTGATTGTGTTAATTTGCATGTTCTCTCACTACTTTTTCGTTAATTTCGATAAAATTTTGTCTATCTTGTTGATTTTCTCAGAGAACCAACTCTTAGTTGCATTGATTTTTTTGTATTGTTTTTCTGGTTTCTATTTTGTGGAATTCAGCCCTCAAGTTGATTATTCCTGGTGTATATTCCTATGGGGTGAATTCACTTCTCTCTGTTCTAAGGCTTTCAGTTGTGCTGTTAATTCTCTTATGTGACTCTCCTCTGTTTTCTTCATATGGGCACTTAGTGCAAAGAACTTCCCTGGGAGCACTGCTTTCAAGGTGTCCCATACGTTCGGGTATGTTGTGCCCTCACTCATGTTGAATATTAGAAAGTCCTTAATTTCTTTCTTTATTTCTTCTTTGACCCCGGTGTGCTACAATTGCACTTTGTCCAGTTTCCATGATTTTGCAGGTTTTCTGCTATTTGTGTTGTTGTTGAATTCCAATTTTAATTCATGGTGGTCTGATAAGATACAGGGGACTATTCCTATTCTCTTGTATCTGTTGAGATTTGTTATGCCACCTATTTCAATTCTCAAGTCTTGAACTGTTTCCTTCACCTGCTTAATTGTTTTTTCTTGGCTTTTTGTACTTTCCTTAAGGAATTTATTCATTTCTTCCACCTTTTTGTGTTTTTTCCTCCATTCTTTAAGGGATTTTCTTCTTTGAGGGCCTCTATCATTTTTATGATGGTAATTTTTAAGTCGTTCCCTTCTTTTTCCTCTGCTTTTTTGTTGTGTTCCATTCTAGTTGTTGTAGATTCCCTAGGTTCTGGTGGTGTCATGCTTGTCTTTGTGTTGTTAGGTATTTTCTTGTATTGCCTTCTTCCCATAGTTTCTTCCAGCAGGTGTTGATGGGGTCTCCCCTTCTATCAATGGTACTTCTCTTGTAGGCTTATGTGGGTCTGAGATTTAATATCTGTACCTCTGTGTGGTCCAAGCTCTCTAGGATGTATCTCCGCAAACAGGGACCCAAGGATTGGGTCAGGGCTGAGAATCCAGTAGAAGTTGCCACTAGCCAATGTCTCTAGCCAATGGCTGGCAGAAGAAGACAAAGGCTGAGCTGAAACTTGGGAAGGTTTTGCAGGATAGTCGGCTCTCACTGGAAACTGGGACTCTTCCATCTGAGGCCTCTTTCTTTAGTAGAGATCCTGATTTGGGGGTCAAGGAACTCAGAGTGGACCTGCAGAGATAGGCGGATCTGTGGGAGGGGCCTAGGACTCCAGCAGAGGACTGGATGTGACCAGTCTCCACCAGAGACCAAGCAGGTAGAAATTATGGGTGTTCCCACCTTGATAGGCAGGTCTCCTTTGTTCAGAGTTGCTCTGAAGAGTCTCTGAAGTAGGTTGGACTGTTGGCTTCACCCTCTGTCCTAGTGCTCAACCAGAGTGGCAGGACCATGGGCAGGGTAGGGCACAGGGTAGGGGTGACAAGCTCTTGGTGGGTATGGGTGTGGGTATATCAGATCTCCAAGGGTGCTCTCGATGGGGACAGGACACAGGAGCAGCAGGATCAGGGGCCAACCCAGGGAGTTTGGGGGGGGAGAGGCAGCTCTGATTTGGCCCAGATTTTTCACAATACATATCCACAAATCCAGCTCTACAGAAAGTTCTAGAAGGAAACTCCAACCCAAAGAGTTAACTACACTCATATTGACATAGACAATAGATAATTCTACTTTACCTAAATCCAAAAGAAAAAGCATGGATTATATAGGCATGATACCACCACCAACAACAAATCTAAAACAAGAATTAACAAGAGTCCTTTCTTTCCCTCAATGTTAATGGTCTTAACCTGTCAATAAAAAGACACAAGCTAATAAAATGGATACAAAGACAAAATCCATCCTTCTCCCACAAACAAGAACCCATCTAAGCTTCAAAGACAAACATGCAAATCAACAAAATCAAAATGAAAAGGGGGACATAACAATGGACACTTGAAGAAAGCCAGACAATTTTCAGCTAATATTTTGAAAAACTCTACTCTAGAAAATACAAAACATTCAAAGGAAATGGACAAATTTCTGGATAGCTATCACTTACCAAAAGTAAATCAAGAATATATAAGCAAAGTAAATAGATGTATAACACTCCAGACCCTCTCTCCTGTAAGATCAGACCACGTGGACATACTTAGCTTAATAGAAATGGGTTAATATTTAAGACATAGCTACCCAATATGAAACACTAACAACAGGCCAACAGGTTTTTATCTAATAAAGCATCTCTGTTTGTTTGGGGCTGACATGGCAGTGGGAACAGGCAGGTGTGAAAACCTGCTTGTAACATATTAACCCTAATGAAATAGAAGCAGTCATCAAACACCTCCAAAACAAAACAAATCAAACAAACAAACAAACAAAAAAATACCATTGGCGGATGGCTTCAGTGAAAATAGACAGGTAGACCAATGGAATTGAATTGAAAATCCTAACATTAATCCACACACCTACAAATATGAAATTTTTGATAAAACAGCTAAAAGTATACAATGGAAGAAGGAAAGCATCTTGAACAAATGGTGCTTGCACAACTGGATGATGGTGTGTAGAAGACTGCAGAGAGACCCATGCCTATCCCCATGCACAAAACTCAAGTCCAAATGGATCAAAGACCTCAACATAAATCCAGCCACACTGAATCTCTTAGAAGAGAATGTGGAAGGTACCCTTGAACAAATTAATACAGGATACCGCTTCCTGAACATAACAGCAGTAGCACAGTCACTGAGATTGACACTTTATAAATGGGATCTCCTCAAACTGAGAAGCCTTTGTAAAGCAAAAAGCACAGTTGACAAGACCAAATAGCAGCCCATAGGTTGTGAAAAGATATTCACCAACCTCAAATCTGACAGAGGAAATTCAAGAACTGCAACAATGTTACAAAATATAAACCATACATGTCATATTTATTGTAGCTCTTAAATAGTACTGCAAGAAGGAGTTTTCGACCAGTACAACTGAGTACTGAAACTTGATTGAAAATACTGTTGTCAATTGAAAAATAGAACCATATTTTAATACTGTTTTAACTGGTTTAGATTTCTAAGACCATTCAATTTCACTAAGCTTAGAAATATTTTGAGTTTAGAATCAGGAAACTGCTTAAAGTATGTACTGCTGTTCTTAGTATCAGGACTGTAGACTTTCATAATGTATTGAAAATTCCAATGCCATAATCAATACTTTGAGAAAATACAACTTAAGCATGCAGACTTGGGGATCTTTAATATGAACAAAGTGATATTTTGCTATCATAGTGTATGATGATATATAATATCACTTGCTTTTATTTCTTCAAACATCCTGATATAACAAATATGGCTTTTTTCTATTATGCTAATAACACATTAACATCCATACATTTAAAAAGAATATAATCAACAGTAAAAATGATAACAATCATCAGTCAAGAAGGAGATGGAAAATAAAACCACAATGAAATATGTCTTTATAACAATTATAATACCTATTACTAAGAATACAAAAGAAAATAAAAATGTATTTATGAGCATGCATAGAAAAATTAATCCATGTAGAACATGGAAGAAAATGTAAGATAATACTATCATTGTGGAAAATATTATGATGGACTCTCTAATAATAACATATATTTTTTGGTTACATAAAACTTATATAAGAAAAAAATTATTTGAATAGTGACTCATAAGAAAGTTTTTTTTAAAAATAATCAGTTTTAAATTCATTGAAAGATATATTCATGTGTCGTACTTAAATGTAACATTACTAAAACTCTTTAGAATATACTGCTGAATGTTTAGCATTGGGCTTGGAAGTGAAGCCCAATGGTAGGACCCTTGCCTAGCTTAGACAGTGTCTATGTTCAATATACCAAGCCCTAAAAGTAATGTGCATTGTTGACCAAATTACCAAAAAAGAAATACCCAGTTATTAATATCTTATGAAGACTATAGTTTACTAAACCATAACCATAGAGAAATGCTATAGATGATTTCTTTGGGAAGGTGAAACAACTTAATTATATATATATATAATATATATATATATAAATATTTCATGTATATCTCTTCACTATATGCATGCAATGCCTACAGAGGTCAGTAGATGGGTATTGCAACCCTTAGGACTGGAGTTACAATAATTGTGAATAATCATATAGGTGCTATGAATCTAACCTGAGTTTCCTAGAAAAGCAGCCCTAACCTACTAGGCCAATTCTCCAGGCATACATAACTAATTTAAATATGAAGTTCAAAAATAAAATATTGTCATACTTCTTTTCTAATTTTGACATTTTTTCATACTAATTTGACACACTAATTTTGACATTGTTGGTTGTCTCAAAAGAATTGTTTCTTTGCAGAAAGTTCTGAAATGAAATATTTCAGGTTCTCTGATGATAAATTAGACATGCTCAAAAAGTGGATGACAAAACAATAAATTTAGGTAATTATCCTGAACTTCCATTTAAATTCATAATTATTTACTCAGCAATTAATGAATGCCTCCTAGAGGCATGTAATATTCTAGATATTAAGAACAGAACAATGAAGGAGAAAGTCTGTAACTACTTTCTTACCTCAAAAATGATGAAGACAGCTCACTCTGCTCTCTCCTAGCAGTTAAAAAGTATCCCAGTTCATTTAAATCTTCAAAGAAATTAATAGCTGACCCTTAAAGTAACAACACTGTCTTCATGTTTATGTTTTATTTTGGTAATGCTAATTTATCCCCTAATTCAATGTGTAGCCAATAATGATCTGAAATCTCTGATCCTCCTTCCTCGACAGCTAAACAGTTGTATTCCATACATGAACAGACATGTTATTTTTCATAAAGAAGTTAGAAATACACACTCACAAAAAAAAGAGCTTCTTCCAAAAATGGTGCTAACATATCTGGATGAGTAGAATACAAATGAATCATTACTTGTCACCCTTCCCAAAAGTCAACCCCAAATGGGTCACCCTGGTTGGTCTACAGAGTGATTTCCCAGACAGCAAATGCTATACAGATAAACCATTTTAGAAAAAAGAAAACCAAAATAATTCTTTGTTGTATATCTTTCATTATTTTCTTTTTTATGCTTTTTACATATTGATCCCAGTTCCCTCTCTCTCCCACCCCCCTCAATTCCTCCCTATTTCTCTCTCTCCCACCCTACCAGTAACCCAAACACCCTCCCCTCCAATCCCCCTACCACTGCACATGTAGGGTGATGCTGTCCAGGAGGGATAATCTTAATCTGTCAAGTCATTTGGAGCAGGGACTAGGCCTTCTCTCCTGTCTGTAGGTTAAGGGAGTATCGTTCCAAGGGGAATGTGCACCTAAATTGCTTTTGTGCACCACGGATACATCCTGGTTCCACTGTATGAGGACTCTTAGACTGCTCAGGCCTTTTAGCTGAGACACATGTTCAGGGGGTCTGAGACAGTCCCATGCTGGATTCCCAGCTATCAGGCTGGGGGACCATTAGATCCTCCTTGTTCAGGTCAGCTGTCTCTATTTGTTTCTGTAGCCTGGTCTTGTCTTCTCTCTCTGCATCTAGATACCAATTTGTCTCAGTGTTTAGTTGTGGGTGTTTGCTTCTGTTTCCATCAGCTACTAGATGAGGGCTCAATGATGGTGGATAAGTTAGTCATCAATCTCATTATATGGGAAGGGCATATGTTAGCCTTTCCACTGTTGCTCAAATAGTTAGTTGGGGTCAGTCTCCCTGGACATTTCTCTAGATTCAGTTTTCTTTTCAAACCTATATTAGCCCCCTATTTTATGCTCTCTCTCTCTCTCTCTCTCTCTCTCTCTCTCTCTCTTCTCATCTATACCTCCCCTGAGTCAATCTGTGTAGACCCACTTGCTTTCCTCTCCTGCCTTCTTTTTCTCCTAATTCCCTCTCCTCTCCCTGACTTCCACACCCAATATGCTCAGGATAACTTTTCCCTTACCCCTTCTGTGAGGGACCCTATATGAATATCTTAGAATCCTCATTGAATAGTAGTTTCCCTGGCGGTGTGAATTATAGGATGGTGTTCCTTTGCTCTATGTCTAAAATCCACATATGAGTGAGTGCATACAATGTACCTGTTTTTGTGACTGTGTTACCTCATTCGGGATGGTTGCTTCAAGTTCTGTCTATTTTCCTGTGAATTTTAAGATTATTTTTTTTATTTTTCTGCAGAGTAGTATTCCATTATGTAAATGTGCCACATCTTCTTAATCAATTCTTCAGTGGAGCGGCATCTAGGTTGCTTCCAGATTCTTGCTACTATCAATAATGCTACTATGAATTTAGTTGAACCCATGACTTTGTTACATGGATGTGTATCATTTGTGTATTTGCCTAAGAGGGTATTGTCCAGTCTTGTGATAGACCGAATCTCATTTTCCTGAGGAACTGCTATACTGATCTCCAAAATGGCTATACAATTTTGCACTCCCACCAGCAATGGAAGAGTGTTCCCCTTTCTCCATGCCCTCTCTAGCATAAGTTGTCATTGGTGTTTCTAATTTTAGTCATTCTGGCAAGAGTAAGATGGTATCTCAGAGCTGTTTTGATTTGCGTTTTCCTGATATCTAAGGATGGTGAGCACTTTCTTATGTGTCTTTTAGCCTTTTGGATTTCCTCTACTGAGAATTCTCTCTTCAGTTATGTACCCCATGTTTTCATAGGACTATTTGGTGTTTTGTTGACTAGTTTCTTGTGTTTTATGTATATTTTGGAGATTAGCTCTCTGTAAGTTGTAGGATTGGTGAATATCTTTTCCCTGTGTGTGGGCTGCCATTTGGTCTTGTCAAATGTGTAATTTGCCTTACAGAAGTGTCTCAGTTTGAGGATGTCCCATTTATTAATTGTCCATCTCAGTGTCTGTGCTATTGGAGGTATTTTCAGGAAGAAGTCTCCTGTACTAAATTGTTCAAGGGTACCTCCCACTTTCTCTTCTAAGAGGTTCAGAGGGGCTGGATTATGTTAAAGTCTTTGATTTGTACTTGAGTTTTGGTCATGGCTATAGACATGGGTATCTCTTCAGGCTTCTATACACCATCACCCAGTTGTGTCGGACATTTTGTTGAAGATGCTTTCCTCCTCCCATTTTATAGGTTTTGAGGTTTTGTCAAAAATCGGGTGTCTGTAAGTGTGGATTAACGTCAGGATTTTAGATTCCATTGCATTTGTCTACCTGTCTATTTTTGTGTCAACACAAGACTGTTTTCAGGACTACAACTCTATAGTGGAACTTAAAGTCTGGAATGGTGATGCCTTCTGATATTCCTTTATTATACAGGGATGTTTTGGTTATCCTGGGTCTTTTATTTTTCCATACAAATTGATTATTATTCTTTCAGTGTCTGTGAAGAATTATGCTGGGATGTTACTGGGCATTGCATGGAATCTGTAGATTGCTTTTGGCAACATTGCATTTTTACTATGTTGATCCTTCATACCCTAGAACATGGAAGATCTTTCCATTTTCTGGTATCTTCTTTAATTTCTGTCTTTAAAGACTCAAAGTTCTTATTGTAAAGGTCTTTCACTTATTTGGTTAATAATTCCCCTAGATATTTTTGTTGTTTTTGGTTAGTGTAAAAGGTGATGTTTCCCTTATTTCTTTCTCACTCCCTTTGTCATATATAATATAGTAGGGCTACTGATTTTTTTGAGTTTATCTTGTATCCTGCTAGTTTGCTGAAGGTGTTTATTAACTTTATGTGCTTCATCTGCTTTAGGGTGTTCAGGTCTAGTTGGTGTAGAGTCACTAGATTCTGGTGGTGTTTTGTTTGTCTCTCTATTGTTAGATGTTTTCTTGTATAGTCATCTTCCCATAGTTTCTTCCAGTAGGTTCAGGTAGGGTCTCTCTCTCTCTCTCTCTCTCTCTCTCTCTCTCTCTCTCTCTCTCTCTCTCTGCCACTCCCCTGGTGTGTTTAGGTAGATCAGAAGTTCGATGTCTATAGCTCTGGATGGTTTATGCTCTCTAGGAAATCTTTCCTCAGGCAGGGCACAGTGATGGGGGTCAAGGTCAGGCTTCAGTAGAGGCCTCCAGCAGAGGCCTGGCAATGGGGGTCAAAGATCCAGCAGCAGGCGGGGACTTAGGTTGGTCCTGTGGGGATAAGCAGATATCTGGCCAGGTGCCAGAATTCCAGCAGAGGACACTCTGTGGGTGTCAAAGATCAGGCAGGCAAGCAGGCTCAGGATGGTCCTGAGTGGATAGGTGGTTCTAGTGTGCTCAGAGCAGTTCCAGGTAGTTCGCCAAAGGTGGTGGGATTATTGGATCTGCCCTCTGTTCCAGTACTCAACCAGAGCGATGGAACACTAGGCTAGAAACGGCACAGGGTTTGGGGAGGGCAGGCTCATCCCATCAGCGGGTGTGGAGGGGTATCAGAGCACCAGTACTGCTCTTGCTGGGGACAGGACACAGAGAGGAGTGAGATTTGGGACCAATCTTTGGAGTTCCCAAGGATGTTGGGGGGGGGAGGATTCAACCCAAACTAGTCCCAGACTCACTTCCAGCAGAGGCCCAGCAATGGGGGTCCCAAAATAATTCTTAAGAAGGAAAAGTAAGGAAACATCTTGAAGGCATTGAACTCAGAGTTCCACCTGTCTTTGCCTTCCCAGTGCCGGGATTAAAGTTATGTGCCACCAACACCTGGCTACTTTCTATTTTAACAAGTTCGATGAGTCTGCTTTTATTGTGCAGTCTTTGGCCCATTTGCATTTCAGTTTTCAGGAGTGCGATGAGTATTGAATTACTTACATTCTTCTCAATGCAGCCATAGAGTTTGGTGAACTCCGCTTGTTGAAGACGCTCTCTTTTTGGAGCATGTATTTCTAAATTCTTTATCAAAGATCACACATCCATTGGTATGTGAACCTATGTCTGCATTTTAATTTATTTCCATTGATCAATGTATCTGTTTTTATTCAAATCCCATGCCATATTTATTACCATAGCTTTGTAGTACCAATTTGAGATTGGGGATAGCGATACCTCCCTCCCACAGATATTTTACTCTTCAGGGTTGTTTTAGCTATCTTTGGATTTCTGTGTTTCTGTATGAAGCTAAGGATTGGTCTTTCAAAGTTTTTGAAGTATTGTTTGGAATTTTGTTAGGGATTTTCATTGAAATATATAAACTGTTTTTGTGAGAATGGCAATTTTTACTACGTTTACTATGTTGATCCTACTGATCTCTTAACATGGGAGATATTTTCATCTTCTAATATCTTCTTCAAATTCTTCAGTGTTTTAAAGTTTTTTATTATACAAGTATTTTATTTGCTTGTTTATGGTTACTCACATATGTTATATAATATTTGAGGTGATTATAAAAGGGATGATTTCTGTGATTTATTTTCCAGTTTGTCATTAGTAAATATGATGTCTACTGTTGTTTGCTTCTTAATATTGAATGTTGCTACTTTGCTGAAAGTATTTATTGGCTGTAATGGTTTCCATGTTAAATTGTATGACCCCATTATATATACAATCCTATTAAAGATATTTTGACTTTTTCTTTTCCATTTTTTATTCACTTGATTTCTTTCAGATGTTTTATTATTCTAGCGAGAAATTAATACAAATGAACAACTCATACTAAATTAGTTTGCTCAAGCCCAAAAGGAAAGGATTTGTGTATTCTTTTTCATGAAGATCTTAGCTTCAAATCTTTTGTTTTATGTATTAACTTGGGAGGACAAGTGAAACACAGAAAAGCAGAAAGAGAAATTTGGGGCATTCAGGTTATGGGGAGAGAAATAGTACAGCACAGATAAAATGAAAGTGGTGTAGTTGAACACTGGTGGCAAAAAAGTTTAAGTATGGAGAAATTCAAGAGAGGGAGGGACTATCCCAAAGACAGGGTGTGTAAAAAGCCTCATGGAAACCTTCCATTTCACAGCCTAACTATGAAAAAATAAGTGGAAAGCTAATAGAACACACATGAAAAAAAAAAAAAACAGGAGAGGTGTAGATTGTGAACACTAAGTATTATAGAATTAAACAAAAATGGCAGGGATGACACGTTTAAGAGGAAGGTAGTGTGGGTGAGTTAACCAAAACTAAGGATGTATGAAAAATCTAATTTTAAAGGTGCTGAAATGAAGGCTCATTTTTAAGAGCACTGAATGCTATTTCAGAAGACCTGGTTTCAATGTCGAGAACCTACATGACAGCACATAACTGTTTGTCCCTTCAGTTCCAGTAGATCCAACACCTCCTGTGATTGCCACAGGCTCATGTATGCATATATACCCACACCAGGAAAACACACATACACATAAAATTAAAAAAATATTTTAAAATGAGCTTCATTAACAGTTTTTGAGAAATGAATGTTTTTCTTATATTTTATTTATAATGTACACTATTAAATCCAATCATTTTGATGCCCTCTTAAATCATCACTTGCCCCTCCTATCTACATTTTACTTCTTAAAAAAAAAACACACACACAAAAACAAAAGCAAAACTTGCTTTTCTCTAGCTGACATGCCAATGGCAATTTTGTAGCTGCTTTAACAGGGGGAGCCAAATTATTCTAAGAATGCAGTACCTGGCAAACCTAGTAGGCTCTGATGAAAAGCTACTAATCTAATAATATATATACATATATATATATATATATATATATATATGGACAGCATAAATATGACTTACTAGGTTGAAGAAAAGCAAAAGAGGACACAAAGTTGAGGAGATAGGGGGTGGATTAAAATAAAAGATATGACATTCTTAAAGAACTCTATAGGTTTTTAAGAATCATGTTTTTCACCTTAATATTTACTTTCTGTTCTCTCACTCCTATTGGTTCAGACTGTTAGTCTATTTTCAAAGTGTACACTTTGAAATTTTGTTTTCAGATCTTGATGATAATTGTAGCCTAAATTGGGTGTCAGTTGGATTTCAGCAGCTCCCTTTTTCTTTGTCCAGGCTTTGTCACCCCAGATGCAAAATTTTGCATTCTCTTTCCAGTCTATGTTTTTGCCACTGGGTGGTGCTCATAGTACATGCTAGATATACTGTTTGTGTGACTTTCTAACACTCAAAGTTCACCTTGAAATCTATCCAACATTTACAGGGGTTTGTTTCCTTGCTTCATTTTGCTTTGTTTTTATTCTAAAGTGACTGATGAGGTTGAAGAAATGTTGATTTGCATCACATTATATCTGTTGTTCTTTGTTACATGAGTTTTGAAGCTTGAGAAATAGTTCATTCAATGAGTGATCTTGAAGAGGCAAAGATCTCACATCCCACAAATCATACTGATACAGCTACAGTGGTAATTGTATATTATCTTTAACCTAGTGACTAGGAGCTAACAATCAGGACAGATCTGGAAAGCTTAAGTTTACTGGAGGGGTCATTAGACAATGTAGCCTGGACAACATTTCTGTGTTTCATGTTTAAATTTCTGAATTTCAATTGAGGATAGACATAGAAACCTTATTTTGTAGAATTGTACGGCTATAATCACATCATGTCTGGGGTACCTGTCATAATCTTCCATAAGAATGACCTTTTTTTCTTTATTTTTTTTTAATTAAGAATGATTATTTTACATATCAATCATATTTCCATCTTCCTCATGTCCTCCCATTCCCTCCACCAATGCCCTATCCACTCACCAGACAAGGGGAGACAAACTATGAGGGATTATCAAAGTCTGTCACATCATTTGGAGCAGGACCTAGGTCTCCCCCATGTAGCTAGGATGAGAGAGTGTCCTTCCATAGGGAATGCATTCCCAAAGCTCATTGGAGCACTAGGGATAAATACTGGTTCCACTGCCCATGGCCCCATAGACTGCCCAGGCTCCAACTGACAAAACACGTTCAGAGGGCTTGGTTCAGTCTCATGCTGGTTCAGCAACTGTCAGACTGAGGTCCATGTGCTCCCAATTGCTTAGGCCAACTGTTTCTGTGGTTTTCTCCTGCATGATCTTGACCCCTTTGCTTATCACTCTTCCCAATCTACAACTGGATTCCAGAAGTTTGGCCCAGTGCTTAGTTGTGGGTCTCTGCTTCTCTTGCCATTAGCTACTCGACAAAGTCTCTATGATAGCATTTAAGGTAGTCATAAATGTAGCGCCTGCACTATGATCTGCTCCACAAATTGGGCAAAGGCCTAGAGATCAAAATAAAGAGACAAGACAGCCAGCCATTTTCTCAATGGCAATGTCAGAATGCCAAATGCCAAATGCTTTTCATTGAGGGGATGGAACAGGCTTAAATACTGACTTACAACACAGTGGAAAATTAGAGGATTTTTAGGCTTAGCTCCTCCCTACAAGGTTGTGTTATCAAAACAGGAAGAGTACCAATAACAGCTTTGGGGCAAGGAATTCTGGCAAGCTTCAGGCTTGCTCAAGGTGCTGTGGGGCTCCATGCAAAGCCCTACAGGTCCTGGTTTCTTTTAATATAAACTAACACCTGTCTTAGGTGGCAGAGGATGTCAGCATAATTCTTTACCCATCATTGGAGAGGTCACCAAGCCTGTAACCCTCTTGTCTTAGGTTGCATATTTGCCCACTTCTGCCTTAGATCTGTCTTTGGTGAACAGTTTGTCTGTCAGCCACCACATGTAGGCAGAGGCATTTTCTCTTGAGCCAAAGACAGTAGAATCTGTCTTGTTTGAAACTTGGCCTGGGCCTGTCTAATGCTATGGCAAAGTAGCACCAAGTGCAAGGGCTAGGATCTCCAGTGAGAGAGACCTTGCCCATTCTCTAAATAATCTGCCAGCATGTTAAAGTCCTTGTAAAAGGTCTTCTGCACTGGCAGGTGGTACTCAGGTTTCATTGATGTTAATGATCTGCAAGGCTAATGCATGTGTATAATTTAAAAACAGATCATTCCAGGATCCCTAGAGAAAAATAACTACAACTGATGCCTTAACACAGACATGTGTGAAAGAGATTGAACAAATCATGTGAGCCTCTCACAAAAATCCAAGTGTTCATATAGGAGGCTAGTTTGCAGATTTAGTTTAAAAATGCCAGGTTGTACTAGATAATCAAGTGTGTTTTGGGTGACTAAGGCTTCAGCTAAATGACCTGAAAGTTGATCCACTGTGCTTGCAGTATTTACAGATTGGGAGAGGGCTATCCTAGAAACTGTTGCTTCAGTGGCAGAGGCGTCACAGGAAGCAGTGATCCTGAAATCTCCTTTCCTCTCTGTTGCACAATTTGGTCATCTGTAAAAGTCTCTGGCATAGGTACCACCTGGGGTGCATGGCCCATGACAGCTGTTAATTCATTTGTCCAGCAGATATCACAGTTTAATAAGGATCTGGATAAACAATTAGGCTGAACAGATGTTTATTCAGGGGGAAATAACTCACAACATAGACAGGTGAACACCAACAGTTTCCTGCTTCCAAGAATGCCTCCAGAAGTCCTCCTGTCCACGTGTGTCTTGCAAGAGACATTCCCCCCTGCTCCTCCTCAGACCTAGTTCTCCAGGTCACTTCCACCCCTGGCTCCACCCCCCAATGGGCATGCACATGCTGGGAACAATTGAAGCTTCCTCCAAAATTAGTAGCATTATTTACAACAACAACAAAAAAAAGAGAACCTGAACACAAATGCATGACATGAAGGTAAAAGTCTTATCCTTAGTTCAAAGCATAAATTTATAGCTGCTTTACCCAAACTATAATTAGTGGTCAGGACAAAGGGGCCACACAGGGTTACTCAAACCTACAGGCATCAGAATGGGTAGATTCTTGATGGAGGCCCATTGGACCTTCACGTTGGCTGCTATAATCATGGTTCCTCCCCATATGGTGAATCATACACTCAGGCACCCAAACAGGGTTATCTGCATTTTGTGGAAAGACACAAACCCAATACTTGAGTCCACATCAAGTATTGATGGGTCAGGGCCACATCATTGCCCAGTAGTGACATTCTTTCACATAACTGAGCCACAGTCAGATGGCCGAGTGTGCCAATGCCTTTTGGCCACAGATCAAGCAGCACCATCAATACTTAAAAAAAGTTAAATATAGAGGAAAAGAGAAGGGTGATTATGAGGAGATCTTGTAAATTCCCCCTGTTTTGTTTTATGAAGATAGGCTTTAATTGTGCGATTTGCATGTTCCACCATGGCCTTGAGGATTGTAATGGATGTTCGTCTTATGTGAAAATTTGCAAAAGAGTTGAAATTCTGGCTAGTATAAGCAGGGCCATTATCAGTTTTTAATTGTCAGGGCATTCCCATATAAGCAAAGGTTTACAAACAATGTCTTTTAACATCCTTAAGCCTTTCTCCACTATGTGGAGAGGCAAATATGAGATGAGAATGGGTATCCACAGATACATGAACAAATTGTATTTGGCCAAAGGAAGGAACATGGGTAACATCCATCTGCCAGATATCATTAGGCATAACACCATGGGGGTTAACTCCAAGGTTTAGAACAGGTAAAAACTTTGCACATAGCGGATAATTCTTGACTATATTAATAGCTTGGTCTCTAGTAATTTTAAAATGGAATTTATGTGACTCTGCATTAAGATGGAAGGTAGTATGAGCTTTGTAGGCTGCTTTATAACCAGACCCTCTCATCATCATGATGGCACAATCTGTTTTAGTATTAAAATCAGCAATGGCATTTCCTTCACACAAAGGGCTGGGCAAATCAGAATGCACTCGGAGATATCCTGCTAAAATTGGTTGAAAGCACCTCTATAGTAGGCTTTGTATGGCAAGTATATGTTCCTGTACATGAGAGACCAGAGCTGTATAGGCAACAGTTTCTAAGGGGGCTAATATATGATACTCATATTTACTGTCAGTGTATAAGTTAAACGGCTCATCAGAAAGATGCTGAAAGGCTAATTGCACTGCAGCTGTTTCAGCACACTGTGAAGATTTCACTTTAAGTGTAGAGCATTTAACAATGGGAGAGGAAACAACTACACAACCATTTGAGGAGCCATCTGTAAATACATTGTGGGCCCCCTTCAGAGGACTTTAGGAAATAATCTTGAGAAAACACACAGAGTGATTTTTAAAAAATGAGCTAATTTATTGGAAGGAAAATGACTATCAAAGTGGCAGGGTGTGAAGCACAAGAAATGTGCCCAAGCCTCATCAATCTGTTGAAGCCATTGTATCTGTTGTTGAATATAGGGAGTGACAATTATATCAGGGATCATGCCACAAACTTGAAGACTCATTTTGTATGCCTTTTGAATAATGGAAAGCATTATGTGGGGATTAGATCTAAATGTTTTTCCTGGGGATGCATGTTCATGCACCCATAATATAGGGCCATTTTACTTAAACACCGCAGTGGGGTTTTATGCTGAAGCAAAAACTAATAACATCAAGTTTTGAGAATAGTCAATATAATTTAAGTGTGAAGATTGGAGGCATTTTTGCACAAGTTGTATGCATTCTTACACAGCAGGTGTTAAGGTGCATGGAGAAGAGGGATCAGACTGTCCTTGTAAAATATCAAATAAGGGTCTAAGCTGCCCAATGGATAGAACCAAACCCAATTTATATCTCACAATAATTTTTGAAAATCATTAAGGGTAGTCAGTCATCCAGTCTCAAAGTAATCTTTTGAGGATGGACACCAGAATAGTCTTCTTGTACCTTGCCTGGGGCTATTCTTGAGCCAGCTAGTTGAAAATTATGTTGCAATTCCCCAAAAGGCTCATTTATTTCCTTAGAATCTGACCTGGCTAATAGAATATCATCCATATAATATTTAATATACTGAGATTGAAATTTCTCCCTAATGGGGGCAATGACCAAAGATACATAAATTTGACAAATAGTGGGACTATTGGCCATTCCCTGAGGCAACACCACCCATTGATATCTCTTATAGGGCTTTTTAAAATTAATAGAAGGAATGCTAAATATAAATCGCTCACTATCCTGAGGATGCAAGGGAATGCTAAGAAAGCAGTCTTTTAGGTCTATAACTAAAAAATGATAGCCTTGAGAAATAGCTACAGGGGAAGCTAAGCCAGGTTGTTTGGCTCCCATAATTTGCATACAATCATTAACAGCTCGGAGATCTTTTAGGAGTCTCCATTTTCCAGAATATTTTTTCTTTATAACAAAACTTGGCCTATTCCATGGGGAAGTGGAAGAAAAAAATATGTCCTGCCTCTAATTGTTTCTGTACAAGTTGATATGCAGCCTGTGATTTCTCAATAGATAGCGGCCCTTGCTCCACTCAGACTGGGTTATCAGTTTTCCAGATAATAGGATTGGGAACAGGCTGCACAGCAATAGCCCCTAAGGAAAATTTCCCAACCTAGAGCAATCTCCAGCTCTTTTGATAATTAAATTTTTGGATGCTACAGACTGAGGCTGAGGATCACCTTGGAGGAATTTACCCAGTCCCCTTCCTTGTACATAACCTTGTCAGCTAGCATATTTTTAACAGGCTCAATAGTAAGGACCGCTCCCATCACCTGAAGCCCATCTCTTCCCCCAAAGATTAACAGGGATAAGACTTAACACAAAAGGGTGAAAAAGACTGGTATGTCCTTCATCACCTGACCATTTAAGAAGCTGAGTACTACATTCTAGAGTCACAGCTGTAGCCACTCCTCTGCTAAAGGCTACTGAATCATCCATGCAGATTCCTAGGGCTCTCAGGCCATGCAGGCCTTGGCCATTTCCTACTGACAGGCTCTGGAGGCCAGCTGTGTGAGGCGCAGATGGCCAACCATTCCAATTAAGACACTGACCTGATGTCCTTTTTTTACTATATCCTAAGCAATTTAAATAGTACTTTTTGTTAGGATTTACACATTCATAATCACACTTCATACACACGTTTATGTGGCCACACCATACATACAGAACTTGCATACATACAAACATACAAGATGGCATTTATGCTCATAAGTTTCAGAAATTCATTGTTTTAATTGTTCAAATCCTACCTCCACTGTGTCTTTTTCATCATTAATTACTGTATGACTACCATTTCCTAGTAGAGATCCCTCTTGGCTTCTGATAGATTTCACAGATTCTAAATCTTGTACTTCCTCAAAAGTCCTAATCATCACTATTATTTTTTCTTTTACTTTATAGCAATGAATTCTTTAGATGTCTTGTTTTAATCCTGGTCTTTTCAATAGGGCTGATAATTGCCTACTGAACATTTCCTTAGAGTTACTGGAACCCATCCTTCAATATACCCTCATTCACTTACTTTGCTGGCTGGCCTCCAAGGGTGATCTCTTAGGTGGTCCTTTCTTCCAGATCTTGATGGGACCACAATTTGTAGCACCCATGCTACTATCTGTTCCATGAATTAGGCAATGGCCTAGAGAGATTGAAATAAAGAGACAAGACAGCTGGTCATTTGCTCAATGGCAATGTCTGAATGCCGAATGCCAAATGCCTGTGCGCACGCGTGCGTGCGCGCGCGCGCGCACACACACACACACACACACACACACACACACATATATATATACATACATACATACATATATATATATATATATATATATATATAAAACCAAGTCAATTTAAACTGAAAACAAACATTTATAGACAATATTTGGTAATTTGGGCATCATTCTTTCCAAACTACTTTCTACTGATAAGGGGTGCTTTCATGGGGGATTCTAAGAAGATGCAGAAATCCTGGGTGAAGTCTGTAAGGATGCTTGGTCCAGCTGTTTTGAATGTAGAATCACCTGGTACTCTGTTTCAGGTGGCCTGGCTAGATCAAACCACATTAGTCTGGAAGAAATCCACAGCTTTTCATTTTCTGTGGAAACAAAAATAGAAGTCCTTTTCCCCAGTAACTTGTCCTTGAACTTAAATTTTGGAGTCAACACATTTTCTTAATTTAATTTATTATTTTACATGTTGATCCCAATTCCCTCTCACTCCCTGTCTCCCTCCCTCCCTCCTTATTGAGGGGATGGAACAGGCTTAAATACTGACTTACAGCACAGAATAAAATAATAGGATGTTTAGGCTTAGCTCCTCCCCACGAGGTGTATGTTATCAAAACAGGAAGAGTACCAATAACAGCCTTGGGGCAAGGAGTTCAGGCCAACAGCTTCAGGCTTGCTCAAGGTGCCTCAGGGGTCCATGCAGGGTCCTACACATAAATCTCCTTATAAGGTAATAGCAAAGGGCATTTAAGGTAGCCTCTCCACTATTGCTTAGATTCTTAGATGGGGTCATCCTTGTGGATTCCTGGAGATTTCCCTAGTGCCAGATTTATCATTAAGTCCATGATGGTTCCCTTTATTAAGGTATCTCTTTGCTTGTTCTCCTTCTCTTCTCTTCCCACAACTCAGCCTTCCTGATCCTGCACATTCTCCTTCCTCCATCTCCTTCTCCCCTCCTCTTTCTCCAACCTCTCTTCTCACTACCCCCATGCTCCCAATTTTCTCAGGAGATCTTGCTAATTTCCTCTTCTGGGGAGTCCATGTATGTGGTTAAGACCTGGCCTTTCAACAGTCAATAACAAATAGGGTCATGCCCAGGATTCTACCTCTCCTTGCAGAAACCACTTGTTGGAGTTCAATTCTCAGGAGGTGCACCCATTATTTTCATAATGTACCTCCTGAGGAGCTCTCTTAGCTCCTCATAGTCATGCAAATAATCCCAGTTAAACTCAATGGAACTCAAGTAGGAATGAATTTTGAGAATAGACTACTTGTAAAGTGAATAGGTTGTAGTAAAGGCAAAAGTAGAATGAAAGCAATTGGGATGTTAACAGTAATCAGAGTGAACTATATACAAGTATGAAGTTGATAAAGAATAATTTTAGTACTAGTTATGTAAAAAAAGCACAGAAAAATGATGAGTTTGTTAATTAGCTCACTGATTATTTAAACAACATGTGTGGGGTCCGTGATTTGCTTTCAGGAGCCATTATCAATAAAAAGAGGTAAGAAAAAGAAGCAATAAAAAGGCTGAAGATTTTCTATTGTCTTCTTTTTAAAATTTACAATCTAATATTGACAATGAAAAGCAATGCTACTGTGTAATAAATAAAAAGAATCATGAACTATAGGAATACATAATACAATTTCATATTTTCTACCAAGAAGACATGAACTTTCTAGTCTGAAGTTTCAATTTAATATCTGAAACTTTTGTTATAATATCATTTTCTAATTTAACTCATTTATATTCATTTTTTGAATGATTTCCATTAGTCAATTACTAAATCTTGCCTAAGAGATATAGACTCAAGATGTAAGAATATTACTATCACATTTTTATATCTAGATGAACTGTAGAAACATTAACTGCAGTCAAAAATGTCTTTGAGTATTTACAAATATTGAAGCCTCATTGTGTCACTAAACAGCAGTCCTTATTAGTAGAAATTTAATATTACATTAATATTAATCACTGCTATAATTTTATTTATATAATATTTGATTGTATGTTTTCTTTCATATTTTATTTAGCATACAACATTACTCATTGTGATATGGCATTTTATTCTTGTTTTCAATTTTATTTTCAAAGTAACTTCAATTTTCTTTAAAAAAAGATTAAACCATACTTTAAGCATTATTACAATTTTCTCAAGTTTATATTCTTCTGAGTTTTGTTCTAAAATTTTAAAACAGAACCTTAGGGAAAAATGAGGCACAGAATTTATATTTTCAGAGCAAATTTCCATAGGTAAATAGTGTATTTGTAAATTTTATGCCTCTCAGTTCTATTTGAGTTTCATATAAAATATAAATATTAAAAAGCACAAATAGAAATAGTTTCTGTGGTATCTCCAAAAGACTTGTACCATCAAGAATATTAGAATATAGCTTTATTTGGTTTTAAGGTATCTGTAGTTGTAAATATTTGAAGACCTCAAAGTGAAATCAGTTTGGATTCCATGTAGATACTACATTACTAACTGGTATCATTAAAAGAGAAAAGTAAAGGAAATTTGAGTACATGTTTAAAGATACAGACAGAAAAGTAAGTGTCCTGAAAAAACAGTATCTACAGATTGGGGTCATTCTGTCACAGGCCAGGGCTTACCAGTAATTTTCAGGAAACCACAGGGTTTTAAGAAAGGAATTGAAATATTTAGTTGAGCTTTGAGATGGAAGAAACTTTGCCAGTACCGTGATTCTGGATAGCTGGTATATTGAATTTTGAAGAAATAAATTGCTATTATTTTAGTCTATAAAATAGATGGTAATCTGTTGTGTAGCCCTAGGAAATCTATACACATAGAAGCAACCATTTTACTTATAAATTATCTTGCAAGTCTATTCCAAAACTTGGTTTTTGATTCTCGTAAATTTTTACTAAATCTCAACTCACCTCAGACAAAACAAATAAGATAGCCATAGCCATAGCCATAAAGAGTAGTTTATATCACAAGTTCCTTTGTCTTCTCTCCGACTGTTACTGATGCTTTGTGAGATTGTCAGGCTTAAGGTAATGCCTGACTGACATTGTTTAGTAGCAGCTCATAAGTGATCTGCTATAAATCTTTCAGGACTGAGGCAAGAAACAATATTTATAGAAAGGACTGGCAGAGATTATGGAGAATTTACTCAAGCAATTTCAAAAATGGTTAGAAAGAAACTGACAAATAAGGGAGATTTCCTAGTCAGATCTTTGTCAGAAACAGTGATTAAAAAACAGCTCCCCATGGAAGTCTATTTTGATTTGTGTGTTACTTTAAAGCAAGAATCAGTCTTGATTAAGTTGAGAAGACACATTGTTCACCTAACTATCCTCTATAGATTCCTGTTAAATGTTGTTCAGAGTTGCAAGTTGTGAAACATTTAATAGTGGACCTAAGAAAAGAAAATTATGTCATTGTGAGAAAATGCTGTTAGGGAATATTGAGATCTTGTTCTTCTCCTGTCTGTCTCATTACATTTAGCCACAAAGTACACAATTTCCTATACCTTGTCCTCATTACATTAGGAACTATTTTGCCTCAATCCAAAAAGCCAAAAAGTCAATTGACCACAGAATGATTTCAAAGCATACATTTCAAACACCTTGTAAGGTAAATCTATGGAGTATTTTGTTAAACAGAAAATCAACACAAAAGTAGGAAGCAAATGGCATATGTTGACTTTATTTACCTACACAAGACTAGATAAAAGATTTCAATGACTTATCATTGAAATTATATGGAGAAATATGTTATAAGTATGAAATTGTCTATGTTTTTATTTTTCAAATGAATACAAAGCTTAAAATATATAAAACAGAATGTGCTGACTCAGTGATTTTTTTTTTCATATAGGAGTAACAGTTTACTTCTAAGTCAGGTTTCTTTCTCTAGCATTGGACTGTCATCCTCAACCTCAATTCTATCTCCACTCTGACAACAATTGTATCATCTACTTTCAATGTACCTTTTTCATAATTAACTTGATGATTTAAGCGTAGAGAACCATACCTGTCCATCTCTTTTACATCTCTGCAGTGAAATTATTGAGGATAGCTAACTTCAGAATAATTTTATTTGGCTTAAGGTTTTGGAGCCTGAAAACTAAAGATAGAGCACTTTCACTATAGTGACCTCTTGTGAGGGTCTCATAATTGGAATAAGTATTAGAGAAGTTATCTTTAATATTTTGAATAAAGAAGCCAAAATGAATCTCAGAGGTCAGGGTCTGGCTCATTTATTTTTTAACTAACTCACTCCTTATTGTAGACATCTGTCATAGTCCCACATTGCAGCACCACCTGTTCTAACCAATCTTTGTAGGACTTCAGTCAGATCCAGCTGACATACCCGTTTCATACCTGAAAGGGGGATGTGGATTGAGAAAAGGCAGGTAAAGATACTAACAAAAAAGACAGAGACTACTGTGCCCCTAGACTGATAGCTGGGAAACCAGCATTGAACTAACTCTGACCCCCTGAACATTGGTCTCAGTTAGAAGGCCTGGGCAGTCTAAGGGGCTTCTGATAGTGGAACTAGGATGTATCCCTGGTCCACAAAAGGACTTTGGGAGTATGTTCCCCATGAAGGGAGGCTTCCTTAACCTAAAGGCAGAAGGAAGGTCCTAGTCACTATTCCAAATGACTTGACAGATTTTGTTGACCCCCTCCTGGAAGCCATCACCCTCCCTAGGGAGTGGGGGTGGCTGGGATGGGAGGGTTGTTGGGGGGCATGAGAGATGGGAAGAGAGGGAGGGAGGGAGAGGGAACTGTGATCAATATGTAAATTGATTAATTAATTTTAAAAGACAGTATCAAGTCAGGAGGGGATTCCAGTTAATACTGGATAAGCCAAGTTTATTCTTCAGCATTCTTGACTACTGTAACCAAAAGGGGAACACAGTAAATGACTTGTTTATTAAGATACAAGGAAGGCTTTCTCCTTTAATTCTCCAATATTCAGTAAACACACATTAGACTCAATTTCTCCTTATCTGACCTTGAGGGTCAAGAGTAACCACACCTCAGACCAAGTCTGTTGTTATTTAAGATGAGACATCCAATATAAAGATCAAACATCCTAGAGTAGCCATACCTTAGACCTTTCGGTCTTATGACTTAAATCCTGGAAGACTAAAGACAGTTTTGAACTCTCTGACCTGAAGTCAAGATGAAGTGAAGCCATCTTTGTGGGCAACAGCAAGAGTTACAATAAGAGCTATCTTGTTTGTATCAGATAGCTTTACCCTCTGTTGACTTGATGACCTCTTATTAGGCCTACTTGCTAAGGCTCTGTGCCTTATACACATACTGAAAGCCTGAGTATCAAATGTCAAATAGAGGCTGGGAATC
This sequence comes from Phodopus roborovskii, assembly GCF_943737965.1. NCBI lineage: Eukaryota > Metazoa > Chordata > Mammalia > Rodentia > Cricetidae > Phodopus > Phodopus roborovskii. The sequence continues at coordinate 48,083 of NW_026126026.1, read as the reverse complement.
AATTCTCATATTCGTAGAACTTTGTAGAACAAATGGGATGAAAACCAATAAAAGAGATATATTTGTTTGTCTTTCTTCTCAAATACACAGTTTCATATTAAATATTTATAAGACAAATATTTCAATGGATTGTACTTATATATACACTGGGTGCAACTTATAAACTACAATTCAAGGTTCATAATATAGATTGAAGTTTTTTTTTTTGTTTTATCTTATATTAGGTAACCTATATGCTCCTAAAAATAATATATTTTCAACATTAAGTTGAATTTATCTTTATTATGTAATGTTTTACTCACTAAGTAAAACTCTACATGCTATATTCTTTTTCTAGTATATACTCATATTACATATATGTTTTAAATTTTATACAATTACCTGATTATCGACCTGATTTCTAATAAACGCAACAGTATATTACATTACTCTAATGGTATCATATATTTCTTTGACAAAATCTTAAGGTAATAGATACTGAACAAATTTAGATATTTGCATCTACATATGCTCCACTAACAAACTTATTGAAAAGAAACCCTACAGAGATGTTTATAATTAACCTAGTATATTCCCCCATTGCCAAGTCTAAGATAATGGACTTTTTGTGTCATACTCATTCTACATAAAATTATATTAAATCTGAAAGAGAAAAAAATGAAAGCTTTTATTTATTCTGTTATTTTATGTAATATATTGCACATTATTTCTTGACAAATTCATAGCACATTAATTTTAGGGTTATAGACCACATACTCTATGTCAGTAGCTTCAAAATTGGTTTAAAATTATCTGTAATTAATTTCTATATCTGAAAACATCACATCCATAAGGAAAATCAAGACTTATATATCTTTTATTCTGAATAAATATTGGAGATGCATAAAAAATTATTTCCTATTAATACATAGCTACTTTTCAAGATCTCTGAAACATTTTAATTTCTATTTATAGATGTGGAAAAATACATGAGGAAGTGTTTTGCTGCTTTTCTTTTTTTAAAAGGTTATTTTCTAACCAATGACTAGAGAGACAGGACAGGTGAATGAGAAAAATCTAGTTCCCTTAAAGACACAGGAGGGAGCTAAGAACTTTGTTTTTGGTTCATCGTTGTTTTAATTACAAAAGACAATGTCAATATTTTTTAGGAAATAATGAGTATTCTATTTTTTTAAGACTAGGAGTGGGAATTAGTTCATGCATAATTGCATTTTGAAGTTTTTGTACTATTTTTTTTCTTTTTTTATGGTGTTCAATTTTACATTCGTGGCTTTATATTTTTTTTCTGACTGTTCTATAGACCTGCATTTATTTTGATCTCACAAGTTTTATGCCATTTGATAGGATGAAATGACTCAATTTCTGTGCATTGAGAGCTTCAAGGACATTCCTCCATTTTGTGAGATAGTTTTCTTACTTTCTAGTACCTCTATGTCCTGTGCTTTTAGATAAGAGTATAAAAATAAGTGCATTATAACATTTGAAATTCTGACTGAAAATTAATTCATTATCTAGCATCCTAAAATATGAACAGAACAAACAATAGGCTAAATAAAAGAAATTTATATTTTATGTGAAAATAAAAATAGCAGCCATTTTATTTGAATTTTGTCATATGTGGTCTGTGTAATAACATAAATACATATTTATGCATTTCATTTACTACTCACACTGTTTCATATAATTTCTTTAATTTAAATTTGAAACAAGCTTGTTTTGCATATCAGTCCCAGTTTCTGCACCTCCCACACTCCCCTATTACCCCTACCATCCCCTATACCATCCATCCTATATCTGCTCCACAGGGAGGGTAAGGCCTTCCATATGTAGTCTTCAAAGTTTTTCAAGTCACCTGTAGCAGGATGTGTCCAGGTTGAGGGAGTATCCCTCTATGTGGAATGGGCTCTCAAAACCATTCATATACTAGGCATAAATACTGATCTGCTATTAAAGGCCCGTAGACTTCCCAGTTCTCCCAACTCACACCACATTCAAGGTGTCTGGGCCAGTCTTATGCTGGTTTCCTAGCTATCAAATTAGAGTATGTGAGCTTCCCCTTGTTCAGGTCAGAAGCTTCTATGGGATTCCCCAGCCTGGGTGGACCCCTTTGCTCATCACTCCTCCCTGTTTGCAACTAGATTCCAGGAGTTCCATTCAGTGTTTAGCTGTGGGTGTTTGCGTCTGGTTCCACCAGCTACTGGATGAAGGCTCTAGGATGGCATATAAGGTAATCAACAATCTCATTATTGGGGAAGGGCATTTAAGGTAGCCTCTCCCCTATTGCTTGGATTGTTAGTTGGGTTCAATATTGTAGATCTCTTGACATTTTCCTTGTGCCAGATTTCACTTCAAACCTATAATGGCTCCCTCTAATATGGTATCTCTTTTCTTGCTATCCTTTACCTGAAGTCTTCCACACAACAGCATCCAGGTATGCCAGCACCATTTGTTGGAGATGCTTTCTATTTTCCATTGCATAATTTGAGATTTCTTATCAAAATGCAGGTATTCATAGGTATGTGGGGTGATATCAGGGTTTTCAATTCAATTCCAATTTCTTCCTATCTATTTTTGAGCCAATACCAAGTTGTTTTCACGACTATAGTTCTATAGTAGAGATTGAAGTCAGGGATGGTGATGCTTCACGAAGTGCCATTATTGTACAGGGTTGTTTTGGCTATCTTGGCTCTTTTGTTTTTCCATATAAAGTTGAGTATTATTCTTCCAATGGCTGTGAAGAATTTTTCTGGGATGTTTATGGGGATTGAATTGAATCTATAGATTGCTTTTGGCAACATTGCATTTTTACTATGTTGATCCTACCTACCCAAGAGCATGGAAGATCTTTCCATTTTCTGGTATCTTCTTTAATTTCTTTCTTTAAATACTCAAAGATCATATTGTAAAGGGCTTTCATTTGTTTGGTTAGTATTACCCACAGATATTTTATGTTGTTTTTGGCTATTGTAAAGGGTGATATTTCTCTGATTTCTTTCTCAGCATCTTTGTCATCTGAATAAAGTAGAGCTACTGAATTTTGAGTTTCTCTTGTATCCTGCTAGTTTGCTGAAGGTGTTTATCAGGTATAGGAGTTCCCTGGGAGAGTTTCTGGGGTCACTAATGTAAACTATCATATCATCTGCAAATAGTGAAAGTTTGACTTCTTCCTTTCTAATTTGTATCCCCTTGATCTACTTTTGTTATCGTATTGCTTTAGGTAAAACTTCAAGTACAATATTGAAGAGATATGGAGAGAGAGGGCAGCCTTGTCTTGTTCCTGATTATAGAAGAATCGCCTTAAGCTTCTCTCCATTCAGTTTGATGTCTTTTGGTTTACTGTATATCTATTTTATTAGGTTGGGAAATGTTCCTGTTATCCCTGATCTCTCCAAGACCTTTATCATGAAAGGGTATTGAATTTTATCAAAGGCTTTTTCAGCATCTAGGGAGATGCTCATGTGGTTCTTCTTTTTCAGTTTGTTTATATAGTGGATCATGTTGATAGTTTTCCATATGTTAAAACATCCCTGCAAAACAGGGATGAAGCCTATTTGGTCATGGTGATGATTTCTCAGATTTGTTCTTTGATTGGGTTTGCCAATATTTTATTGAGTGTTTTTGCATCATTGTTCATGAGGATTATGCCCTTTAGTTTTCTTTCTTAGTTGTGTCTTTGTGAGGCTTGTGTACCACGGTATTTGGGGCCTCTTAAAAAGAGTTTGGTTATGAACCATCTATTTCTATTGTGTGTAATAATTTGAGCAGTATTGGTATTAGCTCTTCCTTAAATTTCTGATGGAATTCTTGACTGAAGCCATCTTGCCATGGGCTTTTTTTTTTTTTTTTTTTTTTTTTTTGGTTGGAAGGATTTTGATGACTGCTTTTATTTCATTAGGGGTTATATGTCTATTTAACTTGTTTTCTGTTCTTGATTTAATTTTGGTAAGTGTTAGTTATCCAGAAAATTGTCCATTTCCTTTTAATAGTCAAATTTTGTGGAAAACAGGTTTTTAAAGTATGACCAGAAAATTGTCTGGACGTCCTTAGTGTCCCTTGTTATATCCCCCTTTTTATTTCTGATTTTGTTAATTTTCATTATCTCTCTCTGCTTATTAGTTTCCTAGGATAAAGGTTTGTCTATCTTTTGGTTTTCTCAAAAAAAAAAAAAAAAAAAAAAAAAAACCAAGTCTTCATTGCATTGATTTTTTGTATTGTTTTCCTGATTTCTCCTTCATTGATTGCAGCCCTCAAGGTGATTATTTCCTTGCATCTACTACTCCAGGTCAGTTTGCTTCTTTGTGTTATAAGGCTTTCAGTTGTACTGATAATTCTCTAATGTGATTGTCCTCCATTTTCTTCCTATGGGTACTTAGTGCAATGAACTTCCCATGTAGCACTGCTTTCAAGGTGTCCCATTAATTCAGATATGTTGTGTCCTCATTCTCATTGAATTTTATAAAGTTCTTAATTTCTTTTTTTTATTTCTTCTTTGATCCAGGTATGGTGCCATTGCACATTCTTCAAATTCCATGGGATTGTACAGTTTCTGCAATTTGTCTTGTTGTTGAATTCCAACTTTAAAGCATAGTGGTCTAATCAGATACAAGGGGACTATTCCATTTTTTTTAATCTGTTGATGTTTGTTATGTTGCCTAGTATGTGTTCAATTTTAAAGAAGGTTCCATGTTGAGCAGAGAAGAATGTATAGTCTTTTATATTTGGACGGAGTGTTCTATAGATGTCTGTTAAACCCAATTCAGACATAACTTCTCTCTAGTGGTGAGAGTGGAGTGGTGAAGTCTCCCACTATTAGTGTGTGATGTTTTATGTGAGCTCTGAGTTTTAGTAGCGTTATTTTTATGAATGTGGGTGCCTTTGTATTTGGTTCATAGATGTTCAGAATTGAGACTTTGTGCTGATGGATTTCTCCTGTGTTGAATAGGAAATGACTGTTTTCATCTCTTTTGATAACGTTTGGTTTGAAGTCTAACTTGTTAGATATTAGGATAGCCACACCTGCTTGCTTCTTGTGTCCATTTGATTGGAAGATCTTTCCCAAACATTTACTCTGACATAATTTCTATCTTTGAAGTATAGATATGTGTCTTGTATGTAGCAGAAGGATGGATTCTGTCTTTGTATCCATTTCATTAGCCTGTGTTTTTGCAGGTGAGTTTAGAGAGAAAGTAAGGATCATGATTGTTAAAGCTTTTTTGTTTTAGATTTGTTGTTGTTGTTTGAATTGTGAATATATTGGCTTGACTTTACCCTTGGGTTCTGGTGAAGTGGGATTATTTATTGCCTATGTCTTTGTGAACACAGTTAAGTTCCTTGGGTTGGAGTTTTCCTTCCAGAACTTTCTGTAGGGCTGGATTTCTAGATACCTATTGTTAAAAACTGGCTTTGTCACTAAATATCTCTGTCTATAGTTATTGAGAGTTTTGCTGGTTATAGTAGACCGAGCTCGCATCTGTGGACTCTTAGTACTTGTAGAACATCTTCCAGTACCTTCTGACCTTAAGAATTTCCATGGCGAAGTCAGGTGTAATTTTGTTATGTCTGACTCTATATGTTACCTGGCCTTTTTCCTTTGCTTCTCTTAATATTCTTTCTCTATTCTGTATGTTAGGTGTTTTGATTATTATGTGTTGAGGGGTCTTTTTTCTTTGATCCAGTCTATTTATTGTTCAGTATGACTCTTGTACTTTCATGGGCATGTCGTTCTTCAGATTGGGAAATTTTTCTTCAATGATTTTGCTAAATATGTTTTCTGCACCTTTGAGATGGTCTTCTTTTCCTTCTTCCATGCCTATTATTCTTAGGTTTTGCCTTTTCAGAGTTTTCTATATTTCATGGAGGTTTTGTGTTTAGGATTTGTTGGAGTTATGATTTTGTTTGCTGGATGAATCTATTACTGCTAGTCTTTCTTCATTTCCTGAGTTTCTTTCTTCCATCTCTTTGTTGGTTATGCTTGGTTCTGTAGTTCCCGATCGTTACTCAATGTTTCTATTTTCAGCATTCCTTCAATTTATCTTTTCTTTATTGTCTCTATTCAAGTCTTGAACTGTTTCCTTAATCTTTTCAATTGTTTTTTTCTTGGCTTTCCTTACTTTCTTTAAGATATTTGTTCATTTCCTCCAATTTACTATTTGTTTTTTTTTTTTTTCCATTTCTTTAAGGGATTTTCTCACATCTTCTTTGAGGTCCTCTATCATTTTTATGATAAAAATTTTTAAGTCGTTCTTTTCTTCTTCATCTTCTTTGGGGTGTTCAGGTCTAGTTGTTATAGGTCCTGAGATTCTGGTGGTGTCATACTTGTCTTTCTATTGTTAGGTGTTTTCTTGTATTGTGTCTTTCCATCGCTTCTTTCAGTGGGTATAGGTGAGGTCTCTCTATTCCACTCCTCCAGTGAGCTTTGCTGGGGCAGACATTTGATATCTGTAACTGTGGGTGGACCAAGTTCTCAAGGAAGTCCTTCCTCGGGCAGGGGCCTGTGTATAGGAGTCAGAGATCAGGCAGGAGGGGACATGGGTGGTCCAGCATGGATAGGTGGGTCTAGTGTCTCTTCCATTTCTTTAAAGGGCTTTTTCCTTAACTCTTTTAGGATCTCTTTCAACTTCATGAAGTTGTTTTTAGGGTGGTTCTCTTCTTCATCTGTGTTGGGATGTTCAAGTCTTACAGGTGTGTAGTCCTTAGACTCTGAGGCAGTCATATTGTTCTTTCTTTTGTTGACTGTGTTCTTGTACTGTCATCTACTCATCCCTTCTTCCAGTGCATACTGGTGGGATCTCTCCATCTCCCGGTAAGTATGGGAGGAAGGTTCTCTTTTGGCTGTTGCAAGCAGTTCCAATACTCTGATGGCTCTCCTTGTCTAGTGGGTGGAAGTAGGACTAGGGTACTGGCAGACTACACATGTCTGGTCTTCTGGAATGGGTTTCGCTGGGCACAGTCCCCACTCCTCAGGAGGCTCCAAGCAGAGCACTTTAAGTCTGAATCCTGACTCCCTGCTTGCTCAGAGGCAGGAGCAGGATTCTGGCAGACTCTGGGCAGGCTGGTATGCCTGGATGGTCTCCTCTGTGCACTTCCAGGCCCCAGGCCTCAAGAGGCTCCAAGCAGTTCCCCAGAAGCAAGCCAGAAACAGGCCCAAGCTTATCTCCTACCAACAAAATGTCATCAAATGATTTACTTCAAATTTATAGATATGGAAATTGAGACATCAATTCATAAAAATATGTGACTTGGTAAGTTTTGATTACAATTTGGGTATGCCTAACTAAATCCAAAGTAAACATTTTCTGATACTCAATGTCTATGTAAGTGTGTGTCTTCCTCAAACTCATATAGAATCATGTGAAAATATATCTGTTGAATTCACACTGAAAACTGCCAGCATCCCAAGCATCATGTTAACAAGCCCTGTGATGGTTGGAATGAGAATGTCCCCTACAGCCTCATATATCAGAAAGCTTGTCTCATAGTTAATAGAAATATTGGGAAGGATGAGGAGGTGTGACCTTGGGAGTTACATCACTGGGAGTGGGCTCTATGGTTTTAACAGCACAAACCATTTCCAGATATCTTTTCCTTTCTTAAACTCTTGTTTTACCAGAGGTAAAGGATAACTTACTGCCCAATGCAAAGCCATCCTGCCTTCTACCATGCTCTCTAGCATGATGGTCTTGGATTCAAACCCTCTAGAATCATGAGCCCCAAATTAAATGTTTAATAAGTTCTTATTAATTATTCATAATTGCCAGAACCTGGAAACTACCTAGATGTCCCTCAATGGAAGAATGGATCAGGGAAATATAGCATATTTACACAATGGAGTATTATTCAGCTGCTGAAAAGAGTGACATTATGAAGTGTGAAAGCAATTTAGCTGTAAATTAACCATGCCACAATCCACAGTTCAAGAGAGACTAGAGAGACTTCATCCAGAGATTTATGGAAACAGATACAGAGATCCACAGCAAAGCACTGGGACAGAAGCCAAGGGGTCAAGGTCATCACAAGTGAAGCCACAGAAGCAAGTAACCTAGGCTCATAGGAGCTTGCATCTGTTCTGACAGTTAGGCGACATGCATGGGACCATTCTAGGCCTCTACACATGTGTGACAGTGGTGCAGCTTGAAGATCTACTTGTGAGATTCCTAGTGGTGAAAGCATAATCTGTCTCTAATGCTTTGGTTGGCTTTCATGAAGCTATTCCCCATATTTGGTTGCCGTGTCTAGCCTTAATAAAGGCTTACCTAAACTTGACAAGTCATACTTTGTTGATACCCATGAGAGACCTCCCTGTTTCTGTAAAGAAACAAAGGAGGGGCAGATTAATTGGGCTTCAGTAGAGGGGAGAAAGTAGAGGAAGAAGGGGAATCTGTAGTCAGGATGTAAAAATAAATGAATAAATATAAGTAATAAAAAATAAGTTGTTTTGATCATGATGCTTGTTATTGTGATGGAAAAGTAATGATATCCCAGGTGATTTTTAAGCATGCTAAATAAAAAAGGCACTTAAATATTGGCCTAGAGTTCTTGTCCCCATAAATTGCTCAATAGTACACAGGAAGTCTTTTATGACAATATATATTTTTATATTGTGAGATACAACCCCCATGCAGGACCAAAAACTTTGTGCAGAGATGAAATCTTTATGTGTATACAGTTTTCTATCAGTATCCACATGTTCAGAATAGGCATTTTGAGGGATATTTTTGTTCATCATTGGTTTAAAACACAAATATGGAAACACAATATTGAAGGATTAATAGTATTTATCATATGTACCTATCTCAGTAAATCATTTAGAAATTAAATACAGTGTGAGAGTTCAATAATAGAATAAAATCCAGAAATTATTGTTATATTTTAATAAATGTTAAAATTAATGTTGTCTTTTAAAGTATCATATTGTGTTGTATTCACATGTCTTGTGTGATATGAGATGTTATATGCTGTCTTAATAATCAGTATAAAATTAATCACTTAGGTATCATGCTATAGCAATAACCTAGTAGATATGATGTATTTGAACATTTCCATTATAATATAACTAAGTAAAAGAAGTCCTATTTGAATAAAAAACTATGTAGTATATGAAGTATAAGATGTATACTGAATAAATGAAATATTCATGTTGTAACAAAAGGAGAGAATAACATTTCATCCCAATTCTCAATACATCATACAATTTAAAACTTAGGAGTTGCTTATTTCAGAATAGTTCCATTTAATATTTTCAAGCCACAATTGTCCATGAAAAGGTGAAAATTTAGAAAGTAAAGCTATTGATAATGGGAAAGAGAAAATAATGATAACGAGTTCGACTCTTAAGTGTGCTCTTTCTGAGTACTACTTACTTTATTTATGCACTTTACCATTTTTTTTCAATTTTAGCAAGAATACACACACACATAAAACTTTTAACAGTTTATGAAATTATTATCTCCTTGCCCTTGAATCTGACCACCTTTCCTATTAATAGTTTGTCTGCATCATTGTGTAGCTTGTCTGCTTGGTGTTTCAACAACATTCTTATCAAGTTGATTTTCCAAAATTTCAAGAAGACCCATTGCTCTTTACTTTGTCATTAGTCTTAAATTATTGTTCATTTTCCTTGGCTATAAATTTCCATTTTTCTAAGTGTTTTGCATCTTCATAATAAATCTATTTTATTATCATTAACAAATATCATGAATTTTTCTTTAAATGATGCCATAATATATGATTTCTAAAATAGTCACAGTGAATTATATCACTTATTATTTTTCAAAATTAATTACAATACAAAACATCAGAATACATGTGAGAAAATATCTCCATTATTCTTCAATGTAAAATCATCATGAAATTCTTGTGTACAAACCATGAGAAAATTGCTACAAATTTGGTAAGAGGATTACTTTATTCATACCTATTGAGCCTATGAAGGTGGGAGAAGACACACCTTTTATCCAAGCACTCAGGTGTCAGAGACAACCAGATCTCGGTGAGTTTGAGGCCAACCTGAGCTATGTATCATGACACTGTCTCAAGCAAAACAAAAAAAAAAAAAAAAAAACAAACAAACAAAATTCCTGTACCTATTCAAACCCTAGTTCTTCAGATATAAATTCTCACTACTCATTATTAATAGAAGTACTCTGAATAAAATCAGTATTACTAAACAAACCTCTTCTATTAAAAGAATGAATAAATTAAGATTTTTCAGTCTTCTGTCTCTTTCATTTCCCTCACTAATTTCTGTTTCCTCTTTATCATATTTTATTTCAATATAGAAGTCCTTCTACATTTTACCTAATGAAGTAGACTTTATATTCTTCCAATGTCACAGAATCACTCATTCTTCTCTCAGAGGAGTGACTGAGAAAAATGAAAGCTCATGGATTTTGAGAATTATTCAGCTCATGTAAGAGCTAACAGTGTTCACCTGCATATTATATCTAATGTGCTCATTTCAATACCCAAGAGGGAAGCTGGTTACAATAGCAAGCTCTCTAAAGAAATACATCAAAATTTTTAAATTAGTAGATTCAAGAAAAGGTTGCTTCAAATGACCTTTAAAATTCTTAGTGAAAATAAGAAGCCAAGAAAAGCAAAGATGAGAGATAATGTTCTTTTACACAAGTTCTTATCGTTTTCTTATAATTAGCTTGAAATGTCAAAGATTTTTTACATTTGATTCATAAATGCATAGACTACTTACCAACAAAAATATTTTTAAGTGGAATTTATTAATGAAAGTAAGAAGAAAAGGAATATAATGGCCATTTTCATTCAACAACTTAGACAATATTAGAGATGTACAAATGTTTGTCAGCTTATTATGCTAAATTAATATTCTACATGCTAGGTAGTGGATTTCTTCTGAATTGCAGATAACCCTTGGAAAATATGAGTATCAAAATGTTGACATCTTTTAATATAAGTATGTTGGAAGTGGTCAATACCGCCCTTTAAAAATTGTCAATGTCTGATTATACACTTTAGATATTTTACTTACCAAATCAAGGGCAGAAATGTCTTCTGTTAAGTATAAAGTCGTATTTAACAATTCAAAGGGAACTGTCTTAAAAATATATTATTGAAGACATAAGTGAATGGTAGAAATATGTCTGAAGAAACTGTTTAGTGATCAAGGGTACTTAGTGCTTGACAGAGAACTTGAGTTCTGAGGTCAGACCATCCATTTGACAGTTTACAACTACCTGTAACTCCAGTTCCAAATAGTCTGATACTATCTTCTTTGACAATCTTCACATATTCTGTCTACATATTCTTACTCAGGTGCATACATAAAAACATAAATAAAAATATAACCTTAAAACATGAGAGAAACACTCCCTATAACTAGATATCAATATATATACTCCAAAGCCACTTTTGGGAAGTAATTGCCTTCAAACTCACTGCTAAGCCTGTCTACTTTCATAACTTTTCACTTTCCATCTCTTTTATCCACAAGGCCAAAATCCTAAATTTGCTTATATAGATATTCAGGGCATTGTTTATGTCTGAATTTTCTGGCCCTGACTGACTCACTCAGTACACCTATGAACTTTCATTGCTGAGTTGGTGCATTTTTATCCTTTTTATTATTTCTCCTCTTGCTAATTTCATTTTCCCAAAAAGGGTTGAGATATCCATCATGCTTACATTATTGTTTCCTTTCACCATTTCTAAAAGGTAGCCTTCCAGTTCCAAATAAAATATTAAATTATTTTACCTATAAACCCAAAACATATAAAAGGGGATCCAGGTGAAATAAGCACTTTGACTTTAATGCACTATACACTTTTCTTTCATGATAAAATAATTTATTAAAAAACCCTAAATCATCTATACTATGGAAACAAGAATCCAACTGACTTCCCAAAGACTCTTGGTACTCATTTCTCCCCAAATTGTTGTATTTTTTATTAATATTGACTTCTCTTAAAGAGTTTTTGATGCAAAGAATATCAAATAATCTATGTTTCTACTTTCTGCTTTCTTTTTAATCGTTTCTGAACTCTCAATAGATATGTACACCATCATTTGCAAGGCTGGTATCATCTAAATTTAAGATGGCATAACCATCATAATCACTGCAAAGAAATATTGGTGCTTAGCTGAAAGAATTACTTTATTTGGTTTAGTGGTTATAGGATCAGGAAAATTTTTCAAGTAATTATTGATTCCAAAAAGAAAGAAAAGTGAAAGTACATTGGCATCTATTTCTCAGCAGATTTTATGTATCTGTATATTTATCTTGTTTTTATTTCACTGTTTTTGTTTCAAATTTGAAGCTCAGAGAGAGAGGTAGAGAGAGAGAGAGAGAGAGAGAGAGAGAGAGAGAGAGAGAGAGAGAGAGAGAGGGAGAGTGCACTTGCTTAACATTTAACATATGAAGACCTGGGTTAGACTCGTAATACTGAAAAAAAATATTTTTAGGGCCAGGCCTAAGGGTACAGATACTTAATACTAGCACTTAGGAAGTAGAGGAAGTTAAATCTCTTTAAGTTTGAAGCCATACTGGACTACAACTCAAGTTTCTAGGCTACTTAGAGAGACTCTGCCCTAAAATAAATTAATAAAATAAATAAATATTTGTTCATTATTTAATTAATAAAAGAATAGTTTTTAGAGGAAATAAATCAATAATTTTTCCTCTGGAACATATTTCTAATTCATAGTATGAGAATTACTGCTCTGATAGAAAGATATCCAGACAGCTGGGAGCCAAAGAACACTACAAAGTCACATCACAAACAAATTTCACATATGAGATTTATTGGGGGCAAAAAACAACAACAACAACAAAAACCAACTGAACAAACAAAGAAAAGACCCAGGAGGACTTCTGACTCTGCTCAGATGAGAAGCAGCAACACACTGTCTAGGATGAAGGGTTTATATACAGCTTCCTGAGAAGGGGTGGAACTTAATACAGTGGGGTTTTCCAGATGATTGTCAAGATTTCATGGCCTTCGCGTAACTTCCTGGAGCAGCTTTCAGCACAGTAGACCTGCCTATCCATGCAGGACCAAGCATAATTTCCACCTGCCTGGTCTCCCACCCCCACCACAAATCCTCTAATGGAGTTCTAGGCCTTCCCAGAGATCCCCCTATCTCTGTGTGACCACTCTGAGTTCCTGGGGGCAGGATACTTGACCCCCATCACAGGGCCTCTGATCAAGAGGCCTCAGGTGGAAAGTGCCAGGTTTGGTCCGACTATAGGTGTCAAAACATCATGAATATCAGCCTAGCCTTTGGCCCCTATAGCCAGGCCTTGGCTAGAAGTGACTGTGAGATCAATTCGGGTGGACTCTCCCCTACACCATTCCCTGGGAATTCCCTGGGTTGGCCCTGGATCAACCTGCCACTGTATCCTGTCCCCATCGAGAGCGCTCTTGGAGCCCTGATACACCCACACAGACCCCCCACACACAGAGAGCCTGCCCTCACCCTTCCCTGTGCCCTACCCTGCATACTGTCCCACTGTTCTGGGGCAGAGGATGGAGCCAACAATCCAGACACATTCAGAGAACTTCCCAGAGGGGCTCTCAGAACATTAGATCTGCCTATCCATGCTGGGCCACAGGTAGTTTCCACATGCCTGCTCTCCCACCACCACCACCACAATCCTCTACTGGAGCTCCGGTCCCCTCCCAGACATCTGCCTATCTCTGCTGGACCAATCTGAGTTCCTGCCAGCAGTAAACATGACCCCCATCAGAGGGCCTCTGCTAAAGAGGCCTCAGCTGGAGAGTGCCAGGCCCAGATTAGATCAGCCTATAGGTACAAGGAACATCCTTAGTCCCAGGCTTCCAGATCTTTGACCCCCATCACCAGTCTTCTGATGGAGCCTGATTACTAAACCCATAGCCAGGCCCCTGCCTGTGGAGATACATCCTAGAGAGCTTGGACCACCCGAAGCTACAGACATCGAACCTCTGACCCGCCTAAGCCCACTGGGGAAGTACCGTAGAGAGAGGGAGAGACCCTACCAACACCTACTGGAAGAAGCTATGGGAAGACAGCAATACAAGAAAACACCTAACAACAGAAAGACAAGCACAACACCACCAGAATCTAGGGAATCTACACCAACTAGACTGAAACACAACAAAGCAGATGAACCAGAAGAGAAGGACTCAAGAATATCTTCACAAAAATGATAGAGGCCTTCAAAGAAGATGGGAGAGAATCACTTGAAGAAATGGAAGAAAAATAATTGGAAGAAATGAACAAATTTCTTAAAGAAAGTACGGAAAGTACAGAAAGCAAAGAAAAAACATTTAAGCAGGTAAAGGAAATAGGTCAAGACTTGAAAACTGAAATAGAGAAAATAAAGACAACACAAACTGAAGGAATGCTGGAAATAGAAAAATGGAACAAAGGATCTGGAATGATAGACACAGCATAACCAACAGAATTCAAGAGTTGGAAGAGAGAATCTCAAGTGTGGAAGATAAACTGGAGGAAATAGATTCATCAACCAAAGAAAATCATACATCCAACAAATCCTTAATGCATCCATGAAATATGGGAAAGCATGAAAGGCCAAATCAAAGAAAAATAGGCATAGAGGAAGGCAAAGAAGCACATCTCCAAGGTGCTAAAAACATATTCAACAAAATTATTGAGGAAAATTTCCCACTCTGAAAAAGTACATGCCCATGAAATTAGAAGAGTCATACTGAACACCAAACAGACTGGACCAAAGAAAAAAGACCCATTGACATATAATAATCAAAATACCTAACATTCAGAATAAAGAAAGAATACTAAAAACAGCAAAGGAAAATGGCCAGGTAACATATAAAGGCAGACCTATCAAAATTACACCTCATTTCTCCATGGAAATCCCCAAGGCCAAAAGGTCCTGGATAGATGATCTACAAGTAATAATAGTCCATGGATGGCAGCCCAGTCTACTATACCCAGCAAAACTCTCAATCACTATAGATGGAGAAAACAAGATATTTAATGACAAAGCCAGATTTTCACAATATATGTCTACAAATCCAGCAATACAGAAAGTTTGAGAAGGAAGACTCCAACCCAAGGAAATTAACCATGCTCACAAAGACATAAGCAACAGACAATCCCACTGCACCAGAAACCAAAGGTAAAGCAGGAAAAAATGTATTCACAATACCACTGCAAACAACAAATCCAAAACAAACAAGCATTAATAATCAATGGTCCTTACTCACCCTAAACATTAATGTCTTAACTCACAGTCTTAACTCACATGTAAAGAGACACAGGCTAAAAGAATGGATACGAAGACAGAATCCATCCTTCTGCTGCATACAGGAAACACATCTAAGCTTCAAAGATAGACATTACTGATGGGAGACAAACTAAATATTGTTAACTGTGATTCTTATTTTATAACTGTTGTGTGATAAGTTAAGGTTAAAACCCTTCTTTTTATTTAGTCAGAAAAGAGGAGATGATGGGAGATGTCATTCTGTATATGTTTCTCATACTGGTTAATGAATAAAGCACTGTTTATTACATATGGCACCCACGTGGCTAATAAGAACTTCAACTTAAAATTTAACAAGAGCTTTGAAAAGGAGTTTTAGAAATAAAAGAACAGAGACAAGCATGGTTTTTTTTGTAACAGCATTTTTATCGGTTGAACTCTGTAAGAGACAAGCAGATATTTGCTCTGCTCCTTTAAGGGAGTTTCCTGACTCAGCATAAGCGGCAAAAAAAACTGCATGGCTTTTAAAAAGCACTGCTAACAATTCATTGGTGTGTATCAGAGCTGGCAGTGGCAATGACCACATCTCCAAGCCGGCAACATGATGCTGAATGGCAGCATAGAGCACAGCTCGAACTGTTGGCGGTAAAATAGGTGCCGCCATCATGGATAGACCGTGGCTAACACAGTGATGATTATCATTTAGCAATGTTGTTTACAGTGTGTTTTAAAATATACATAGACATGAAAAAAAAGGATAAAATTGTTTTAAAAAGACAAAGAGGAACTGGGTGTGGTGGCACACACCTTTAATCCCAGCACTCAGGAGACAGAGGCAAGCAGATCTTGTGATTTGCAAAGTAAACCTGGTATGCAGAGTGAATTCCAGGACAGATAAAAGTTACACAGAGAAACCCTGTCTCAAAAAATAAAAAACAAAAAGATGAAAAGCTCAGAGAGAATCTGGTTACTGTATGGTGTTATATTGTCTTTGTATCTTTTGACTACTGAGGAAATAATAGCAACTGTTAAAACAATTTCGGCTGGATCAATCCAATTTATATATTTGAAAAATGCTTTGACTCCAAAATTTAATTTCAAGGACAAGTTACTGGGGAAAAGGATTTCTATTTTTGTTTCCACAGAAAATGAAAAGCTGTGGATTCCTCGCAGACTAATGTGGTTTGAGCAAGCCAGACCCCCTACATTCAAAACAGCTGGACAAAGCAGCCTTGCAGACTATAGTCAGGATTTCTTCATCATCCTAGAATTCCCTCATGATAGCTCCCCCTATCAGCAGGAAGTAGTTTGGAAAGAACAATGCCCAAATTCACAAATGTTGTTTATAAATGTTTGTTTGCATTTAAATGGGGTTGGTTATAAATGGTTAATGATCACAGCCAATTCTTTTTAAAGGGAAAAAGGGGAATATGGTGTAGATATGAATACATTGTTTTGGAATGTATTTTCATTTATTGACACAATTTAAGGTCAATTTTGTGATTTGTATAGTTCTCCTCTTATTTAGGTATTGAGTATATATAGCTCATTTAGAAATGTAATGTATAATTTAATACAGTTTATAGATAGTACCTATGATAGTCAAATCATATAGATAAGTTAGTTAAGATATATATATATATTTGATATAAATGGGCATTCTTCAAACCTTTCAAAGACCTACAGAATATGGCATTTAAAATGGTTTAGGGTTTCTCTTGACAGTGAGACATAACTGCTCCTAGCAACACCACCTGCATCAGAAAGGAAGATGGACATTGAAGAAACTCGTTATGTTGTTTGCTTCTAATATGGCAAGACTAGCCATTTGGACAAGATAATGCTCTTGTCTGGACTGTTTGTCTTTATGCTATATAAACTGGACATGCAGGACCCACAGAAAAGTGACTGCTGATGCAAGATGGACATTGCTACAAAATTCCTGCTTCATGGAAGAGTCTGCCAAACAGTATGCACGACACAGAGGAAAGTGACTGACAAACTGCCAATACAAGAAGACAGTTTAAATTTTCCTGCTTTGCTGAAGAGTCTACCAGACACACTATGGCCTATGGGCTGAAGATGGAAGATTACAGAAGAACTTCAGGTGACTTACAAGGCAAGATGTCTCTGTCATTTCTAGAGTTTATATATTATCCTTCTGTGGTCTTTGAGGGAGTTGAAGACAAATAGTTATGGTTATAGTTTTCCCTAGTTAGGACTAAAGAAAAGTTACATAGACTTTAGATACACAAAGATAGGATAGATGTTGGAATAGTTTCTTAAATCTTGCTAAATGTTAATGGACTAAATAGTGTTAACTGTGATTCTTAATTGATAACTGTTGTGTGATATATTTTGCTATGTTGAAGTTAAATCCCTTCTTTTTATTTAGACAGAAAAGAGGAGATGATGGGAGATGTCATTGTGTATATATGTTTCTCATATTGGTTAATGAATAAAGCACCGTAGGCCAATAGGAAAGGAAGATAGGAGGGACTAGGAGACAAGGAGGAAAGAGGAAGTAGTAGGGAAGAGTCAACATGGAGACTGTGGAGAAAGCAGAATGTTGGCCGGCTCACCGGGAAGGGAAGACCACATGAAAATACATAGATAGCAGAAATGGGTTAATACTTAAGACAGAGCCGATAAGAAATTAGTATCGGGCCAATAGCATTATATCAAATACAGAGTCTCTGTGTGTTAATTGGGGCCGGTGTGGTGGCAGGACAAGGCCAGCATCGGCTGGAGGAAAAGCCTTGCTACATAGGCATCACCTCAAGGTAAAGGGTTGGGAAAAGATCTTTCAATCAAATGGACCCAAGAAGCAAGACAGTGTGGCTATCCTAATATCTAACAAGTTAGAATTAAATCAAAATTAATCAAAGGATATTAAGGCCACCATTTCATATACATTGCAGGAGAAATACATCCACACAAAGTCTCAATTCTGAACATCTTTGTACCAAATACAAAGGGACCCACATTTTTAAAAGAAAACACAACTAAAACTCAAACCTCACATAAAACCTCACACACTTATAGTGGGAGAATTCAAAACACGACTCTCACCACTTGACAGGAACACCAATCAGAAACTCAACAAAGAAACAAAAGAACTAAAAGAAGGTATGTCTCAACTGGGTTTAACAGACACCTATAGAACATTCCATCCAAACACAAAAGAATATACATTATTCTCTGCTCCTCATGGGACCTTCTCTAAAATAGAACACATTCTAGGTGGCATATTAAAACCCATCAGATCCAAGAGAATTAGAATAATCCCCTGGATCTTATCAGACCTCCATGGTTTAAAATTGGAATTCAACAACAACGGAAATCATTACAAACTCATGGAAACTGAACAATGTGCAATTACACCACACCTGGGTCAAAGAAGAAATAAAGAAAGAAATTAAGGGCTTTTTAAAATTCAACAAGAATGAGGACAAAACATACTGTACTTTTGGGATACATTGAATGCAGTGATACAAGTGGATTTCATTGCTTTAAGTGCCCATATTAAGAAAACAGAGTATAGTAACATTAGAGAATTATCAGCACAACTGAAAGCCTTAGAACAAAAAGAAGCAAACTTGACCTGGAGGAGTAGACACCAGGAAATAAACAATTTGAGGGATGAAATAAACAAAATAGAAACCAGGAAAAAATACAAAAAATCAAAGCAACAAAGAGTTGGCTTTTCGAAAAAATCAATAAGATAGACAAACTTCTATCCAACCTAATGAAAAAGCAGAGAGAGAACATGCAAATTAACAAAATCAGAAAACAAGGGGAACATAACAATGGACACAGAGGAAATCCAGACAATTATCAGGTCATACTTTGAAAACCTGTATTTCACAACATTTGAAAATTCAAAGATAATGGACGAATTTCTGGATAAATATCACTTAACAAAATTAAATCAAGAACAGACAAACAACTTTAATATACCTATAACCCACAATGAAATAGAAGCACTCTTCGACAGCATTCCAACAAGAAAAAGCACAGGGCCAGATGGCTTCAGTGCAGAATTCTACCAGAAATTCAAAGAAGAACTAATATCAATACTCCTCAAAATATTCCACACAATAAAAACAGAAGGTTCTTACCAAACTCTTTCTATGAGGCCACAAAGACACAACTAAGAAAGAAAACTACAGACCAATGATGTACACCTGATGAACATCGATGCAAAAATACTCAATAAAAAACTGGCAAACCGAATCCAAGAATACATCAGAGAATTCATCCACCATGACCAAGTAGGCTTCATCCCTGGATTGCAGGGATGGTTTAACATAGGAAAATATATCAATGTGATACACCATATAAACAAACTGAAAAAGTAAATCCATATGATCATCTCCCTAGATGCTGAAATAACCTTCGACAAAATTCAACACCCTTTCATGATAAAGGTCTTGGAGAGATCATGGATAACAGGAACATGCCTAAATATAATAAGAGCAATAAACAGCAAACCAATAATCAACATCAAACTGAATTTAGAGAAGCTTAAAATGATAACACTAAAGTCAGGACAAGGACAAGGTTCCCCTCTAACTCCATATCTCTTCAATATTGTTCTTGAAGTTCTAGCTAAAGCTAAAAGATAACAAAAGTAGATCAAGGCGATCCAATTTGGAAAGGAAGAATTCAAACTGTCTCTATTTGCAGATGATATGATAGTTTACATAAGCGACCCAATAAACTCTACCTGGGAACTCCTATAGCTAATAAAGACCTTTAGCAAACTAGGAGAATACAAGATAAACTCAAAAAATCAGTAGCCCTACTTTATTCAGACTACAAAGAGGCTGAGAAATGAATCAGAGAAACATCACCCTTTGGGATAACCAGAAACAACCTAATCTATCTTGGGGTAATGCTTATGAAATGAGTGAAAGACCTATATGATAAGAATTTCATGGCTGTAAAGAAAGAAAGAAAGAAGATACCAGAAAATGGAAACATCTCTCATGTTCTTTGATAGGTATGATAAATATATTAAAAATGTTAATCTTGCCAAAAGCAAACTACAGATTCAATGCAATCCCCATTAAAATTCCAGCACAATTATTCACTGACCTTGAAAGGCTAATAATCAACATTATGTGGAAAAACAAAAGACCCAGGATAGCCAAAACAACCCTGTAAAATAAAAGACCTTCAGGAGGCATCACCATCTCTCACTTTAAGGTCTAATACAAATCTATATTTCTGAAAATAGCCTGGTGTTGCAACAAAAATAGACAGGTAGACTAATGGAATCTGAACATTAATCCTGATATAAACCCACAAACCTATGACCACCTGATTTTCGACAAAATAGCAATGGATCACCAGCCTATAATTCACACCACCAAAGGAACTAGAATAGACGGTGTATTCTAAGAGATTCATATAAAGTCCCTCACAGAAGGGGGCAGGTACAAGTCCACCAGAGCACATGGGAAGTAGAAGGACAGTGAATGGATAGAGAAATAGGAGAAAGAGAAGGGGAGGAGAGGAAAGCAGGTGCGACTAGGGAGATTGAGCCAGGTAAGAATAGAAGACAGAACAGAGATAGAGAGAGAAAGAGAGAGAGAGAGCATAAAATAGTAAGACATTATTGGTTTGAAGAGAAAATTGTACCTTAAAAATGTCTAGAGACCTACAAGACTGCTGCCAACTAACAATTTGAGCAACCGTGGAAAGGCTACCATGAATGCCCTTCTTGGATAGTGAGATCAACAACTACCTTATCCACCACCATGGAGCCCTCAGTTAGTACTTGTTGGAAACAGAAGCAAACACCCATAACTAAACAAGGAGTCAAAGTAAAATCCAGACGCAGAGGGAGAGGACA
Organism: Phodopus roborovskii; assembly: GCF_943737965.1. Lineage (NCBI taxonomy): Eukaryota > Metazoa > Chordata > Mammalia > Rodentia > Cricetidae > Phodopus > Phodopus roborovskii. The sequence continues at coordinate 27,024 of NW_026126026.1, read as the reverse complement.
AAATCAGTTTGCAGAAACATGTAGAGATAGATGAACTGAACAAGGAGGAGCTAATGGGCTCTAGACTGATACCTAGGAATCCAGCACGGGACTGACTCATACCCTCTGAATATAGGTCTCAGCTAGAAGGACTGAGCAGTCTAAGGGACCTCAGACAGTGGAAGCAGGATGTATTCCTGGTGCACAAAAGGACCTTGGGGACACATCCCCCATGGAGGGACACTCCCTTAACCTAGAGACAGGAGAGAAGTCCTAGTTCCTACTTCAAATGAGTTGACAGATTTACATGACCCCATCTGGATGGCATTGCCCTACATGTGGAATTGGGGTGGGGGGATGGGAGGGGGAAGTGGTCAGGGTGCATGTGAGGGGCGAGAGAGGGTAAAAGTGAGGGAAGGCGGGAGGGAGAGGGAACTGGAATCGACATTAAAATAAAAAAAACACTCAAGTATCCATAAAAAAAAAAAGTGAACGTACTTCATGTTTTTACTAGGATTTCTTCCCTCAATATATCTTATATCCTAAAATAAAAGCAAATCTGAAAAAAAAATTCCTGTCCAGTGACTTGGGCTTTTACTCTGTAGGATGGGGACAGGATCCAGCAAATAAGGCACTTGGAGTATCATGGGATGAGCCTGGCCACTCATGTAGCTCAAGGGGCTTATACATAGCCCTCTTCTACTTTCATTTTGTTGCTACATAGGGCCTTATACATAGTCCTCTTTTACTTTTATTTTGTTGCTATATAGGTTACTGAATGGAAAGAATAAAAGTATTAGTAGCTTTATAACTCCACTTTCTGATTAAAATCTGAAAGCTGAAAGTTAATTAAGTATTAATCAATTAAATTCAAACCTTTAATTGATGATGGATGACTAAATCTACAAAAGAAGTTAAAATAATTGTGATCACACCATTTATTTTATAGTGGTATGCAGTGATATTATGCCATTTTTTCAAACACTTTTAGCTCTATGAATGGGCGGGGCTGAGTATACCATTCTAGAATTCTAGAATGTGTGAGCGAATACAAGAGAAATTTAACTGTCAAAACCTTGTTGTCAAAACAGACAGAAAAATGGCCGCCGGCATTTGGGCTCTTCTCACAGATCTCCTCGTTTCCCCTTAATAACTACTCATTTCAAAGGATCCAAGACTAAGTTATCAAGGACCATGAGTTACACCAATCCTCTTCCTAATGTGAAGGGAATGACTTCCCTTAAAGTGGACAACCTGGCAAACCGCACTTCATACAGCACCCTGAAGCGAGTATTTGAGGCTTATGGGCCTGTTGGTGATGTATACATCCCCCAAAATCACTTAACCAAAGAACGTTACGGCTTTGCCTTCATCCATTTCCTCAACAAACGTGATGCGAAGAATGCCACAGATGCCTTAAATGGAATTTTACTGGATGGTTGCAAACTACGGGTCCAGATGATGCACAACAATGACCCACGGTATACTCAACCTGACTATGCCCAGAGAGGGCAACACCAATACGAGGAAGACAACCATGAATCCCAGAGTCACAGTGAAAAAGACTGTTGTCCCACAGACATGATCCAATCGACATCTCACAGCACATATTCTTCAGACCACTTACAATCTGGAACACAATCTCATTACTTGCACAGAAGACTATCATCAACCAGACGATCCAAGTCCAAGTCCTCAATGTCCAATCAGCAGCTGCCAGACAAGTCCCGTCCAAGGTCAAGAAACCTTACCCATGCAAAAGGGAAAAAATCTAAATCTAGATCTTCATGCAGGAACCCCTCCAAGTGTCCTGAAGGAGGAGGTAGGCCCAAATAGTTTAACAATTTCTCAGCAGATAGCCTGAGTACTGGGAAAGGTGGGGTTAAAGGGAGAAGAGGTTTATTGAGTTGAGGTTTTGGCAAAAGCCAATAGAAGTTGAAACAAATGATATATATCTTCTAGGATTTGATTGTAAACCTTTGATAAGTATTAAAGTTAATTTTATATTGCATTTTATTGCTATTTGAAAATTATAGTTCCCTATGAATTATAGGAATTTTAAATATTTCTTATATATTTAGGTATTTGAAATAAAACTCTATCTTTAGCATGCTAACTTTTTAAATATAAGGTTAATGGAATATTAGCATTATTTCAAGCTTCCTAAGTCAACGTGTGCTCTTTTTTCTTATCTAAAACTTGGTAAGTAGTCATGATTATTATAGTCTCCATCCTTTCATTTAAAAGTCCTTGACAAGTTTAACTGTACATTTGCTATATACAATTATATTTGGAAATATAGTTATTAATCACCATTCTAATGTTGATACATTTTGTTTTTGTATCAATCAAGCACAACTATATAACAGTTAAGGAACTATATTTAGCTATTTAGGTGGCATTTACAGTACTGTCTACTTGACCCCTTTATGTGTTCTACTTACTCCTATTTAATGATGATATAGTTGTATAGAGTCAAATGTCTGTCCAACTTGCTAGAGGCATGACAACTCCATGTTCAGTCATCCTGGCATTGTATAGGCAATGCAAAGAGTCAGGCAAATGATAAACATTTCTTTTCTTTTGCCTTCCAAAGTGGTATGTCTATTCACCTTTACTAAGGACCTTACAAAAATGGTTAAGAAAGTTAGTAATACATAACTCATATATTATATGCTGTGGAGCTTATTTGATTATATATTCCCTGTTATTATAGCTTTCTGAAGTTCAAAGTTTGCTGATGTTTTAAAAACCAAAAATTTTAAATGCATATAGTTCTAGTCTTATGAAATTATATAACATAGTTTGGGGTTATCCATCATAGATATTGTCTTGCAATGAATTAATAAGAAACCTAATTAGCATGCTTGAGAAAATTCAAGATGTACATATTTTAATATGGAACATGTTTTTTGTTGATTCAAGACAGGATTTCTCTGTGTAGCTTTGGAGCCTATCCTGGCACTTGCTCTGAAGAGCAGGCTGTCCGGGAACTCAGAGATCTGCCTGCCTCTGCCTTCCCAGTGCTGAGATTAAAGGTAAGTGCCATGTGTCTAGGCTGATGGATTACCCCTCTATGTGGAATGGGCTCGCAAAGTCCATTCGTATACTAGGTATAAATACTGACTCACTATCAGAGGCCTCATAGACTGCCCATTCCTTCCAACTAATGAAGATGATTCTTATTCAGACCACCCACATGGGCTTTGCATTAATTAATAGTGCAAGAGGATACTTCTCAGATGATGTGTGAGCAGGACACAGATGTCTTAGGAGTCATTTTGTTACCATGTTCTTTTTATAGATCAATTGTATTTTGTTGTATCATAGGTCAGTGATCTATCTAGTCTCTGGTTCTTGGCCAACTGAGCAGTGTTGCGCACAGGTGACATCTTAAGGACTGTATCTTAAATCGAACCAGACAGTGGCTGGTTTGTATTTCCACAAATTTTATGCAAATATCACAACAATATATCTTGGGGACAGATCACCATTGTAGAATTGTAGATAAAGTCATTGTGGTTTGGTCATTGTTTATCTTTCTCCTTCAGTACAATACAGAGTACCTTGCAGTACAATGAATATTAGCCAATAGGGGTAAAGGCTATATGTAGCTATCAGCTGAAATTCTCCACATTTGACGAGTTATTTAGGTGTATAATTGAAGAACAATCTACTATAGTAGGTTACCATATGATCCCTCAATTTGACCTTAGTTCAGATGTCCCTCTTCATAATTCTACTATAAACCCTATTCACTATCCTGTTCCATTTATTTTTTCCTGGCCAGTTTCCATGCCTCTGGCATGAAACCTACTTAGTCACAGTGATGATATTTCTAGATATTCTAGGATTGGGTTTTAAAATTTATTGAAAAATTTTGAATCTGTGTTCACAAGAGAAATTGTTCTAGACTTTTATCTTTGCTAAGTATTTGTGTGGTATAGACATCACAGTAACTGTGACCTCAAGTAAAGAATTGGGCAATGCTCCTTTTTGTTTTTTAAATTTATTTCCTAAGTTGTGTCTTGACTCAATTTTTATTCAGTAGTGGATTTCTCGGTCAGATAAATATTTTGTTGCTTCTTTTTTTTTCTTGATATACAGCTTTAATCTCTTAGAAATACAATGTGCTCTACCACTGTGGTACTTCTTTCCCCCCAGCCACAAATAGCATTTTTTAAACAGTTTGACATCCTTTTCACATAGTTTAAGGTATTTGATGGCATAAAGCCATTAAGATTTTATTTTAAATATTAGAGGAGAGGACACAACTGAAGAGAGTTTGTTCTAACCCAAGTGATTTTTCAAATATTATGATACATTTGAGATACAGATATTTTAGGAGGCATTCATAAGGAAAAAAGATAAATGGTCCTATACACCTGTAAATGAACATTGTTTGATTTAACTATGATTCCTTTAGAAGGGCATTTGAAGCATGTGTTTTATGTAATTTACTACTGGCATTAAAGCCCTATAATTTGGTTTACAAATAACTGGAACACAGCAGAACTGAAAAGCACCTCCTAAAAACAAATGCTCATAGTTGAAAGCCAGAGATGGGCAATGCTTATCAAAGTTAATTGGAAATACCTGCAATAGGTGAAATGAAACTTAATATTTGGCCCTAGTTTTGTAATGATGCTAAAGATAATTAGCAGCTAGGCATCTTAGAAAACTCACCTAAGCAGGGAGTCATAGAGGGGAAAGGTTTCAGAGGAGAAGGTGGAGGAACTGCTTCTGAAGTAGAATGAACAGATATGAATTCTGCTATTAATCATGACACAGAGAGTCAAAAAGATTAAAAAACTGTTTATTATTTTCACAATGGGGAAAAAGTCATTATTCTAAAGATAAAAGAGATCTGATAGTCATTCCCTCCCTAATGGAGTATGAAAGTAGGTATTACATTTTTTCACCCAGATGTAAAATGCATATTCATATATATTATGCTGGGAAAAGTAAGAAGCACCTTATTAATTTATTGTTGTTATTTATGATAGACATTACAAATGCAATGAGATGAAATGCTTATGTGGTGTTAATTTGCTTTACTCAGACAGAAAATGGTTGTAGACACTTTTGTCACACATTTATGCATTTTTATTTATTATTTTGAGATATAGCCATTGACTTCATTGGCCCATTTGATTTTGTGATGATTCCTTTATTTGATTTCTTTAGGAATTGTAGATATTATGTCCTTCCAATATTTAGAGCTGTAAATCACTTTTCCCCACTCTGTATGTTATATCCCTACTCTACTTTTTCCTTTAGCAGGCAACTTTATAATTTCATGAGTTTATCTTTTCTCAGGTCTTGATATTATTCTCTATATTAATGGAGTCCTTCCCAAAGATCTTTGACCACCACAGTCAGTTTCACATTGAGTTTCAAAGATTCAGTTCTTTCATTAGCCTTAGTCTTACTTTAAGATCTTTGAACTATTTTGAGTTTACTTTTAGGATAAAATACATTATCTAATTTCATGTATATAAGTTTTCCCAGGAAGAGTGGTCAATGAATTCCTTGCTCCAGTTTGTGTGTGTGTGTGTGTGTGTGTGTGTGTGTGTGTGTGTGTGTGTGTGTGTGTGTTTATGTGAATGTCTTTGTCAAAGGCATATGGATAGTTCAGTTAGGGCTTATTTTTGACTCTGCATTCTCTCCAATTCAGTCACATGTTAGTTTGCTTTTGTTTTCTTTGGTGGGGTTATTTGGGGTTTTGGGTTTTTCTTTTTTTGGCACAAGTGTCATATTATTGGTACTACAGATCTGTGTTCTGTGCTATACTTTGGAATCAGGTATTATAATATTTGTAGCATTGTCCTTTCTGTTAAACACCACTTGGGCTACTCAAGGTATTTTAAGAGTTCGTATGAATTTTAGATCATGCTTTCTATTTTCACAAAGAATTTCATTTGCATTGTCAAAGTTATATTGGATCGCTACACTACTTGGGAACTTACCCAGCTTTTATAATGGTTTCCAAATCAATGGTCATTGTGGAACAAGTCAATTTTGACTTTTTTCTCTTTTTTAAATAAATTTTTAATTTACATTGGAAACTAGATTGTTTACATGTCAATCCCAGTTCCAGAATTCTCCCACCCTCACCTGCCCCCCAAACAACCCCCAACCCAACCTCTTCTGCTCCCCATGGGGGGTGAGCCCTTCCATCGGGAGTCTTCAAAGTCTGGCAGGACATTTGGAGCAGGGACTAGGCCCTGCCTCATGTGTCTAGGCTAAGAGAGAACCCCTCTATGTGTAATGGGCTCCCAAAGTCCATTTGTATACTAAGGATAAATACTGATCCACTACCAGAGCCTCCATAGACTGCCAAGTCCTCCTAACAAACATCTACTTTCAGGGAATCTGGGATGGTCCTATACTGGTTTCGCAGCTATCAGACTGGAGTTCATGAGCTTCCCCTTGTTCAGGTTAGCAGTTTCTGTGGTTTCCTCCAGCCTTTCTTGACCCCTTGCTCATTATTCCTCCCTTTCTACAACTTGATTCCAGGAGTTCAGCTCAGTGTTTAGCTGTGGGTGTCTACTTCTGTTTCCATCAGCTACTAGATGAAGTCTCTATGAAGGAAAGGCATTTAAGGTAGCCTATCCAGTATAGCTTAGATTGTCAGTTGGGGTCATACATGTAGATCTGTTGACATTTCCCTAGTGTGAAATTTCTCTTCAATCCTATAATGGCTCCATTTATTATGGTATCTATTTTCTTGCTCTCCTCTATTATTTCCCTCACTCAATCTCCCTGCTCCCTGATGCCCACCTCTTCTTCCTATCTCCTTCTCCTCAACAAGACTAACGGTAGGCCAGAGAATGGGAAAAGGTCTTTACCAATCCCACATCTGATAGAGGTCTGATCTATAAGATATAAAATGTCTAAAGAATCTTGTCACTAAAACAGCAAATATCCAATTTATTTTTCTTTATTGTTGTAAAATATGTCACTGCAATGGCCTTTTATCTATCTGCTGAATTTTATTCCAGTATTCTTTTAGTTTTTGATGTGATTGTAAGTGGAATTGTTTACTGTGCTTTTCTATAAGAATGTCCATTTTCAATAAACAAAATGTTCCTTTTGTGAAAATATTTACCCAATCTCAGAGTTTTCTGATAAAATATTTGGCTGTTTTAAATATAACATACCCATAAGACCCTTAGCACTCCACAAAACCATGTTGAGAACATAGATAATATTGTCTTATTCCTAATTTGATAGGAAATATTTCTTGATTTCTCCCTATTTATTATGTAGTAGTTATTGTAAATTAGTCATTTGTGACAATAATTATCTGAGAATATGTTCCTTCTATACATAGTTTTTTTTTTATAAATTTTCATCAGGAAGGGTTATTGAACTTTTTTGAAAGCTTTCCTGTATCTATTGAGATAATCACATAATTTCTGTCATAATCTGTTTTTAATGAAATATATTTCTTGATTTGTGCTATTTTTAAACATGCTTATATATAAGTAGTGAAAGAGAGTTGATTGGGGCATATAGTTTTTTTTATGATTTTCATTAAATTAGCAAATATTTTATCACTTGGGTATATATTCATCAGAAAAAATATTCTATAAGTTTTCTCTGATAGACATTTGCCTTGTTTTGTTTCGTAATGACATGAGGTGGTATAATATTAATTTTTACAACATGACTTCCACTCATATTTCACAGAATACATTAAGTGGCATTAATGTTAATTTTTCCTTAATGGTCGAGTAGAATTCAGGAATGCATCCATCTAATCAATTATTGCCTTCTTAAGAGTAGTCTTTCTTTAGGGAATCTGGGTCAGTCTTATGCTGGTTTCCCATTTCCCAGCTATCAGAATGGAGTTCATGGACTTCACCTTGTTCAAGTCAGCAGTTTTTATGTGTTTTTCCAGCCTGGTCTTGGCCCCTTTGTTCATCACTCCTCTCAGTCTACAACTGGATTCCAGGAGACTGACTCAGTGTTTATCTGTGGGTTTCTGCTTCTGCTTCCATCAGCTATGAGAAGAAAGCTCTGGAGAGCAGAATGGGGATGGGATGGGGAGTTATTGGGAGAATTAGGGGAGGACAGAAGGTTGGGGAAACAGGGATTGGCATGTAAAACAAGGTTGCTTCAAATTTAAATAAAAAAATTATGAAAATTAAAAAAGAGTAGTCTTTCTTACCATTTCAATCTTGTTGTTATAGATATTCTCAAAATACTTATACCTTACTTGGGTCATTGCTATACATCATATGTTTCCTCAAATTTATTTATTTTTTATAGTTTCATAGTTTCAAATATAGATTGCAAAGCACTTCTTTTGGCATCCTCAATTCCACTAGAATCTGTTGTAAGGTCCTCTGTTTCATCTCTAATGCTATTGATTTGAGTCCTCCATTTCTATTTATAATTTTTCCTCCGGGTTTTAAATTTGGTTTGCCTTTTCAAAAATATTGACTCTTTAATTCCCTTAGTCTCAAATATGTTAATTTCTGCCCTTATCTTAATTATTTTTTCCAGTGTTTTTTTTTTATTTTATATAACCAAGTCCATTTAAATGAAAACAAACAATTATAGAAAATATTTAGAAATTTGGGCGTTGTTCTTTCCAAACTACTTCCAGCTGGTAAGGGGCGCTGTCATGGGGGATTTAAAGAAGATTCAGATATCCTGGCTGTAGTTTGTAAGGCTGCTTGGTCCAGCTGTTTTGAATGTAGGATCACCTGGTAATCTGTTTCAGGTGGTCTGGTTTGAACAAACCACATTAGTCTGGAAGGAATCCACATATTTTCATTTTCTGTGGAAACAAAAATAGAAATCTTTTTCCCCAGTAATTTGTCCTTGAACTTAAATTTTGGAGTCAAAGCTATTTCTTTAAATTTAATTTATTATTTTACATGTCAATAACCAATCCCTCTCCCTCCCTCCCCCTTCACTCCCTCCCTTCCTTCCTCCCTCCCTCTCTTATACCCTCTCTGCCCCCTCACATGCACTCTAACCACCCTCTCCTACCCTACCCTCACCCCAGTTCCACATGTAGGGGAATGTGATTCAGTTGGGGTCATGTAGGTCTGACAGGTCATGTGAAGTAGGGACTAGGGTTTCTCTCCTGTCTCTAGATTAAGGCAGTTATCCCTCCATGGAGTGAGTACATACTGTGTTCCTCTTTTTGTGACTGGGTTAACTCATTCAGGATGGTTTCTTCAAGTGCCATCAACTTGCCTGCGAATTTCAAGATACCATTTTTTTTTTCTGCAGAGTAGTATTCCATAGTGTAGATGTGCCACATCTGCATTAACCATTCTTTAATTGAGGGGAATCTAGGTTGCTTCCAGGTTCTTGAAATTACAAATAGTGCTGCTATGAACATAGTTGAACAGATGTCTTTGTTGCATGGATGTGAATCATTTGGGTATATGCCTAAGAGGGGGATTGCCGGGTCCTGTGGTAAACTAATTCCCATTTTCCTGAGGAACTGCCATACTGATCTCCAAACTGGCTGTATGAGTTTGCACTCCCACAAGCAGTGGAGGAGTATTCCATTTTGTCCAAATTCTCTTCAACATGAGTCATCATTGGTGTTTCTAATTTTAGCCATTCTGGCAGGAGTAAGATGGTATCTCAAAGTTATTTTGTTTGGCATTTCCCTGATAGCTAAGCATGTTGACCACTTTTTAAAGAATCTTTCAGACTTTTTCACTTCCTCTTTTGAGAATTCTTTCTTCAATTCTGTACTCCATTTTTAATAGGGTTATCTAGTGTATTGTTGACTAGTTTCTTGAGTTCTTTGTATATTTTTGAGATCAGCCCTTTGTCAGATGTAGGATTGGTGAAAATCTTCCCAGATTGGGAAGCCATTTGGTCTTATAAAATGTGTCCTTTGCCTCACAGAAGCTTCTAAGTTTTAGGAGGTCTATTTATTAATTGTTTCTCTCAATGACTGTGCCTCTGGAGTTATGTTCAGGAAGCAGTCTCCTATAGCAATTTGTTCAAGGGTACCTCCTACTTTCTCTTTTAAGAGGTTCAATATGGCTGGATTGATGTTGAGGTCTTTGATCCATTTGGACTTGAATTTTGTGCATGGCAACAGACATGGGTCTATCTGCAGTCTTCTACACACCCTCATCCAATTGTACCAGCACCATTTGTTGAAGATGCTGTCCTGGCCCCATTGTATAATTTTAGCTGTTTTGTCGAAAAAAAGGTGTTCATAGGTGTGTGGGTTAATATCAGGATTATCAATTTGATTCCATTGGTCCACCTGTCTATTTTTATGGCAATACCAGGCTGTTTTCATAACTATAGCTCTGTAGTAGAGCTTAAAGTAAGAGATGGTGATGCCTCCTGAAGTTCTTTTATTGTTTTGGCTATCCTGTGTCTTTTTTTCCATATAAAGTTGATTATTACCCTTTCAAAGTCATTGAAGTCTTGTGGTGGGATTTTAAAGGGGATTACATTGAATCTGTAGATTGCTTTTGGCAAGATTGCCATTTTTACTATGTTGATCCTACCTATCCAAGAGCATTAGAGATCTTTCCATTTTCTGGTATCTTCTTTATTTTCTTTCTTTAGAGCCACAAAGTTCTTATCATTTAGGTCTTTTACTTGTTTGGTAAGCGTTACACCAAGATACTTTATGTTGCTTGTGACTATTGTAAAGGGTGATGTTTCTCTGATTTCTTTCTTTGATTCTTTGTCGTTTGAAAAATTAGGGCTACTGATTTTTTTTTTTTTTGAGTTTAACTTGTATCCTGCTAGTTTGCTGAAGGTGTTTATCAGCTGTAGGAGTTCCCTAGTACAGTTTATTGGGTCGCTTATGTAAACTATCATATCATCTGCAAATAGAGACAGGTTGACTTCTTCCTTTCCAATTTGGATCCCCTTGATATACTTTTGTTGTCTTATAGCATTAGCTAGAACTTCCAGTATGATATTGAATAGATATGGAGAGAGAGGGCAGCCTTGTGTTTTTCCTGATTTTAGAGGAATTGGCTTAAGTTTCTCTCCATTCAGTATGATGTTGGCAGTTGGTTTGCTATATGTTGCTCTTATAATTTTTACGTTTGTTCCTGTTATCCTTACCTCTCCAAGACCTTTACCATGAAAGGGTGTTGAATATTGTTGAAGTCTTTTTCTGCCTCTAGGGAGATAATCATATGGTTTTTCTTTTTCTGTTCGTTTATATTGTCGATCACGTTGATAGATTTTCGTATGTTAAACCATTCCTCCATTCCAGGGATGAAGCCTACTTCATCATGTTGGATGATTTCTCTGATGTATTCTTGAATTCAGTTTGCCAGTATTTTATTGAGTATATTTTTATCGATGTTCATCAGGGATATTGGTCTGTAGTTTTCTTTCTTAATTGTGTCTTTGTGAGCCTTGCGTACCAAGGTTATGGTGGTATCATAAAAAGAGTTTTGCAATGAACCTTCTGTTTCTATCTTGTGGAACATTTTGGGAAGTATTTGTATTAGTCCTTCCTTGAATGTCTGGTAGAATTCTACACTGAATCCATCTGGCCCTGGACTTTTTTTTTTTTTTTTTTTTGGAAGTCTTTCGAAGGCTGCTTCTATTTCATTGCTGGATATTGGTCTATTTAAGTTAATTTGGATATAGGTTTTTCTATCTAGTTGATTTTCTCACAAAACCAACTCTTCATTGCATTGATTTTTTTGTATTGTTTTCCTGGTTTCTATTTTGTTGATTTCAGCCCTCAAGTTGATTATTTCCTGGCATCTACTCCTATGGTGTGAGTTTGCGTCTCTCTATTCTAAGGCTTTCAGTTGCGCTGTTAATTCTCTTATGTGACTATCCTCTGTTTTCTTCATATTGGCACTTAGTGCAATAAACTTCCCTCGTAGCACTGCTTTCAAGATATCCCATAAGTTCGGGTATGTTGTGTCCTCATTCTTGTTGAATTTTAGAAAGTACTTAATTTCTTTATTTCTTCTTTGACCAAGATGTGGTGCAATTGCACATTGTTCAGTTTCCATGAGTTTGCAGGTTTTCTGCTAATTGTGTTGTTGTTGAATTCCAATTTTAAAGCATGGTGGTCCAATAAGATACAAGAGACTATTCCTATTCTCTTATATCTGTTGAGGATTTTTAGTCCACCTATTATGTGGTTGATTTTAGAGAAGGTTCCATGTGGAGCACAGAAGAAGGTATATTCTTTTGTCTTTGGATGGAATGTTCTATAGATGTCTGTTAACCCCAGTTGAGGCAAATCTTCTGTTAGTTCTTTTGTTTCTTTGTTGAGTTTCTGATTTGTGGACCTGTCTAGTGTTGAGAGTGGTGTACTGAAGTCTCCCACAATAAGTGTGTGAGGTTTTATATCAGCTTTGAGTTTTAGTAGTGTTTCTTTTATGAATTTGGGTGACTTTGTATTGGGGGCATAGATGTTCAGAACTGAGAATTTGTTTTGATGGATTTTGTTGATGCATATGAAATGTCCATCTTCATCTCTTTTGATTATGTTTGGTTTGAAGTATAACTTGTTAGATATTAGTATAGCCACACCTGCTTGCTTCTTATTTCCATTTGATCAGAAAATCTTTTCCCAACCCTTTACCCTGAGGTAATGTCTATCTTTGAAGCTTAGATGTGTTTCTTGTATAGAGGAGAAGGATGGATTCTGTCTTCATATCCATTTATTAGCCTGTGTCTTTTTAAAGTTGAGTGAAGACCATTAATGTTGAGGGTGAGTAAGGACCATTGATTGTTTATGCTTGTTTGATTTAGGTTTGTTCTTTTCAGTGTTATTGTGAATATATTATTTCTGCTTTACCCTTGGTTTCTGGTGTAGCTGGATTATCTGTTGCCTACATTTTTGTGGACGTAGTTACCTTCCTTGGGTTGGAGTTTTCCTTTCAATAATTTCTGTATTGCCAGATTTGTAGATACGTATTAGGAAAATCTGGTTTTGTCATTAAATATCTTGTTTTCTCCATCTATAGTGATTGAGAGTTTTGCTGGGTAATGTAGCCTAGGGTGGCATCTGTGTTCTCTTAATACTTTTAGAACATCTATCCAGGACCTTCTGGACTTGAGGGTTTCCATGCAGAAGACAGGTGTAATTTTGATAGGTCTGCCTTTATATGTTACCTGTCCTTTTTCCTTTATTTTCTGTATTTCAGTTTTCAAGTCTTGAACCATTTCATTCACCTGCTTAATTGTTTTCTCTTGGCTTTCTGTAATTTCCTTAAGGAATTTCTCTATTTCTTCCACTTTTTTGTTTGTTTTTTCCTCCATTTCTTTAAGGGATTTTCTCACCTCTTCTTTGAGGGCCTCTATCATTTTTATGATGGTAATTTTAAGTCGTTCCCTTCTGCTTCTTCAGCTTTATTTTTTGTTCCGTTCTAGTTGGTGTAGATTCCCTAGATTCTGGTGGTGTCATGCTTGTCTTTCTTTTGTTAGGTGTTTTCTTGTATTGCCTTCTTCCCATAGCTTCTTCCAGTAGGTGTTGATGGGGTCCCCCTGTGTCTCTATGGTACTTTCCTAGTGGGCTTATGTGGGTCAGAGGTTCAATATCTGTAGCTCTGTGTGGTCCAAGCACTCTAGGAGGTGTCTCCGTAGACAGGAATCCAGGGATGGGGTCAAGGATGAGGATCCAGTAGAAAATGCCAGCAGGATCTCACAGTGGTCCAGCAGAGATAGGTGGATCTTTGGGAGGGGCCCGGGACTCCAGCAGAAGACTGGAGGTGGGGGGTCAGAGACCAAGCAGGTGGAAATTACGGGTCATCCTGCATGGATAGGCAGGTCTCCTTTGTTCAGATTTGCTCCAGGAAGTCTCTGAAGTAGGGTGGACTGTTGGCTCCACCCTCTGTCCCAGTGCTTAACCAGAGAGGCAAGACCATGGGCAGGGTAGGACACAGGGTGGGGGGAAAGGCTCGTGGTGGGGATGGGTGTGGGTGTATCAGAGCTCCAAGGGTGCTCTCGATGGGGACAGGACACAGGATCAGCAGGATCAGGGGTCAACCCAGGGATTTTTTTGGGGGGGGCAGGTTGTAGGGGAGGGGCAGCCCTGATGGGTCCCAGACTCACCTCTGGTCAATAGCTCGTGGTAGAGGAAGAAAGCTGAGCTGAAACTTGGGAAGATTTTGCAAGATAGTCGGATCTCACTGGAAACTGGAACTCTCCAGCTAAGTCCTCTTTCTTTAGCAGAGGCCCGGATTTGGGGGTCCCTTATGTTTATTATTTCTTTCAGCCAATTCTACTGACTTTGGTTTTGACTTGTTCTTGTTTTTTTTTCTGTGCATTTAATATATGTTATTGAGTTATTTATTTGTGATATCTCTGATATTTTCATATGAACATTTGTTACTATAAACTTTTTTACATTACCTTTCCTTTTTGTGAGTGTTTTTTATTTTATTTTCATGTGTCTTTACTATGCTATATAGAAGATTTTCTATGTACATTTCTGGCTAGGTTTCTACGTGGATGTTTGACTTGTGAATGTCCAGCATGTGGAAAATTTTGTGACATAATTACATTGAATAAATTTTCAGTGTTTTCATTTCTCCCTTCAGCTCTTGGCAATTTCTGACCACCACTATTAACAGAGATCCAGCTATGTGCTACTTACTTTGCTGTTTTCCTTTCTCTTACATTACTCTTTTTCAGATGTTGTGCTATACTTTTTTATAATTCATAATATTTAATATATTTTTTTTCTCTTTTGAATAGAATTTATTTTCTTTTTTTTTTTTAACTCTGTACTCAAGTGATTGAAAACATCACTCAGAGGCAGGTTGGAATCTGTCATCCTGTGTTTTCAAATAAAGCACAGATACTTTATTGACAACATAATCATGAACTATTATTATAAAACTGTCAAGAAATGATTCGGCAGTAGAAAATGATACAGATGAAAGCAGCATTATCATATCTATGAAATTTGGCAATTTGTTTATTTTGATTATAGGTATTGAAAATGGTTTGAAATGGCATTTCTACTACATTGTGATAGTTTTACATAACTGTTAATACTGTTTACTGTTTTTACTACCGAAGCAGTACTTGCATTGTATTATTTTTGAGACATCAGACATGTAATAACTTTAAAAACAAATAGAAATTTTGTAAAACTCTAATCAAGAAGAACTCAGTTGGAAACAAATGTGTTCCCCAATAAGATATATGTAAATGTCATGAAATATATGTGTATTGACAAAAGAACAGGTAAGGGTTGCTATGTACTTGTGTACCCCAGAGTCCAGAAATGCTGCAAGACTTCATACAACATAAAGGATAGGTTCCTTGTACAGCTGTAAGGCCTCCAAACAGAAGAGTATGATGTTACAAAATTCAGTGTTATCCAGAAGGCTGAAATTTGCTGTGAGTGAGAGACAGGGGTGAACATTATAAAAAGAAATAGCCCCACTATAATCAGATATTGTTTGTCTTAGACTTATGTTATTATAGTGAAGAGCCTATTATAACATGTTCCTTCTTTGTTGTTGTCTTAGAAGTGTAATATAGGTTTAATATACTTTAGGGCCCAGAGGAAATTTATATCAATTCTAGATTCTAGTAACACTAGGAATTATTCAAACTGTTTTAACCCTATAAATCATCTTCAACAGCTATATAACTTAAACCCCTGAATTTTCAAAACTACACCATTCAAGAAATATTAAACATAATTAATATTATGAAATAAAATCAGTACAAAATGCAATAGTAAAGAAACACCTGCACTGAAACTTAACTACAGTATACATGGTTGTATTAATATCATTACTACAAACACCAATGAATTTATTTTGACTACCATTTCATAGTAGTCTATAAGGCTGTATGTATAGTGAAATATTGAAATATGATATGATATTTTCTGATTCTCTTTTGAGTTTCTCTGAATTGATTTATGGTTACATGAATCTTGGGAAAAGGAAATGGAACCAAATTCCCTCCCTCTCCAGTTGTAAAACTATACTGTGTCATTAGCATGTTTGTTAATATTGAAAATATTTAACTATGTAAAATATCCAATTATTTGTTTTCCCCTGAATGCGCTTTATTAACAAAGTTTGTGCATATTATATTATGATGGGTCAGGATTTTTGAATTCCTTTTGGATCCTTTCTTTTTTTTGTTAAATAGCCCAGGAGATATATATATATATATATATATATATGTGTGTGTGTGTGTGTGTGTGTGTGTGTGTGTGTGTGTGTGTGATATAATTAGTACTAATATTCTTAAGAATCTGGCTAATCTTTTTGTAGCAATATGAAAATATGTTAGATGAGAAATAGAGATTTTTAGTTTTTAGTTACGACCTGAGTAATTCCAAGAATTGTTATATCTTGAAATAAATTAATTTTAATAATTTCCCAAAGTAATAAATCAGTACTATTCCTTCACAATATTTCTTTCAGGAGAAAATATGGAAAATGAGCAGAGGAAAAAAGAAGATTCAGATTCTGAGGTAATATTTGTAAGGTCTTATATATCAAAAGAAAGAAGATCTGAAAAACGAACTGCACATCACATGAGAATTACCAACAGAGATGTTCCCAAAACAGAGCCATGTGTTGAAAGTGAGTCTCCTCTAAATTTACACAATATGTATCTTCTGATAATCTTGGAGAAAATGTATCTGATATTTTATAGAATTCAGCTCCAGTAGAATAATAAAGCAGGTAGAAATTCCAGCATGCAACATTTTGTAGATTTCTTCTACAACAAATAACCTTTTCAGTAGAATATTCTTCAGGTACTACCTGCATAGTTTCTGTGAGTAGAAGCAATTGGGTTTATATTGTAAATGGGATGAGGTGACATCTCAGTATATATTGAGATGTCTTGTATTGTGACTAATAAAATTTGCCATTTTCATTACTCTCACTGGTATTATTTATTATGTTAAAAATCCAAGAGTTCTACTCAATATGAAGTATTGCAACATGTTGCACACTATAAACAAGCAGATACAAAATTGGGAAGAAATGTGTTAGAATTGGAATAATTTTGAATTTGAGAACTCTAAGTAAAAGTGTTAATGTCACACTCACCTGCAAACAAGATACTAGGAATATTGATAAATACCTCACAGTTCTCTCCAATAAAGGTGTGTAGACCACAATGTCAAGAATAATGACACTGAGAAATTTTGCTTACTTCTCTACTTCTTACTCTCTCTAAATGAGAAATATGCATTATTATTATTTTATTATTATTATTATTATTATTATTATTATTATTATTATTATACCAAAGACAACTAAATGGATTAACGTTTTCTACCAATACAAAAATCTTAGCCAGAGAAATTGCACATCAGATCAATTACTAGATATTATGGATATACAAGGCAATGTAGATAAAGCAAACTCTCATAGTAAACTCAAAAAAGGGAATCTTCAAGAAAATTTCTGTGCACCCAAAAGTAATTCTGTGGAATGTTTATTATTATTATAATTATTATTATTATCAAAAACCATTCAGTCTACATTTCTTATTTACCCCCTGTTAGGAAATAGTATTCCCTTCCTTTTAAAACATATATCCGTTACATTTTTACACATTGTTTTTGAGACATCAGGCATGCATGACTTTAATAGCACAAAGTAATGATGAAAAACTATATACTGAAGTGGATCCAAAGCAAGAACAGCTGTTTCTGTTCTTGTTGAATAGTTCTTAATGTTTTGGAGACATTTGTGAATAATCACAACCAAGGGAAGAACATGAGAGTTTACTTACATGTAGTAGGGTCTAGTGTGATGATGACAAGGATATGGCCAAATCTCCTAAAACTAACTGGAAATTTCACAAAACTAATTATCTGACCCAATGTTTCACTTTTGAAAACATAGTACTACTTTTTCCCTTCTAATATGTGTGGAGAGTATTACTAAAAAAATGACTAAAACTTGACTTTCTTTAACACAGTTTCATATACATCCAAAGAAAAATCTACTGAAATAGTTGAGTTGTTTTGTATGCCTTTATGTGAATTTAAATATTATGTTTAATCATTGAGACTAATAAGCAATTCATCTAAATTTCAAAATTCTTTTAGCTTTATAAGTTGTTCAAGTTTTTTTTAAAACTTTAAGGAATTGTTTCACTTTGCTCATCTCTAAAATATTCATAATTTAAAATAATTCTGCATATTTAAGACCATAACATGGAAGGAATATTAAAGGATTATTATATATTAGTGAAAATGACAATAATGTATTTTAGCTAAACACTAGCAGTGGGTATTAATTGCATTACACTTACTTGGTCAAATGAATCAATTTATTGTAAGCTGTAAGAATTTATTTGGAATACCTATCACATGGTATATAATTTTATGAAAATGGTAAAATGCTAGAGATTTCTACAGTTTCTGTTTAAAATTTTCTCCAAAATTTCCTGTGTTAATATTTTAGATTTTACAGACTGAAAAAAATGTTTATAAACATGAACTCTGTATATAATACGTAGAAAATTTATACTTTCCTTTTGAGAGTTGCTTCTGAAGTAAAGTACCAGAAAACTACTTTGTGCCAGATATGATTATTTCAGGCTTTTTATTTCTTCCTCCCATTTATGGTAGCTCATGGAGAAGACCATTTGTTTTTTGTTTGTTTGGTTTGGTTTGGTTTTGTTTTGTTGAACTACACACAATGAGATTCCAAGAATTCAATGAGTTTCAAAGCAGAAAACTTTTTAAAGTTTCTACAACAAAGAGTGCCTTTTCAGTAGAAAATTCTCAGATACATCTATTCAATATGAATATGGGAAATGTCGTATTTTTGATGTAGCCAGTAAACATAGCAAGATGTATTATTTTATTATAATTTTGATGTGTACTTCTCCAAAGTATAAAAGTATATGTTGCTTTTAATATGCTAGTTGATCTGTGTACTTCTCTTCTGAGAATTCATAAACACAGCATCTTCAAAAGAAAACAAATATGTTTCACAACCTTAATCTATAAGTCTCAGTAGAGAACAATAATTTTTGCTATATTAGTCATATGCTAACATTTCTTAAATGATTATGAATTGACACAGTTGAGGATGTGATTACACTAATAAACATTCCAGGTGTAAAGTAAAGTAATAAACATCCCAGTGAAGAGACTCTAAGAGTTCTACCAAATACTGTAGGACATACAAGACCACTTCCAAATAAAGCCACATGACCCCCAAAATCAATAGTTATTATGTTGAGAAACCTTGCTCTAACCTCAAATCAACTGTTTCTTTTCCAATGGGAAATAAGAAATTTTACAGTTTAGCAAATGTTGAGTAAAATACTTTGGACCCTGAACATGCTATTATATGCATGCAATGAAAAGTCTACTAACTGTCAGGTACAAAGGGAATCCCAGTTACTCAAAAGACTATGGCAATCCTAAAATGACAGTCTTGTTTCTGCTGATGATTGACTACAAAGAGACTACTAAAATGATTGCCGATGAAGAGATAAAAGCCTCCAGTTGGCATTCCTCAGGACCCAGTAAAGTGTGTTTCCGTCAGCCAGAAAGTGGCACTTCCCTTGGCATATATATTTGGTTATATATTGAAGACAAAAGTAACTGTCAGGTACCTCTGGTCCCTGGTAGCATATACATGTTATGAATACCATACCAAACCCCCTACACTAGCTTTCTGGCACTTCTCATCTCCTGTATTATTCTTCCACTATGTTAGTTCCCAGACTGTTCCAGGTATCCAGCGCTCCTTCCACCTCAATAACTTATAACTTGCAGTACTATCCCACCATTTTAGATATTTTGTCTGTTCCAAAGAGAGGGTCCTGGAGTTCACCATTTGATATTCCTGATGGCTGTGCTTGTTCTCTCTTTAATATCTGCTTTCTCCTCAACCATGCAATGGTCACTTTAGTGGTTTCTTCACTGTGAAATCACTTACACTACTCTAATACTTTGTTTTTATTTTAACAAGATATTATATGTAGTCCAATGGATTACTATGCTCATTTTATCTGATTTGATATTTCAGGCCAACTCAAAATCTTGGTAACAATATGAGTTATTCGTGTTATTTCAAATCTTTTTATATTTACTTGCAAGTTTCAGTACACTTCAAACAGTTTCATGCATTCTCAAAGGGACATCACTCAAGACCCTAAAAATAAATCATAAATTAATGAACATCGGATAAAATAGATATTTGAACTAAAACACTAGTATTAAATCTTAACTGCAGCATATTTGCTTGACCATTTCAGTATCTTTATCATCGCCTAAAAGAAATTGACTTTTGATAACTCCTAAGGAGGATATTTACAAAGACATTTTCTGCTTTTCTCTAAGATGTTCCTAAATTTATCGAAGAAAATGTTAAGTTTTCGAACAAGAATTTGAATTATCTTTTTCTTACTTTTAAATCTAGATTGTGTCATTGACAAATGTACTGATTCTGAAAATATAAAATCTTCAGGAAATACCTAACTCTTCAGGCTCTTGTTTATGTGCTTTCTTTTTAGTGAAAATAGATTCTTCTCTCATCAATACATCTCAATCAATTTTTGCTCCCTTGATCCTACTTAGATCTTCCCCTCCCCACCTCCTCTGTATCCACTCTGTTCCTTAAGAAAGGATCATGGCTTCAAGAGACAACAACCAAGCACAAGAAAGGAAGACACAATAAAACAATTAAAAAGCGTTCTTATTGAAGCTTGACAAGGAATCCAAAAAGGAGAAAAAGATGCACATAAACAGGCAAAGAAGTCAAAGATGCACTTGCTCCCACTGTTAGAATTCTTACAAAATTAACAAGCTAATAGGCATAAAATGTATACAGAAGACCTGGTTAATGTGGTTTATCAAACAAATATTTTGACAAATATTTTATGATGGGTCTAATTATTAATTATTTCCTACTTCTCTCCATTTTGTTACATCAGGTAAAGAAGACCCTTTGCATGATATGCTTCTTTATGATATTAATAGTTCCCAGTCAACTACTTTTGTACAACATGAAGTTATGGCAGAAGAAGAACAAACAGAACACCAATCTTGGAGAGAAATATCTCTGAACAAGTCACAAGATTCTAATTTCATGAAAGGAGATAGTGTTAATAATAATTATGAGAACCCAGCTCTAAAATATGACCATTTATATTTTGCAAGACTTCTTGGAGAAGAAAATATGGAGAACAACCAGAAGCAAGTGAAAAATGTTGGATCTAACTCTCTGTTTAAAAGGCCCCATATATCAGAAGGAAATACAACTGAAACATCGATGGAAGTTGTACCTACCAGAAGTCAGATAAGAAGAAGACAAGAAAATCCAGATAATTGCAGAGAAAGACCATGGATGGAAAGTAAGTTGCATAAATTAAAAACATGGTTGCTCCATGGTAAGGAAATGTCTTATTGTAGATATGAGAGACAGGATAACAAGTGGGTTTAGAAAAGTTCAAAATATTGGCCGCATACTGGACATGGGCAGGGAGATGGGGGAATATCAACAGAGAGAAAATAGAGAAATCAAAATGAAAACATCAGGAGCAAGAGAGAAGGAGAGTGAGATTAGCCAGATTACAAGTAGGATCTTTTGCTAGAGGAGGGAATGGCCAGATTATTGATGTGGGGCTTTGAAATTCATTTCTTAGTAGGGACTAGGGGAGCCTGGAGACTAATTCAGACCTTGATATACTGACTTAAAAGTAATATGATCCTTCTACAAGAGGTAAAGGAAATTACTGCTTTTGGTAGCCAGGAAATTGACCTCATAAATACTTTAGGTATGCTAGCTTTTGCCAGCCTGCCAGAAATCTCCTTATACTTAGGTTGGGTTTCTTTCTAGATATTTTGACTACCTTTTAGAATTTGGGGAACTGATGTTTCCTTTGGACTGGATGCAAGTCAGCATTAATTTCAAGGAGTAAAATCTTGGGTTTTTTTGTTTTTTAAATCAATTTCTCTGCCAAAGAATGACTGTTGAGTAGCCACCATGCTATCACTTATCTACTCTGGAACAACCAAGAGGGCTTCTGATTTTTTCAAAACATGCAAAGGAAATGTCCTCAGAAGAATTATTTTGACATAATTTCAGATTTTATACTAAAATCTGTTCTAACCATAGAATTTACATTTATTTCAAAATTTGGAATATGGATTATTACTATCATGTCAAGGGTGATTAAAACAGTTTTCATCATGAAAATGGTATTGTATGAATCCAATAGAAAATACAAGAATGCTTTAGATTCTTCAGCATACACTGTTAAATACTACATTAGGTCCAATGTATTGATTTGGTATTACATGCAATTTGTGTTAATTTACAATCATCAAAACTTAACAAGCATATAGAAAATTACCACAAATATGTCCTCTCTGAACATAACTTCATACTTGTTAGTATTTTGTTCAGTTGCTAATGAGATGTAGCACTGAAAGTATATCTCTTGTCTTTCCTAATGCTTAATTAATCATTAAAAGTGTAAATAAATTCTGATGACTGTCTTAGTTGGGTTATTGCTCTGCTGAAACACCATGAACAAAAGCGAATTG
The DNA here is from genome assembly GCF_943737965.1 of Phodopus roborovskii. Taxonomy (NCBI): domain Eukaryota; kingdom Metazoa; phylum Chordata; class Mammalia; order Rodentia; family Cricetidae; genus Phodopus; species Phodopus roborovskii. The sequence goes on along the minus strand of NW_026126026.1, from coordinate 4,556 downwards.
GGGATGAAGGCCACATTTTATCTTATAAAATATATCTTTGTGTTTAACACTTACATTCTGATATACTTGTAAATTTTTGTAAGCCACTTTCCCTTTCTTTCTCTTCCATAATGAAACTGGAAAAGGATAATGATTTCTGCAGTACATTATACGAATTAATTTTGTGAGTTTTAAGTGTTAATTAATTTGATGTAATTTACATTAAAAATTGTCAAAAAGACATTCAAATGTATTTAAACTTTATTTCATTTTTCAGTACCAACAGTACTCTTATACTAATAAGATTACACATATTATCAAAATTATGTTACATTGTAGCCTCAAAGTAATTCCATGGGATAATGAAAATGACATGATAATATGAATTTAATTATGTAACTGGTACTGAAACTTACCTAAAGTATACATTAATTGTCTATATGAGTATCCTGACCCTAATATATAATATAGTGGCATTTGACATGCCTTCCATAATAAAATATCAAAATTAAACACCTTATATTCTTCTTTGTGTTTTCTGTCTCATAGATGGTGTGGTTAATATACTAGGCAGAAGATATTATGCCTACATGTGCCTTTCCATATCTTAGTACTGGAAGGGGCTGTCAGCTATCTTTCCCTGGCATTACTTTGGCCTGAGAATCTTTGAACAACTGAAGAATTAATGAATCTCACTCTAGCATGACTCAGACTAGATTTCCATATATATGAGTAAATGTAGTTTTGCTCATATTTACAAGAGTATAGGGCTATAGAATTTGGATTGTAGATTGAATGACCTATGAGGGAGTAACCATCCATGTAAAAAGCTACCTATTCACACACTCAGCAACCATTCACTGTATAGTGCTATACAAGTGTTACCCTATCCCATTCATGTGGGCTGTTAAGGTCATTATGCCTCTTGTTTAAACAACCAAATTGAAAAATGGCTTCTTGCAATCATTCCCATGAAATACCAAAAAAAAAAAGACTTTTAATTATTTAAAATGCCAAATTTGCTATTTCATTGCACTCATTGCACTGCCAATCTCTATAGTTATGTATCCAGGGTTCACTGTGAGTTTTTTTTTACCCCTTCTTAAATGTTTTAGATGTCAATCCCAGTTCCCTTAACCTCCCATCCTCCCCTAACACCCCACAAAACCCCAGTCCAACCCCTTTCTGCTCCCCAGGGAGAGTGAGGCCTTCCATCCATGGGGAGTCTTCAAAGACTTTCATATCGTTTTACACAGAGCCTAGGCCCTCCCCCATGTGTCTAGGCTGAGAAAGTATCCCTCTATATGGGATGGACTCCCAAAGTCCATTCATATGCTATGGATAAATACTGATCCATTAATAGAGGCCTGATAGACTGCACAGTCCTCCTAACTAACACCCATATTCAGGGGGTTGGGGTTGGTCTTTGCTTATTTCCCAGTTAGGGTTAGTTGGGTTCATCCTTGTAGATCTCTGTGCATTTCCCTAGTGTCAGATTTCTCCTTAAATCTATAATGGCTCCCTCTATTATGGTATCTCTTTTCTTGTTATCCTCTATTCTTTTCTTGTCCCAATCTTCCTGTTCCCTCATGTCCAGCTCCCCCCTCCTTTTCTCCCCTTCTCTTTCTCCTAAGTCCCTCTCCCCTCCCTCCATGCTCCCAATTCGCTTGGAAGATAGTGTCGTTCTCCCCTTCTCTGGCCACCATAGATTTCTTTCTTAGAGTCCTCCTTGTTTCCTAGATTTTCTGGCAGTTTTTAAAGTCTGTATTATTTCTGGTGTGTGTGTGTGTGTGTGTGTGTGTGTGTGTGTGTGTGTGTGTGTGTGTGTTTAATTTTGGTCTTCCTTACTCCCTCTGCTAGTACATGTACTACAAGGACTCTTCTCTCATCTCTACCTTTCATCTGTAATTTTCCTCCTTCTAGTTATTCTGTACACATTTATGAGACTCACTGTTCATCTTGAGCTCCATCTCTAAAACTCATATTTGTATTCACTTCACACTATAATTACCTCCAAATGGCCAATAGCATATCAGAATGAAAATTTCACTTTTCTTCTTTAGCTACTGACAAACATATTTTTCTGTCATCACTGACAGATAGCTGTTCACCCATTATCAAGTATTTAGTCCCTGGAAACTATACCATTCCTTGATTTCATGTGTTCTACAATCCAATTTTTCCCTTTATATTACTATTTTTAAAGCAATACTTCAAAGCACTGTTACATTCTGGCTCTCTATTTTGGAGTTCCTTACTATTTTTGTCCCGTTTGATAGTCAGAAGAACAGTCAATCATTTGCAGGATGTGTCTAGTGATATTTCTTAAGAATCTGGCTAACCTCTTTTTTATATTATTAAAATACAGCTGATAGTGAAGTAAAAATATAACAATCATGGACAGCAATACTTTACAGTAATTCAAAACTTCCCAGTATATGAAATGAGTTAAGTGTTAACCTGTGTGATACAAGCTCAACTGCATGAAACACTATTGTTTGCTAATTTTACAGGAGAGCTTATGGAATATAACAAGAGACAAAGGGAATATCCACAATCTCAATCAACACTGACCACTGAATCTAAAGAAGATGAACCTGAAATAGTGATGGTATATAATAGATTTCAGAAAAGAGCAAGGACGAACCTACAACTTCCAAAAGCCAATGATTGGAATAGATGTCAGTAACCTTTTAGTTCTCTAAATTCAACACTTTGGAAATTTCTTTATAATATATTACTTGAATATTTTGAGTATCTTACAGCAAATGAGGATGTGGCAATTTATAGAAGTTAGTAGCACATTTTTTCAAAATATGAGAATATCTGAGTTACAAAATATAGTGCTTCTTTTTACACTTTTCTAACAAGAATGTTATCAAAACACTATACACAATAAAGGTTTGTAGGAGTAAGGTTCTATTATTTTGTTTTGTTTTCTCCATTATAAATTATAAACTGCATGTTCCTTTAATAAGTAATACCAATGGTGGTTGTATAATATTTTAAGTTAGAAAGAGAGCATCCTTCCAACTATAATTTTTATATGCACTTAAGTCCCTAATTGCAAATGATGTTGACCATTCTTTCATGTCTGTTGGCCGGTTGTATTTCTTCTCCTGAGAATTCATATAAAAGAAAATTTATATCAACAAATTAAATTTTTCATAATTATGTTCTCCACCCCAGAAACATCTGTTAATATCTGCAAAACAATTTTGGTTGTGATAATAGGTAGTATATGTGGTTATGTTAATTATACACAGTGTTACAAGGCCAGAAATGGTGCCAATCATCTTAAAAACAAAGAATGTTACCCAATACATCCAGCAGACGCTCACTACAGTTGGTGCTTCACTTAAAAACCATACATGATACAATGAATTGGTGTTTTTCTCTTTGGGTGCAATAATTAATATTGCTATGAAAAATGTACACTATAATGTTTTATTTTCTTAAGATGGTTTCTTACATTTCCAATGAAAGTATGTAATCCATGAGCCTGGAAATAAAGTTACAGATTAATAAATAAAAAATATGAGTAAATTTTAACCTCAATATTAGTGTTGTATCTTGAGTAGAACTTCTCTTTGAGAATATGCAGATTGGTCAGCAGTAAATTTCACCTTGTATTATTCCAAAGGAAATGTGTTCAATTTATTTTTCTAATTTTGGTTATCTCACAAATGCCTGTGACTCTAGATCCAGAAGATCTGATTACTGGAAGCTCCAAGAGACATCTGCACACATATGACATACATTCAATGACAAATATACACATGTGCATAACATAAGTAAATGTTTTTACAACTTTTTTAAAGTTTTGAGAACTATTATTAGTTTGGTTCTATTTATGTCTGGATGAGATTGCTCTCCATGGTGATGTATAACATTCTGAAACATTGAACAAAAGTACCCTCTGAGTCACTTTAAATTTCCATAAATTTGTCTAGAATAAGCTAATTCACAGAAAATTTCAAAATCCTCTTGCCTTTACTTATAAATTTAGATTTTTTTACTTTGAAAAAGTATTGATTCTATGATTAAAATATCTGAATTTTTGGGTGCTTGTTTTCTTTCTTTTTTAACAGTGGCAAAGCAGCACTTGTTCTAATTTTGACAGTTCCTTTCTGATTAACATTCACTTTGTGTTTACAGGTGGAGCAAATACTTCAAATGTTGTGCCTGGTGGTGAGTCTGAAAGAGGCCAACATACCTCCTTCCGACAATCTGAAGGACAGACACAAAGGGAGACAGTGAGGTGTGGGTTTTCAAAAACAAAATATCAGAGTAATACAAAGAATTATATCAGTGAAGAGATGAGATTTACTTTTAATAATGAGAATTTAAATCCAGAAAATGACTATGCATTACTTTCAAGACTTAGAAGTCATGGCAGTAATAGAAACAGCCAGACGCAAATAAACCATCTTCAACCTAAGTCAACCTATACTCCAGAAGAAGGTACAACTGAAATTTTAGTGGATAACACAATGAGTAGAGATAGAGAATGTACCAGAAGTGAGAGTCCAGATGTTGTGATAGTTGGAGAAGTGAATGAAAGTCGGATCCCTCAA